>NC_134869.1:52395755-52720130 GCF_049852395.1 Peromyscus maniculatus bairdii
TAGGACAAAACTCAATAGGTAGATTGCTTGCCTAGCAGGCAGGAAGCCCGGAGTTCAATCCCAAAACAGCCGCGGGAACTCGGCACAGTGGTGGCGCACGCCTTCACTCCCAGCCCTTGAGAGTCTGAGGCAGGAGATGCAGCAGCTCAGTCATCCTCAGCTCCATAGCAAGTTCAGGTCAGGCTCACGCCTGGACCACACTGGACTCAGCACTAAGGTCTGTCTTGTGTAAGTGATGGGAGACTTGGCAAAGCAGTCCTTCAGTTAGCCACCCAGTCCTTTCTTTTTCATTTCGATGACCACACAGCCGCTGGTCCTTGCCATCCTGGAGGAAGTTTACCTCCTCAGCTCGGACGTCCCTCTCCATCCGCTTCACAAGCCAGTAGTCCCTTCCGATCTAACGCATCCTTTTGGCTGCTTACGTCTCCTTCAGCTTCCCGGAGCTCTGCACCATTCCCAACATATGACTTCTCACAGCGTCCCACCTGTGTGCACCTTCCCCCTGCAAAAAATAACCGCTCCTTCATTCCGTAGTTGCTGTGAACCCTGCGGGCTGTAGGGCCACCTTATGTAGTAACCATTGGCGTCACTTCCTGCCAGGGTCGGGCTGTCCTAAGGGGTGGCAAGGGAAGCCAAGGAGCCGCAGAAGGTCTGGATCCAGGCCGGCTTGAGTGTCAAGTCGGCTGTGAACTCGTCCTTTGCGTCACAGGAGCAACAGTAAGTAGCACCCGCTGCCTGCCTGTGAGTTCCGAGAGGAAGAAATGCACTCGGGATAAAACAGTGGCCCCGGGGAGGGGGGGGGGGGCACAGTAAATAATACCAGCTCGCCGTTGTTAGAGGGGATCGCGCTGTTGTCGCAGACTCGGTTTCCCCAAAAGCGAGGTCTCATTTCCTTCTTTCCTGAGTCAGTTCTCAGCCCCTTTCCCATTGTCTCTAATTCCCAAACCCACAGACCTGGACGTGCGGAGTGACCTCTGACCTGGCCTCTACTTCAAGTCCACTGTCCAATCAGTTGGCAGACAGGCCTTGCTCTTTCTTACTGTTGTTTTGGGGGCGGGCCTGGTTTTGGGGGGGGGGTCCCTTTGAACTGTTACTCTTTTCCCTTCAGTTTTCACCCCCTCTGCTTGGCCGAGTGCTTCCAAATCTCCTAGGACAGCTAGAGTGACAACAAGTGGTTGAGAGCGTGAGGCGGGCAGACAGGCAGTCTCCAGAGGCTCAGACCTCTACTCCCGACTCTTCAGTGTTTGCGGTTCATTGCCTCAGATGGGGGGGGGGGGCAAAGCCTGTGTTCCCAATTGTTTCAGAGGCTGCAGCAGAAGCATTTCAAGTTCAAGGCTTGCCTGGGCAAACTCAAGACCTGCCTTGTCAACTTAATTTGACACCGTCTCAGAATAAAAAATAAAATATCTTTAAAGGCTTAAGGATATAGCCCAGTAGTCTTGTGCTTGCTGGGCATGTGTGAGACCCTGTGTTTAATCCACGCTATTGAGTAGTAATAGTAATAATAATAATAATTTTAAAAAATAGCCCCCATTTTATCACCCTGTGAAACACAAATCTTAAAAGGTCTTATTAATAATAATAAAAAAAAAACAGAGCCAGATATTGGGGTGAATGCTGGAAGATCAGAGAAGCAGAACAAGTCACAGCCACCTCACCTCACCAACTCCTAAGCCAATCCTGTTTCCACGAATCCTCAGACTGAAAGCCTCTGAGTCCTTACCTCTGATTTGAACTTCTCAAAACCTTTCTAGTTCCTGGTCCTCATGCCTTATATACCTTTGTGTTTCCTGCCATCACTTCCTGGGATTAAAGGCGTGTGTCCTTCCCAAGCAAAGATGTAAGATCTCAAGTGCTAGGATTAAAGGTGTGTGCCACCACTGCCTGACCTCTATGTCTAATCTAGTGGCTGGCTCTGTCCTCTGATCCCCAGATAAATTTTATTTGTGCTCTAACTTCTGACTTACCTGTCTTCTCACATGTTCATGTCTGAATCGCCCTCCTCACCATCTTCCTCCATCTCAGTCTCCCCTCAACCTCTGTTTGCTCCAAAGGTGCAGAAGTCCACTTGTCTCGTTCTTCCCATGACTACATTACCTGAAACCAACCGCTGCCCTGGTTACACATCACTGCCCTGAGTTTCACAATGGAGTTGCGACTGAGCATTATCATATAATCCTACATTTCACAGCCCCTCTTCAATCTCTGTTACACTGTGCCTGGAAAACCCATGAGTATCATAGAGAAAGGAGCTAGAGAGGTAGCTCAGAGCTTAAGAGCACTGGCTGTTCTTCAAGAGGACCCAGGTTCAATTCCCAGTACCCAAATGGCAGTTCACAACCATCTGTAACTGCAGTTTCAGGAGATCAGACACCCTCTTCTGGTTTCCTTGGGCACCAAGCACCTGCATGGTGGACAGACAGACATGCAGGCAATACACCCATACACATAAAATAATAATAAAATTTTAATTTAAAATATTGGGGAAGACTCAAAATACTTTAACAGTACTAATGATACTGTTACAATATTTAATTCTGTTCTAAGGAATTTTATATCTATTAACCTGCTTTGTTCTCACAATAATTCCACAAAGTAAAAACACTACTATCCACATTTTATGACTAAGAAAACTGAGGTCCAGAGAGGTAAAGCAAGTTGCCCATGATTAACCACTGACCGGAAGTGATCCTCACAGACTGAGATATGGGGAGGTAAAGCCAGACGGAGTCCAGAGAGGCTGCAGGATGAAAACGCACTGAAAAGAGGTTCAAGGATTCGTTCTTTCTCCCAGCCCTGTGAAATAGCTCTTTCTGTGTTGGAAAATGGACGGCATAAGGAGATTGTGCTGTTTTAAGATGCGCTCTGTCCTCCCTTTATACCCCTGGTTCTAAATAAGTCAGAAGAAAACTGGAGGGAACTAACTAGTTAGCTCCCCCTACTTCGTAGATGAAGTAACTAGGGTCACTCTCCGATTACTATGGAATAAGTAAGCCTTTCAATTGGCAACTGCCGTGCCCTAAGAGAAGACACATGTGAGATGCCATGTTCTCCGGGGCTCAAGCACATCCTCATTTCTGTCACCAGGAACAGTTTTGAATATGTACAGATAACGACTCTCCATGTTAACCTGTGCCCTTGGTAAAGAGAGTCAGATGTTCCCTCAAGTGGCAGCCTGTCCGCACCTACCTGAACCCCAGGGTCTGAGTGACCCCTGCATACTGCCTGAGCTGCCCATTTCCTGATACCCAAGGTGACAGCCCAAAGCTGGGCTCCCACACTCATCACCCCCTGCCTGTGAAGAAGAGGATACAGGCTGTGCCGGTGAATCACAGGGTCGAATCATTCTATCGTTTTCCCGTGACCCAAGCAGGGATGTTCATCTCTTCACTTTTTGTTGAAGAAGAAGGGGGAAAGCAGGGGTTTGCTACCTCAGAAAATGCTGCCCAGGGAGAAAGAAGCCAGCCCTCTGGGTGCCCATCCTGCTTCCTTCTAGCTTCATGGAAGTTTGGAAAAACCTAGTTTCAAAGTCTCCAGAGGGGTTATCTCTGGTAGCTGCGGTGATTCTTCTAAAATGAAATGAGAAATCAAGAAACATTGCTCCTTTAAAAATATTATCCCCAAGTCATTGGTGTTTGGATGTTTTTGTAGGTTCAGATGGATTCCATATGGGTGGAAGGCTGCAGACTGGAGTTTGAAAGGCAAGTAGGACGATTTTAACAGAAGTCACCTATCTATCAGTCTACCACCAGCAAATTATCTGTGCAAAGGGATGTCTGAGCTGCCACATGCGCTCCAGACTGGCCTCCAGCAATTTCTTCTGTCTCCACAGCTTCCACCCTCCATCCTCCAGCGCTCCCAAGAGACTCAAGACACCACACACTCCAAAGGCAGCCGTCCAGTTAAGCAAAACAGCCCCAGGAAGCAGATGCAGACCACAGAAAGAAAAGAACCGAGGCGCCCCCAGAGACAGCTGTGTGCTAAGGTAACCATGGTTTTTAATCTCCGCAGATACACTCTCTATACCTGTGCGCGGCTTGTACAGTATGTTCAAAAGAAACCCGATAAGCGCTAACAGATGGGCTCATTCTGGCACTTTCTTATCAAGCACCTCTGACTTCGCGGCTTTCCAGAACAGAAAGCATCGCTGAAATTGAAGCCCAGAAGCTTGATTTATACACTTAGCCTAATGAACCTTGTCAAATATCACTCCCAATCATTTCCCTCATCATTCACCCCTGGACTGGCTGTGGCACACGGACGGGTGATTTAACACACTGAAGTTTCTTTCACGTCTCACCTTTTTCTTAGTCCTGAGAACTACCATTTCGGCTGTCATTTTCTTTCAATGGCTGCCATTCAGCTGGCTGCCATAAAGATAACCATCACTATCTGATTTCTTTGGGACTAACTTTCACACAGTAGAGTGGAACCGCATCTTATATTTACCTTGGAAGAGCGGAAAAGACTGTCGACCACTGGCCTGACCCAGGAGTGTTCTCTCTCATAAAGGCCAATACTCAAGTCCCGTCCTGGAACCTGAGATCGTTACATGTAATCATTACAGTCCCCCCAGGTGTCTGAATACCCAAGTGTTTGTTCCACAAGACAGTCAGGAACCAAGGTGTAATCAAGACTCTCATTGCTCCCAGAGGACTGCACCGTGAGTCATATTCCTTTCTTGGCCAAATGACACAGATACAGGGGGACGGAGCAACATTTTGTCTCCTGAACTGTATCATTGTATTAAATTACCGCATGGCGCTACATGTTTTCCCTCTCGGGTTTTATAGAGCAGGCATTAGCTCAAGGAGGTAAAAACAAATCTCAGAAAGCACCAACATGTAGAGCAACCCCGATGGGGAGCTCAGGACCTCCAAAGGAAATGGAGTGGGCAGAATCGTCCCCACAGTGGCCTGCCTGGGAAACAGGAGCCGGTGGTGGCTCCAAGTAATGACACCATCTTTTGTTCTCAGGCTCATTTTCCTGCCTGCATCCTGTCACCTGCTTCATCCCTAGGGGGTGAGGTAATAGGTGATTGTCACCTCTCTCAATGAGTCCACCTGTTTCACTGAAACGTGTCTCACAATGAGCAGCGAGTCAAAAGATGGGAAGAACGGCACTGGGCGGTCTTATTTCTACAAGTCCACCGCTGTCAACCCATGAAAGAGCCCATTGGCTTTCCTTTCACTGAAAGTATCAAGTAGGAGGTAACAGGGCCTTCCAGAACGTTCAAATATGACCTGAATTAAGCTGGTGTTTACCCATCTTATTTCAGGTCTTTTATTCAGGTTAAACATATAAGATCCAAGTCTTCCCCTAATAGGTAACGTCCTTTCTTAAGCTTCATAACCTGACGGGAGTTGGAATCATTTAGTCACATGCGAAGTCACAATCTATCCACCGCATGAACGAAGAGTGGAGAAATCTTCGTTTTTTCCCTGTAGATTCCTGCTGGGAAGCAGGAGTGGCATCCACTCACATGTTGAACTGTGACTCGGAGTTCGGGTACTCTCCCCCCACTGGTATGTAGCTAGAACAGTCTTTGCTGAGCCATGTGCTTTAGCAGGACAGAAGCACATGCTAGAGCCTGTAGCTTGATTTTTTCGCCTCGCCCACAGTCAGGACAAACCTCTGTCACCCACCAGTCCCACAGCCGCTCAGACCCAACCAAGTAAACACAGACACTTATATTGCTTTCAAACCGCATGGCCGTGGCAGGCTTCCTGCTAACTGTCCTTATCTTGCTAACTGTGCTTTTATCTTAAATTGATCCATTTCCATACATCTGTACCTTGCCATGTGGCTGGTGGCTTACTGGCGTCTTCACATGCTGCTGGTCATGGCGGCGGCTGCAGCCTCTCTGGTCATGGCGACGGCTACAGCCTCTCTGGTCATGGCGGCGGCTGCAGCGTCTCCTTGTGCCTTTCTGTCCTTTTATATCTCCTCTCTGTTAGTCCCACCTATCTTTCCTGCCTAGCCACGGCCGATCAGGTTTTATTTATTAACCAATCAGAGCATACAGACCATCCCCCAGCACAGCCAAGTGCAGACCATCTCAAACACCTGCACTCAGGCCCATGGTCCTAATCATCCTCTATATGGACCTGCTGGGTAACGCCACAAAGAACCTGAGAATGGGCTCCCACAGGACCTACAGAACATCCCACAGCAAGAGCCTTCTGCCCGGCTTGGAATCTGGCTCTGCTATGCTTCCTGTTGGGTCTTGGGAAAGTTCACTAATTCCCACCTGAATGTCTCCTCGTTTGTAACATGGGCCTAAAGATAGTACCTGTGGGCTGGGGAGATGCTCGGTCAGTAAGGTGCCTGCCACACAAGCGTGAGAACTCAAAATCAAGTCTCTAGGCCCTGCATAAAAGCCACATGTTGTGGCATGTCTCTGTAACCCCAATACTGGCTAAGGGGAACAGAAACAGGCAAAACCCTAAAACCCATTGGCCGGCCAGCCTAGCCCAACTGATGAGCTCCAAATTCACTGAGCGACTCAGACTCGAAAATAATAAGTTAGAGGTGACCAAAGAAGACATCTAAAGTTGACCTCCACACCCCCAAATGTGCATATGTACCCACGTTAATACACACACACGCACACACACACATATATGCACACGCGCATGCGCACATGTAAATAGTACCTACCTTGTGAGATAAGTGTAAGAATGCACTTAGCTAATGTAAGTAAAATAGTTAAATAGTAGTTGGCTAATTGTAGGTGCTAGATATTATCATTATTATATTCTACAGACCACTGTTATGTTCAAGAGATGTTTCTGAGGAGATTGAAGTCTACAATGAAGTACAATTGAAACAATTTCACATGGCCATAGTCATCAAATCCACACACTAGGACACAATCTCTCCCAGGGAACTTTGCTGACTTTGGTGGCATTCTCCTCTTGATGTGTGGTCGGCCATCCTTTTGCACTGGCCTCAGATGTGACCTCAGCCACGCTGATGTCCTTTTCTTAAATTCTATCGAGCACTTGGTTATTGTTTGCAAAAAAAAATACAGAATTGCAGTCCAACAGCCTACGTGTGCGTGTTCTCTTGATGTTTGCATTGTTTATCTCTATGAAAATTCCAAAGACTAATTAAAAGTTATTCTATTTTTGAAAAGAGAAGAAAACACTTGCTTTAGTCCTAGCCTGGAGTTTCCGCCAAGCTGGAACAAACTCCTTAGACTGTCAAATGCCTGCTTAATAAATAAGCCATAAAATAGATTTCTCAGGCCCCAAGCACAGCACCCGGTCTGCAAAAGTAATTACGGGATTATGTTGAATCGTCTGCAAAGAATCCAAGGACAGTGACTGTAATGATGGTGTTCCTATCGTTGGGGCTGATGGCCACATGTGTAGCGTCACAACGGTCCAATGGAGCTGGCGTTTATCCAGCTTGTTTCTGGTGTTTTGTTCAGACCAATCCGTAAAGCTTCCTTTCTGTCTCTCTGTCTCTGTGTGTATGTGTCTTGTCCCTCTCTCTCCTCCCCCCACCCCACGTGTGTGTCTGTCTTTCTGTCTGTCTCTCTCTCCCCTGCCATGTGTGTGTCTGTCTGTGTGTCTGTCTCTCTCTTTCCTCCCTCTCTGTCTGTCTGTCTCTCTCTCTGTCCTTCTCTGTATGTGTCTGTCTCTCTTTCCTACCCTCTCTCTATGTGTGTCTGTCTGTCTCTCTTTCTCTCTCTCTGTTTGTCTTGTGTGTCTGTCTGTCTCCTCTCTGTGTGTGTCTGTATGTTTGTCTGTCTGTCTCATATCTATGTGTCTGCCTGTCTGTGTGTGTATATGTGTGGTGTGTGTGTGTGAGTGTGTGTGTGCATATTGTGTGTGTGAGTGTGTGTGTGAGTATGTGTGTGTGTGTGCATATTGTGTGTGTGAGTATGTGTGAGTGTGTGTGTGTGTGAGTATGTGTGTGTGCGCGCGCGCATATTGTGTGTGTGAGTGCATGCACCTGTATGTCCTTATAGAGGCCAGAAGGTTTCTCCTTTATCACTTTCTATCACACTCTCTTGAGGCAGGGTCTCTCCCTGAATCTGGAGCTCTTGCTTTCTGGCTAGGTTAGCATCCCACAAGCCCCAGTGGCCTCCCTGTTTCCACCCCCTCTCTCCCAAGTGCTGTGGTGACAGGCCCACATGAGACCACACTTGACACATGACAGAAGTGCTGGTCTGAACTCAGCGGACCATGGTTGCCGGCACACACTCCTAACCACTGAGCCGTCTCTCTAGCCTCTCCCTTCCTTTCTTAACCTTCATCACTGGAAGGTGTGAAAATCATGCAGGCGTATGTAATAATAATGATGATGATGATGATGATGAGTTCACAGCATAAACAAAGAACAGAGACATCTTTATTTTTCCATGCAGATGCCTATGTCAGGCTGGCTCGGACGTTGGCAAGGTTCATGTCAGTGAGAAGCAGAAGGGGGATGTAGACAAAGCTAAAAGGGAGCCGGGCTACTGTCAGGCCTGGTCGCCATGGCCACTCCTCTGTCCTTCATTCTTGAAAATAAGATTATCACAGAGGCCACCGAGTAGACGCTTTACTATAATCCAGTTCGTTTTTTTGTTTGGTTGGTTAGTTTGAGTGGTGTTTTGTCTTGTTTTGTTGTCTTTTGTTGGAGACAGGTTCTCTCTATGTAGCAGTTTAAAGCAACTCTCCTGTCTCCGTCTCTGGGGGACTAAGATTACGGGTGAGTGTCACAACACTCGACTAGTTTTAGCTTTGGATTCAACTCCTTCTAGTTCTTATAAAACCTCAAGAACTAAATGAGGTCATCCAGCCTGGTTTGGGTCATCTGTACTCTACAAAGGCTGGGTACAGCAGAGCCCAGTGATTTTTTTTTTAGCTCCAGATGGGCATTTGCAGTAGTAACCATGGGGGGGGGGGGGGCGGGATATGCACAGGAACACCAGGAGCTTACCTAAAGAGAGATGTCAGCTCAAAGGTTTCCGCTTCCAGGCCCAGAGCAGCCAACACGATGAAAGGTGGTACCCAGCAGAAGCCCCAGGCCCTTGAGCTGGAGGCCAGCTGACATCCAGGCAGTCTTTAGAATCACTCATGCTGGGGCTTAAAATCCAGCTTGAACCACCCCGAGCACAGACATTCTAAAGACAAGGGCCCTTGTCCTCAGAGACCCACTTCACAGCTACACTTGTCGCTCTTTCTTTGTTAAAGAGGCTTCGGGGTAGCATCGATATCGACGACGGTTTCTTTCTTCTTGAACATTCCCAGGCATGTGAGGAGATGGGCACTTAACTACATCGCCTCCTGCTAGGAGAGAGAAGCTAAGTGACAGCACACGCTTTACAAGGGGATTATTTGAAGGATGGGGGTCGGGGGGGATCCATTAAATCCCGTACCCTGGCCCAGCTTCTCTTGCTAAGTGACTCAGGAGTGTGCAGGAAAAGGGTGGAGACAATTCACCACTAACATAATAAGCACTAACAGCTACCAGAGAACCAGTTCTGGGTGGCCTCATGGCAATGTAACTGACTTCCATCGCCGCAGGGCAGGTCTTCATGAATTAGCTGAACACTACTTGATATAACTGGGGAAATTCACTTAAAATACTCATTAGCTAATTAACATGCCCCGTGGCTCCAGATTAAGTGCCATATAAAGGATACATTGTCTTCACACGCCAAATCATCTCTCAAGAGGACAAAGAATAACAGATTGCTTCTTCAAATTCAATCCATATATAAAATGTTTATTCTAGAAATAACCTAGAGGTATGGTAGTACACACCTGTAATCCTAGCACTCAAGACATTTGGGCAGGGTGGGGTGGTAAGTTCAAGGCCAGCCTGGGCTACATAGGAGGCCCTTTCTCAACAAACAAACAAACAAAAACAAGTATTAAAAGGAAACTCGGTATAATATCCATCTGAATCTCTGTAGAGTAGAAGCTGGCGCTCTGGACTTGATGTTACATGTCTTCAGGAACTTAGAACAAGGCACTTACGGCAGTCTCCTCGTAATCGAAGCAGAGACGCTGAAACCTGGGTGATTAGTAGCAGTGAGCTGGCAGCATTAAGTTGGCCTGGCTTCTCCCTGCTGATATTAGTATGGATGAGGAATAGCATGTTAAAGTAGCAAAGACTGGACCCACATGCAAGGTGGAAAGAAGACCCAGGCAGGAGAAAACCAAGGGATAGCAAGCCATGAGGTCCAGACCTGCAGCTACAAGGCTGAGTGAATGGAGGGTATATGTTGTGGGCAGGGCTAGGGGCATGTTCCTGGAAACGCCTAATAGTGGAAGCATCAGCCAGGCGGTAAAGAAGCCTAAAGATGGTTAGAGCAGGACTTAGTCACCTGGGTGACAGTTCTTGGGGCTGTCTAGGGGGAAGGGAGGACCCAGAGAAAGAGGTGGCATAGGTCACTGGTTTCCATGGTGATGACTAGACTGTCATCATCAGAGCATGATGGTGTGAGGAGTGAGGTTATGACAGTGATATCTACTAACATCAGCCCTCCAGACCTCCCCAGGTTCTTGGTGTTTATGCATTCATATTCATAGTTCTTTTGAAGGATGGAATATTGTTCATTTTGTTTGAGATTTAGGAACCCAAATGGGACCAATCTAAAAAGACATTATGTCCAAAAGACTGCTTCATTCTGAAAGTATAAACTTATAGGATAATCTACATGAACACTGTTTTATTGGTGCTCATGATGAGAATTTTGAGCAGATTCTCTTTGGAAAATGTATTATCATTCTCTATTGGGACACTAGAGGGGGAAAAAAACTTGTTTCTAACAAAGTGACTTCTGTTTCTCCTTTACTTACATGAAAGTAAAAAAGCAAAAAAAAAAAAAAAATCCCATTTTATCAACAGCTCAGCGCTGTTCTCCAATTTTTTCGCATCAAAAACTGCGGGCCTGTTTTGCTTATGTGTTGTTTTTATTGTGAATGACGCTCTGTGGGAGTCCTTTTTTTATGAGCAATGTGCCACATTCATTCTTTCATCGTTCCTCTTCCATTCAACATCTCACAACTCTCCTTCAAACACACCCTCACAGCCAGCGGGAGGACCTGTGACTGTCACCAGACAGGCCCCAGCAGGACACTAACAGCTGTGAAGAAGTCTGAGGAGGCATTGGACACGCTGGGCTGTAAGCCTGCCTCCCATCTTCCGGCAGGGTGGCCAGGCACCACCTAGTTCTCTAACCTTAACTGTCTCCATCTGTAAAATGAGATTATATGAGTATGGTTTTCTTAGAGCTCGTATGAGGATAAAACTAGGTAATATACATCAAGTGTTCAGCCAGAATTCTTGTTAAGAGTGTGAAAATCCACAAGCTCCTCCCTCAGCTCACATCCTCTCCCGTAGTTCCCACTCTGGATCCGAAATTTACGGTACTAGCTAGGCTGTCCTCTCTGTTCCCATCTTGGGGGTAATGAGGAAGAATATTCGGAATATTTGTTCATGCCCAGCCTTGGTGAGGACCTCGGGAAGTAGCTAAGGGGCTACAGACTCAAGGCCAAAGTTTCTGTTTCCGCAGTCCAAGCCCGTCAGCCTTGGGCAAAGTTGTTCAGCTCACACCTCAACTTTGCTTCTGTAAAATGTCACGGCAAATGCCCACCTCACAGGGACCTGCGCTTGTTACACTGCTAATGTATGTGAAAACTGCCCTAAACAGGAGTACAGTGCGCAATACATGCTCAATAAAGTATCAACAGAACACGAACGTGAGCTAAACGTTGCCTGCCAGCCTCACTTTCCTAGAATTTAATGGCAGCTTTATGATTGGTGGATCCTCCGAGGCCATTTACTAAAATCATGGGCTAGAAGAGCCTTCGTTGACATGACAAAATGTTCCTGATCTTTTATTTAGTGGAAAGTTTTTTACATCCGCGTTACTCTTTTTTCAAACTATACACGTTCATAAAACTATAGGGAAAAGGTCTGCTGGGATTTTGGCAAAATGTTAACCATGATTATCTGTCACTTTTGGCTGTGTAAAGGGGGAGAAAGAGAGAAAGAGTGATTCTCTAGTTTCCACATTCTGCATGAAACATGGATCTTTTTCTACTTGGGGTCAGAAACTAAATATGAAAATTTAAAGGCAGCTATGGTAATAATAAAAAGTACGGTCTGGTGAGTCTTAACTGACTAAAGATTACAAAGGATGCAGAGCTCCAAGCACAGCAGGGACCAGGCACAAAGGAAGGATCGGTGGGGGGTGGGATGCGGGGGGATCGGGGTCAGAGAGAGGACAAGCTTTAAGTCAGAGCTAGGACTCCTTGGGAAAGAACCTGTCCTCTCCCAGCACGTGTTTCTGGGACTAAAGGAAGCCAGGCCATGGCTGGACCAGGCAGGCCACAGGCAATCAAAGTTCATGGGTGAGCTGATAGGCTTCTGAGCTCAGGAGGCATTGAACCACCCTGCCCTTCTGTCTCAGATCCACAGAAGGGTTGATTTACACCCCGGCTTATGCAAAAGCTGGAGGACGATAGAGCGGGTCTCTCTCTCTCTCTCTCTCTCTCTCTCTCTCTCTCTCTCTCTCTCTCTCTCTCTCTCTCTCTCTCTCTCCTGTGACTTTCAAGGAGACTTTGATTTACTTGGAGCTTGATTCACTCCCTTCCAGTGAGCAATAAGCCAAAAGCTGTCACCACTAGGTGGCATGCCCCAAATACTATTTAACTTTGAAACTGGTAGAAGAATTGGCCAGGGAACCTGCGGCAGCCTTCCCACCAGAGGCTCTGAAAGTGTAGGCCGGATGAAGACTATTGAAGGTTTTCAGTTTCTCCCTGGTAAAGATAAAGGGCATCCAGGAAAGCCACACCATCACCACCCTGCACCCTGCCCTGACCCCAACACACACTCCTCTCTAGAGTGATAAATTCAGTGTGCTTCTTCTCAAAGGCACAGCAGAGAGTCTCATCAAGAGACCTTTGTCTCCCCCTCTCAAGTGCCTATAAGCAACCATCTCTTTTGCTAATCAAAATAAATGCCCCTTATAATACTCCTGAAAGCTAAAGTAGATCGTGTAAAAAGGATAGCATCCGGTCCTAGATGTAAGACTAGTGTTAGTTGAACTATAACAAGAAGGTCCCTATGTAGGGTCTATTATATTTGAAGGACAAAAATGGTACCCAGACCAAAAAAAAAAACTATCTGACCTTGGCATCTCTTCTAAACATCAGTGATACTTTTAGTACTCTATATTAAGCTACTTGTGATTTGAAGCTTACATGGGTTTCTTTCTCTCTCTCTTTCTTTCTTTCTTTCTTTCTTTCTTTCTTTCTTTCTTTCTTTCTGTTTTATTCTCTTCACCTAAAGTTCCATGCATTGGGTCACCCTATACAGAAGGGGTTTGGGGCTCAAGCACGGTGAGGGACACCTGTAACCTCAGCCCTTAGAGCAGTGGTTCTCAACCTTCCTAATGCTGTGACCCTTTAATATAATTCCTCATGTTGTGGTGACCCCCCATCCACAAAATTATTTCTGCTGCTACATCATTATTGTAATTTTGCTGCTGTTATGAATTGTAATGTAAAAATCTGATGTGCAGGAGATCTAACATGAGACCCCCCCGTGAAAGGATCATTCAACCCCCCCCCAAGTGGGCCTTGACCTATGGGTTTAGAACCCACTGCCTCAGAGCTGTAGCAGGAGGATTGCTGAGTTCAAGATAAGCCTGGGCTACAGAGTGAGTTCCAAGCCAGTCGGGGATACACAGCAAGACCTTAGTGGACAAAACTCAAGACAAATAGGGCTTGGGGTGGGTAGGGATGGATTATTGTGGAGCATTTGGAAAGTACAGGACAGGAATGGGTTGTTGAACTTGAGGACACTGAGTACAATGAGCCAATAAAGCTCACAAAACTCTCGACATTTTTCTTTTTTGTTTTCTTTCCTCCTCCTCCTCCTCCCCCTTCTCCTCTTTTTCTGCAACACAAGGAGTTTCATTACGAATAAGCAAAGCAAACTAAAGCAATTCCTGCTTAAGCACACTGAACTAACTTCTATCCACACTGAGTGATCTAGATCTGTGTGCTGCATGGTTTTTCTCCTCGGCCTCTGTCCTCAAGATGCTGAGAAATCTTAGGCTATGCAAGTGTGGACTCAAAGCCCAGCCTCATCTGCAATGTTATGGGAAAGAACTACACATGATGAGACAGTGATATGTTCCCATATGCCACTCGGACAGCGCCCGGGGAAAGGGAGTTGCTGGGGTATCTATACTGGACTCCGGGCATTTTAAAATGGGAATCTGGAGCGGTTGGAGAAACAATTGAAAGAGGACCCAAAAGAAGTAAATGCGGCAAGGTATTTTCTTGCATCGTGTACAGATGTGCCTTGGGTTATCTGCGCCATAAATCTCTGGTGATAAAAATGTAAAGAAATGCAGGCTCTTGGTATTGCTGATCAATAACTCTAAAAGGAGGGCCTGGGGAGATGACTCCATGGGTGAAGTCTTTGAAAAGCAAAGGTGAGGACCCTACATCGGATCCACAGCAACCGGACCAATATTGGGCAGATGTGCTACCCTGCCTAGAGTGTTGGCACCTCTGCGGCAGAGATAGGGTATCCCTGGAGCAAGATGGCTAACTTGTTAGCCCTATCTGGGAGCTCTGGGTTCAGTGAGAGTTTCTGCTTTAGTGAATAAGGAAGGAAGTGGTCAAGGAAAACTTGCACTATGAATCTTTTGCCTCCACATAACTGCACACAAATGTGCACCCCCACATGCAAACACACACCCTACAGATATGCATGCAAAAAAAAACCCCAAATATTTGAATAGGAAATTTCTCAGCTACCCTTTTACTTAAAGAAAGAAGATGCAGGAGATGTGACAGTAAACAGAAGGGTGAGTTTGTTCGTGTGGTTTTCTTCTCGTGACAAGGCTCGACTGTAACCCACAGTGGCCTGAAACTCCATGGGTATCCCAAACTGCCCTCAAACATATGGCAATGTCCCTGTGGTTCAGTCACCAAGCAAGGTGTTGGGATCTAGGTGAATACCGTCACACCTGGCTAAGAACAGATTTCTTTTTAAACAAACATATGGTTCCATACAAAAGGACATCACCTCTTTCAGTGCAGGCACTGATCACTCATTTTGGTGATGCAAACCATTTTGGTACTGTCCCCATTTTAATTGGTTTTAATATCTGACACATACACTTTGAAAAGTTACAAGGCTAATAAAAATATCATTTATTTTTAAAGTGGACTCTATTTGTTTGTAAAACGAAAGGCTATTTGGAGCTAAATTTGGCAAACAGGTAGGAAAGATCATAGTAAGGATGATCCTCTTCGGACAAAATGGGGTGGACTGTGACCTACCAAATGGATGATCTCTGGTCACAATGGTCCTCGACCCCCGCTACACCATTTGATTAGCTTTGAGGATGTAAGCAAGTCAGAACAGGGTCATGTGTTTCATTTTCATGATCCATAGTGGTTCTCAACCTTCCTAATGCTGTGACCCTTTAATACAGTTACTCATGTTGTGGTGACCCCCAACCATAAAATTATTTTTGTTGCTACTTCATAACTGTAATTTTTAGTAATCATAATGTAAATATTTGATATTTCTGATGGTCTTGGGTGACCCCTGGGAAAGTGTTGCTGAACTCCAAAGGGGTTGAGAGCTGCAGGTAATAACAATATCTACCCAGCAATGATGCTATGCCATTAAATGAAATATACATGGTGGTTCTGGTAGACCAGCGATAGCGGGCACAATGTCGATAATCACAGATTCGTAGCAGCCACAGTAATATGTGGCTTATGAACTCAAAGAGACTATTTTAACAGTAGGTAACCTCCATAGAGTTCCAGCTTTGATTAACTTGCACGTGCCTTCTGGCATGTTCTATCTTCTTAGCTGCTGACAAACTAGCTCTTATTTCAGTTCAGGTGACATATGTTTTCTAAAGAGCTCCTCCAGGCTGCGCAGATATTCAAACAGAGTTTCTGCATCCATGGTTTTAAGTCATCGTACCAATATAGTAAAGTTAGTCCAGGTTCTCTGTTCCCTAGCCTTGTCTAATTGGATGTCTTCTGCTCGTATACAATAGGAACGTATGGGGCTAATGCAATCATTTGAAGACTGATAGGACAATTCTAATTAGTCAGGGACTAAGGCAGATCTACTCAATCAATCCAATAATTGTTAGCCAACAGTTTGGGGCTGCTAGGGTTAGGTTACCCACTAGAGATATAGGGGTGAGCAACATAGAGCAGGTAGACAGTGTTTGGATTCTTTTTTTTTTTTTTTTGGTTTTTTGAGAGTGTTTCTCTATGTAATTTTGCACCTTTCCTGGATCTCCCTCTGTAGCCCCGGCTGGCCTCGAACTCACAGAGATCCGCCTGGCTCTGCCTCACAAGTGCTGGGATCAAAGGCGTGCGCCACCACCGCCCGGCAGTGTTTAGATACTTAAAACAGCTTTCAGCTTATGGATGCATACGTACATGTGCACAGAGAGAGGGAGACAGAGAGACAGAGACTGAGGCGGAGAGAAACACAGGCACAGAGACAGAGACAGGGAGAGGGAAGGAAGGAGGGAGATGTTAGAAAACCATCTAAGATACTGACTGCCAACACAGTCGCCACTGAAGCAAAACCATTATGTTGTTCTGTTCACACTGTCCAAGTTACCAGTGCAAGCACTGTCTTTTCAACAAGTATACAGAAGTTAAAAAAATCAACCCTTTACATAAGCCAAGAAACTGCATGGTTTGTTCATTTCTGTATTTTATAACGGCTATGTGAAATCTTTATACTTACCTCTTCACTTAGGAAGAAAATTAAATCATCCCTTTCCACATAGGACTTTTCCCAATCCCCAGCCATGAATTACTCCTAATTTCCCTTGTACACACACAATAACAGCTGTACAATCAATCAAGCCACCCACGTGCTATGGTGATGGACTGTTAAAACGCTTGGCTAAATGAATTTGATCGTGGAGGGGTTATCAGGACCTCACCATCTGGCTGAGCAACCATTTCCAAAGCTGCTCAGCAGAATCTGCAGCCAGGCAGCAGAGTGGTCCAGCATCCTCATCCATCAGTGGTGTGTCTCACTAAGCAATGGCCTTCCCCTGTGAACACCGAGACACGTTTTCCTCTCTGAAGCTCATTGCTGTGTGCCCAACTCTAGGGAGCAGTATGCCCTTCAGTTTTAACCTTGCCAGAGAATCCATCAGTCTATCAGGAAGCATTTATTAATCATCTCCCACATTCAAGGTACCATGATAAATTCTTCGAAGCATGCCAAGAAATATAAGAGGTGGCTTCTAACCCATGAGAGTTTATTGTCTAGTTGGAGAGATGGAATACATAACAACTCAAAAGGTAGAATCAGGCAAGGCAAGATATTGAAAGTGACAAAATCAGAAGTGGGAGCAGAAGGAAACTAACATTTATCAAGTGCCTGTACGTAGAGCAGGACACCTTTCCTGCTCACTCAATCATCCTGCCAGACCTGCTCTTAACTCCATTTTATAGACTCAGACATTAGGGAGGTTGCATAGAATCACATGAACAGATAGATAATGCCAGAGTCTGATTTCAGGGCTCTGCTCTCCTGACTCTAAAATATAGACTTTCTCAGGATATATCACACTTCCCACTGAAAATTAATGCTGTAAGCATGATCTGAAAAGACTCACCACTGAGCAGTACCATAAAACATCCATGCATGGAAGGCAGAATTTGAGGAACTCTTAGAAAAGGTTAAAAACCGGGACGGGAAGAATGCTCTGCGGTAGGAAGAAGGAAGCATGTATGTTCCTTCCACTTTGTGAGGAAGTGTCTGCACGATGGTGCAGAGATGGAAAAGGTCAGCATGATCCTCAGATGAAATAAAGGTTTTGGGGACCAGCTAGCTATGAATCAAAAGCAGCCACCCCCAGCATGGGACTGGCACAGGCCAGAGTGTCTCGAAACCTTTTATCGCCGGGCGGTGGTGGCACACACCTTTAATCCCAGCACTCAGGAGGCAGAGCCAGAAGGATCTCTGTGAGTTCGAGGCCAGCCTGGGCTACCAAGTGAGTTCCAGGAAAGGCGCAAAGCTACACAGAGAAACCCTGTCTCGGAAAAAAAAAAAAAAAAAAAAAAAAGCAAAAAACAAACAAAAAGAAAAAAAAAGAAAAGAAACCTTTTATCACTCCTTAGTAAGTCTTGGTGTCTGTCAGATTCATCATCCATGTCAGTTACAAGCCATCTGGATGGATGGATGGATGGATGGATGGATGGATGGATGGATGGATGGGTGTGGGGGTTGGATGGATGGATGTGTGTGTGTGTGTGTGTGTGTGTGTGTGTGTGTGTGTGTGTGTGTAGATGGGTGGATGGGTGGATGGGTGAGTGGATGGGTGGATGGATGGGTGGGTAGAAGTGTGGATGGATGGATGGATGGATGGATGGATGGATGGATGGATGGATGGATAAATGAGTGGATCGGTGGGTAGTTGGGTGGGTGGGTGGATGGATGAATGTGTGGGTAGATGGATGAATGGGTGGGTGGGTGGATGAATGGGTGGGTGGATGGGTGGGTGGATGGATGAATGGGTGGGTGGATGGATAGATGGGTGGATGGGTGGATGGACAGGCAGGCAGACTTTGGAGTAGAATCCAACATTAGTGTTAAAATATATATTCAAGGCTTTTGCTGCAATGACTTGTTTGTCATGGGAGGCACCATGGAATCTGACACAGCAGGAAATTGTAAGCTGTTTTCTTTCGACTCTGGTGGTTGCTCGGGGTATGGCTTGAGAAGGACCAGAAGAGTCACATCCGTGGTGGACAAGGAGCCTGTACTGGTCCCCTAGCGATGATATCGGTGGTCACCCATCTTCTCTTATGTTTCTCAGATTGACTAATAAATCTCTCAGTGAGAATTCCCTGTGTTGCTTCACATTGCTAAGTCACTGTCAACTTTACTCTTTGTCCCCCACCCGGTATCTGACCCATTCGCAGATCCTCTTGTCCCTGCCTGGGAGGCGTACCCAGAATCCAGCCATGTCATGGCCCCCGCTGCCACACCCTGCCGATTTCACCACGACTTCCCTGGCTCATTGCCATGATCTCTTTGGTACCAGCTCCCTCATTCGCCTCCTGGAGTCTATTCTCAACAGAATCCAGAGCGCTGGGGTTAAATCACACACCAGACAATGAGGTCCTCGGCCCTCCACCCCCTCGGGGAAACCCTCTCCCACTCCGCGTCACAAATGTCCCACAGAGCCTACAGATCTTTCCTCCCATCTTCCCTGACTCCTTGCTCTCACCGTCCCCAGCCACACCCCCTTCTTCCCCTCTTCTAAGCGGGACACTTCTGAAGGTACTCTGACCAGCTCTAGCGCGACAAGCATGGTTCTGGCGGGCTTTGCCCTTCTCCCCATTCCCTCTGCTTTGCTAACCACCCTTAGATAACATCCCTAAAGCCAGCCACCAAGGTCCATTCCCTTATTTGGCCACTTCCTCCTCCTGAGGCTGACTGCCAAGGTCCAGGTATCAAAGTATTGAAGTCCAGCAATCAGAAGCCCCCTTTGGCTCACCTAATTAACATTCCCAATTTAAAATTAAACACCTCATCCTAACACAGGCTTTCCCTTTTACCTTTATAAACCGCCATTTTCCTACGGACCACATCTGTCTCCTCTCTATCCAGAGGCAGTCCTTTGTCTTCTGGGATAAATACCCCTGCCCCCTCTCTCTTGCTCCCTTCCCCTTCTCCCTCATCCTCCATCTCCTGTCTTTTTTTGTCCCTTATTCCCGACCCTCTGTCCCCTCTGAAGCAAATAAATCTCCTTGGTGCTGAGAACTTGGTCTTGGGGACCCTGAGCCGATACGTTTCCTTTCCTCGGGATGACTGGGCTTTCTACTCTCTTTCCCTGGGGTGCCCTCCCTCAGACAGTCATGTGATGCTACCCTCCTCTCTCCCTTCCAGGTCACAGCTCAAAAGTGGCTTTTTCAACGGGGCTGTTCCAATCCATCCTGCCAAGCCAGCCATGCTTACTGTGCGTTACACGTGGTGATCGTCCACCTCCTTCCACTAAAGTGTTGATTGCATGAGGCAGGATGGGTTTCCTTCACTGCCAGCACTTCAGATGATGCCCGAGGCAAAACTGGTGAGGGGGGAGCCATATGATAACTTTGGTTCAAAGAAGTTTTTCTTTTCCTTGCCTTTTTTTTTTTTTTTTTGCTTGTTTGTTTATTGGTGGTTGGAGGTTTTGTTGTTATTGTTTGGTGGTGGTGGTGGTGGTGTTTTTTTCGTTTTGTTTTTTGTTCTTCACTAAGGACAGATGAAGCAAAACTAAGAGGAAAAAAAATAGTGAAACAGCTGCAGAATTTCCAAAACATTATCTCTCAAATTTTAAAAATCACGTTTGGGGCCAGAGAGACAGCTTAACAGGTAAAGGAGTTGCCACAGACCTGCGAGCCTGGGTTACATCACCAGAACCACGTGGTCAAAGAAGAGACCTGACCCCTGCAAGCTGTCCTCTGGCCACCAACCAAGAACTGTGGCACACACAGTCTCTTTCTCACGCACACAATAAACTAATTAATGCGAAAAAATAAGTAAATCAAAGCAAAAGTACGTTTGAATTTATTGAATACCATCTATGAACTACAATTATAAGTACTATTATTACCTATATCACATATATAATAATGTATAATATTCATAAATTATAATTACAAATATTTTAATTGCATAGTAAAATCTCTAGAAAATACACACTCAATTACTAGAGGGTGGTAGTGAGGTAAGGAAATGGGGGAAACTAGCTTTTGCTTCACCTGGCTGAGCTCTCACTCCTGTAAGTAGGACAAATTTTACATGACAGTACACTATTTTATAATTTAAAAAGGGCTCCAGGTGTGGTGGTGCACGCCTTTAATCTCGGCAGAGAAGACAGAGGCAGGAAGGTCTCTGAATTCAAGGCCAGCCTGATCTACATAGTGAGTTCCAGAATAGTCAGAGCTACACCGCATGACCCTGTCTCAAAATAACACACACACACACACACACACACACACACACACACACACACACACGCATACACACACGCATACAAGCACACACATGCACGCACACACATACACACACACACATGCATATGCATATGCACACACACACACACACACACACACTGTACAACGATGTGGTTTCTATTGAACGTCCTCCATTTTTGTTTCACTTCTCACAGAATGGTTTCCTCAGATTTGGAACCTGGATTGCCTGAGCGCCTTGTCTTCTTGGGAATCATTCTTGGTTCTCACAGAAACCGTCTCAGATGTCTGTGCTGTCCCGACAACTCTGGGTTGCATTTTTAAGGTTTCTTGTTCCAACCGATACAGTTATGAAATAAGAAATATTGCATAAAAGATGGTCAGAGTCCCCCATTTGGGGGCCTATCTTTGTGTCCCACACATTCTTAAGATTCCTATCTCCTTGGCATCTGGGATTTCCACATCACATCCTACCAACAGGATGCCACCGCCCCTTGACAGGCTGCAGACCAGCAGAGATGCTCTGTCATCCTTCCTACAGTTTCACAACACAGTCTTTCCCCTTCTGCTGGGCGGATGCCCAGCAAGACAGTATGGCGCATTCTCAGGAGCTGAAATGCTCTATCCTGTGAGGAAAGGACGCAGAATGTGGGGCCTGCTGCCCCTGGGCCCCGGCCCATGTTTGTTGTTCAATTGGGCAATGTGGACAGTGGTTCACAAGGCAACACATCCTCCACCCTTGGCATGTGAGCCGAGGGGCTGGCTGCTGAGAGATGCTCGGCTTCTCAGTGAGCACGCCCTTTCCTAGGCTGGGCAGCACAGGAAGTCGGCTGGCCGGCTGGGTGGGAGGAGGCACTGAGCTGTGAGAAATACACCATGTGGGGGTGACAAAGATCTGTCCCACCCCCTCACCTAAAAGACTAGCTCAGAACGTGTTTTCTTCTTCCTCACCAGTGTGGGAGCCCACAAGGGTTTCCTGGTGAGATCTGAGCTTGCTTTACCCAGCAGGGCTGCATTAGAGGATGGCTGGACCATGTTCATGGTCACCAGGTGTTTGGGATGGTCTGCACTTGGCTGTGCTGGGGGGAGGTCCTTTGCTCCACCCCTTGGCATTTCCTTTAAAAAGCCCTTTAGTAGAGCCAGAAGGGGCTGGTGGGTTTGGAAAACCCAGGCCCTCCCGAGGCTGTCCTGTGTTTCTAACTGTCTCTCTATATATCCGTCTATCTACAAATTCCTCATTTCTCCCTGTTCAAGGCTTTCCAGGCCTTTTCCTCCAGCTTTCTGCTCTCCCATGCACTTTCTGCTCACTCCTATGCTGACCTTAAGACAACCATGTTCATTCAGCAGAGCTGTGCGTGGGAGTCCCTGTAAGAGTGTATGTCTGCACAATGACACGTGTGTGTGTGTGTGTGTGTGTGTGTGTGTGTGTGTGTGTGTGTGTGTGTGTATGGCATTGGGGTGAGTTGTTACAGAGTGTTGTGATCCGCTTTCTTAAAGTCAGCAGGGGGGACAGAGGAGCAGGTGTAGAGACCTGAACCCCAAACCCTGGCCTAGCAGGCCTGGTTGGTCTGGTGATGTCTGCCCTCTCCCTCCTGACACTGATTTGTTTGAAGTTCTTCTTTCAATCCACTCACCTTTTATAACAATAAGAGGGAGCTGGTCCCCCTCACACCAGCCCTCCACCTGACTGAGTGGCATGATGTTTATACAGTCATGTTTTCATACTCATGACTCATGGGAGGTTGGGTGTAGGAGTTAACTGCTCGCAGCCCACATTGCACACAAGGAACCCTAGCATATAAGACGTTCAGCTTTTGTTAATCAAGTCATGCAAGTGGAAATAAACTAGACAGCACCTCCTTCTCCCCTCCCCCGCACAATTTTAATTGTGGCAGAGATGATCAGAATACACAGTTTCAATTAATTGTTGGTGGAGGGTACAACCTTGCTAAAACTTCTTAGACAGGCAATTTTAAAACATTTATCAAAGTCAGGCGGTGGTGGTAGTGGCGGCGGCGGCGGCGGCGGCGGCGGCGGCGGCGGCGGCGGCGGCGCACACCTTTAATCCCCGCACTCAGGAGGCAGAGGCAGGCGGATCTCTGTGAGTTTGAGGCCAGCCTGGTCTACAGAGCAAGTTCCAGGACAACCGGAGCTACATAGTGAGACTCTGTCTCCAAAATCACCATCACCAATAACAACAACAAAAATATATTAAAAAGCCTTAAAGGTTTTCTTGTCTACCAGTAAACCCAATTTCGGAATTTAGTCTAAAGAAACACCAGGTACACCTAAAGACTGTTGTTCCCAAGATCATATTAACCAGGATAGAATACTTGGGTGTCTTTCAAAATAGTACCTCAGAAGGACATTCAAAAAAAAAAAAAAAAAGTCAGGCTTGAACCTGTAATCCTAGCTCCTCAGAAGGAAGGGGCTACAACATGAGTTCTAGAATTATGAGTTCAAGCACAACTTAGCGAGACACTACCTCAAAATAAAAACCTAAGGGGACAGACAGCTCAACAACGAATCACTTGCCTGCCATGTGCAAGGCCCAAGCTTCAAGTCCCAGTGCACTGGGAAGATGTGTCTCTGCCAAGGCACCTTCTGATTGGTTTAATAAAGAGCTGAATGTCCAATAGCTAGGCGGGAGAGGATAGGCGGGACTTCTGGGGAGAGCGAGAGAAATGGGGGGGCGGGGGGACATACAGTGACAAGAGGGGCAGTGACAAGCCACGTGGCAGAATGTAGATTAATAAAAACAGGTTAATTTTTTTTTAATTTTATTTTATAAGGGGTTAATGTTTTTATAAGAGCTAGTTGGGAACCAGCCTAAGCTAAGGCCAAACTTTCACAATGAATAAGAAGTCATTATCTGGGAGCTGGTGGTCCAAAGAGAGTCCAACTACACAGGACCCACCCACCCCCCAAAGCAGTGTTCCTGGTAAAGTCCAATGAAAGCCCAATACATCATATGCAGAAATACATAGTCTCACATAAAATATGCATGTGCATATGGAAAATATAATGTGTGTGTGTGTGTGTGTGTGTGTGTGTGTGTGTGTGTGTGGTGATACTTTGTGAATGCTCTAACAAATAAAGCTTGCCTGAAGATCAGAGGGCAAAGCCAGCCACCAGTTAGCCATAGAGGCCAGGCAGTGGTGGCACACGCCTTTAATCCCAGCACTAGGGAGGTGGAGACAGGAAGTGACGTGGCTGGGCAGAGAGAGGAATATAAGGCGGGAGGAGGCAGACGCTCAGTCCTTTCGGCTGAGGAGTTGGCGAGGTGAGAAGTGGCTGTGGCTTGTTTCCTCTGATCTTTCAGCATCGACCCCGATATCTGGCTCCAGTTTTTTATTAAGACCAATTAGGATTCGTGCCACACGTATGTGTGCAAAAAGAGGGGCAAGCACTTCCTTTCTCCTCCCTGGTCCCTGGCTGCTTCTTCTCCCTCCAGGCTCTAACCTCCTCCTCTTCCCAGTCTTTGTCCTTATGGCTCCTCCCCATCCACCCTTAGCTCACTACGCCCACCTCATCTCTTTTACATCCTTGCTATGCTGATGATCCCGAGATTAAAATCTCTCTCTCCGTCCTCTTCTCCTGGGCCCCCAGCATATATCCACGCAGCTACTAGACATGCTCCCTCAGACATGAAACCTTTACTTACTCGGTTTCTCGTATCCAAATTTAATTGACACTGCCTTCCGCCACCCCCACCTGCACAAACACCACACACTCACTTCTTTCTCATTGCACCCCACCTCAGTAAATGGATGGTCACTTCACTGGTGTTATGATTTAGCAGCGAAAGTTATCTTGGTGGGTTGAAGCCAAGGAACGCCACAAAGTCACACCATGCAAAAGATCTCACGAGAGAGGTTTATTTGGGGGGGGGGGATTCAGAGGCTGCCTCTGAGCAAGCATGGAAGGGGAAAAGAGCAGGGAGCGAAGGCACTGGCATTTTATAAAGGGGACAGAGCTCATGCACAAGGGGAGAACAGAAGATTTGTGGTGACAGTGGGAACGTGTTGAACCTTGGCGGCCGATTGTCACCTAGGTCCCTGAGGGCAGACTGGTGGAGCGCCTGGTTGCTTAGAACCAGATGTGTGTGGGACCAGCAGCTAGGATTCTATCTTTTCCTGGCTTTCCTCCCTCATAGCTTCCAGCCATCCATGAACAAGTCTCCTGGTCCCTACATTCAAGATGTACACCAAATCCGCCCTTGTATCAGCCTCTCCCCCAACTTGGCTTCTACATGAGCTTCCGGAATGAGTCTCCAGAATCCACAGTGGCTGTCCACAGCCCAGTCTACACAGCAACTAATAATCATTTTAAAAAATAAGATAAATCAGACGAAACGACTCGAAACCTCTGACCACTGTGTGAAGTTATGTGGGAGTGATGACATGTTGGATGAGACGATCCTTATTTTATGCTAGATTCTTCTCCAGGATTTATCAAATGTCTAAGAATAAATGCATCTCACTTCTGCCAGTAAAATACTGAAATGTTTTAAAAGAATTAAAACATAGTTTTTAGCCTGGCATATAAGAAGTTTGTCTTCCATGGGTCAGCACTGGCAAACTAACGTCCAATAAGCTAGAGGGAGGAAAAAATTCCAACCCCCAAAAGCCATTGCAGGGGACAATGGAGGAATGTCCCAAATCAAGGAAGCAAATACACAGTACTTTGTTTAGTTAGTTAGTTAGTTAGTTAGTTAGTTAGTTAGTTAGTTAGTCTTCTCTCATATGTTACATCCCAACTGCAGTTTCCCCTCCCCCCTCCCGGTCCTTCCCCAACCTCCCCTCTTCCCCAGGGCCGCTCCTCCTCCTCCGTTTCCCTTCAGAAAAGAGCAGGCCTCCCAGGGATTTCCACTGAACACGGCATAACAAGTTCCAATAAGCCTGGGCACAAACCCTCATATCAAGGCTGGATGAGGCAATCCAGTAGGAGGAAAAGGGTCCCAAGCACAGGCAAGAGTCGGAGACAGCCCCTACTCCCACCGTTAGGAGTCCCACGAGCACACCAAGCTACACAGCCAGAACATAGGCAGAGGATCTAGCTCAGACCCATGCAGGGTCCGTGACCGTTCAGTCTCTAGGAGCCCCTATGAGCCCTAAGCTGATTCTGTGGGCTGTGTTCTCCAGGTTTTCTCAACTTCTCTGGCTGCTACATCCTCCCCCCCCACCTTCTGTGGGGGTTCCCTGACCTTGCCTAGAATGCACAGCACTGTAAACCTTTCTGTCTCATCCCTGTCCACAGAGCTGGACCTCAGATCCTTCTTGTCAGAGGTGAAGCCGCTATCGTTCACTTAGAATTAACATGTAAAAGGAAACCTATTTGTCATCTAGAGTTAGAATTCTATGTGAGGGTTGCAAAGGCAAATGATTGTGTTCTCTTTGAAATAGACATAATGGGTATTTTTATTCCCCTGTTAAATGGTACAAAGATCAAAGTCACACTACAGCATGACAGTCACCTCATTGCCACACTCCTTGTGATTCCGGTAAAGGTGTGGAGGCTCTGAGAGATGTTAGAACCACACGCTACATTATAGGTGGAAGTGTGTGTGTGTGTGTGTGTGTGTGTGTGTGTGTTTTGGGGAGGTAACAGGAGGGGCGGGGTTAGCCCAGAACCTTAACACAGAAGGCCACAGGGTAATGAGGAATTTGTTATGGTTGACAACTTTGAAAATAAATAATGATGAAACAGATGAAGTCCCCAAGTTTCATAACGAGAAAGCCTGTGTGCTCTTCAGGGGCAGGGCTTCCGGAGGCCAAACATGTTTGCTGGTTACCATAACAACCACGAACCATCAACATCTCTCTGATGTTGCTACTCTGAGGTAGCTTTTCTTAGGGACTTTCAAGACTGTAAAGACCAGACCACTCAACTGGCTTCAGCATCTTCTCGCACTTCCCTGTGGCTTCCTCCACAGTCACACACAGGTTCGGTGTCCAGAAAAAAAGGAAGTGTTCCTGTAAAGGCCACAAAGAGAGCACACATTTCCTCTGCCACTTCATCTGTCTGAAGTAAACTGCTTCTCCACAGGCTGCTCATCAGTTCTGATGTTGTCTTAGGGTTTCTATTGCTGTGCTGAAACATTGTGCCCAAAAGCAAGTCAGGGAGGAAAGAGTTTATTTGGCTTATGCTTCCATATCATTGTTCATCATCAATGGAAGTCAGGACAGGAACTCAAACAGGGCAGGAACCTGGAGGCAGGAGCTGATGCAGAGGCCATGGAGGGGAGCTGCTGACAGGCTTGCTGCCCATGGCTTGCTTAGCCTGTTTTCTTATAGAACCCAGGGACCACCAGCCCAGGGGTGGCACCACCCACCATAGGCTGGGTCTTCTCACATCAATCACCAATTGAGAAAATGTCTATAGGCTTGCCTACAGCCTGGTCTTATGGAGGCATTTTCTTAATTGACGTTTCCTCCTCTCAGGTGACTTTAACTTGTGTCAAGTTGACAGAAAACTATCCAGTACAGATGCCATTGAAACAACGGGAAAGCCAATCCCTGGAAGGTAATGGTGGAAATCAGTAGTGGCACCCCCGATTCCCAGAAAAATCAATGTGTCACTTTAAAACGTAGGGTGACAGCCGACAGGGGTTGATGATTCTTTCTGTAACATGCAGAGAGGAAGCTGCCCCTCCCCTTGCCTATGACATCACTACCCCAGTCTTAAGACCTCCATCCCTAGGTTCAGAGGGCTCCTCTCCACTTTGCTTCATGAATGCACGGCCACTCCTCCTTCCCTGTCGCCAGGTGAGACTCTGAGACCTTCCCTGTGCTCAGTGGGAGTCATTGAGGAATGGTGTCTGTTGTTCTTGAAAGAACAAGGAGCTGGGAACACAGCACTGACCCTTCCCCTCATCTGTGACATGGATGGGCTCTACATTTCCCTCTTCAGGATAACAGTCACTGTAGAGTTCACTGTGTGCCCGTGTGACATACAGACAGCATGACGAGGGAGTGCCATTGGTCCCAACTGTAGACCCCGGCAAAGTAAATAAAGAGAGTAGAGAAAAACAAAGTGTCATTGAATTGAATCAAAGAACTAGTATGCTGGTAAATCACTCATGGTGTCAGCTAAATCACCATGTAACTCAATAACAACCCGGGTTCTATTAAACATGTGCCTGATTAACTTTGCTGTGGCTTTAACGCAACAATGGAGGCTACGTAAGATCTGGATCACGGGCTCAGGAACAGGGGATCAATCTGGTAGCTTCCTGGGTTGCTGCCTTCCTCTTCACTCTTGGTTTCACCCTAATGTCTTCATTTGGGTTTCTATCGCTGTGATAAAACACCATGACCAACATGTGGGGGAAAGGGTTTATTTTAGCTTACATAAACACATCGTTGTCGATCATCCAGAGAAGTCAGGGCCGGAACCCAGAGGCAGGAGCTGGTGCAGAGGTCATGGAGCGGTGCTGCTTACTAAGGCTTGCTTTCCCTGGCTCGCTCAGCCTGCTTTCTTATAGAACCCAGGACCACCAGCCCACGAGGCCTTTCCCCATCAACCATCAACCAAGAAAATTCACCATAAGCTTGTCCCCAGCCCTTCTTAGTAGGGAGCATTTTCTCAGTTGCGGTTACTTCTTGCCAAATGATTCTAGCTTGTGTCATTGACATAAAGGTAGTCAGCATGCCTGTGTTCCTCATACACCTTCTGGCTCTATAGAGCCTGTGAATTTCCCCGTTTTCTCAGGGCCCAGAACTAGGCAGAAGGAACTGGGCTCCTCCAGATCAGATACTAAGTTTCTGAGCCAAGGGGAATTGACAAATGTTAGCATCCTGACTAGTGGGGAAGTCAAGGCCAACCGGAGGGTCCAGGCTGGGGAATAAGAAGGAAGCTGTCTCCACTGAACTAGTTAGAACCCAGAAGAGACAGCTGTGGGATGAGAGGAAGCTGTGGTCACTCACAGGGGCTGCTGATGAGGGGCACTGAAACTGCCAGAGTCAGAAGCAGAAGGAAGGGAACTCCCAGAGCTGACCTCTGAGTCTCAAGGGCCTGGGACCCGACCATGCAGCTTTTCATCAGCCAGTGCTTCAGAAATCTCCCTTGTGTGGATTTTTGGCTGCTCTTCAGAAGCTGGGTCCCATCGTTAGCCTCCCCTCTAGACCCTTGGCAGAAAAATAATCCAGGCTATACCAAATCCGTATCAGCAGGCCAAAGGGGAATCCCTGACTTCTTTCGCATGTGAGGTTAAGATCTCAATCTGCTGAGTCTGAGTTGAATCCATTGCAGTTCTGGATTCCATAGCAGCTCTGGACCCTCTTCAGGAATGAGTTCCCAAATGGTCCCCAGAGGAAGCTGTATACAAGGACTAGGGAAGTCACGAGGGTGTGCTGTGTGGTATGCTTGCTTTCTGCCTTCCAGTCTTTCTGTCCCTTCTTCCACAGTGGCCCCTGAGCCTTAGTGGCGGCAGGGTACAGATGTGCCCTTTTTGAGGCAGAGTACTCCATGGACTTATTCTCTGCATTTTCATCAGTTGTGAGTTTTTAATATTAACCATCATGCGCTGCACAGACAAACTTCTTTGATGAGGCCTGAGAAGTATGTTCATCTAACAGTAGGGAGATAAGAATTTAGAGGATGGTTTCATACATTGTTCATTTAGCAGAATAGCAGTAATAGATTCACCCCCTGGGGCCTGTGAGCTCCTACACCATGGGTTCTTAATACCAGGCATGTGTTTCCTCAAAGCCAAGCAGGAAGCAGCTGGTTACTCCCATAACATCCATGCCACTATCACACTCACGGGGCTAGCTTGCCATGCTGGTCATCACTGCCTTTAGCAGGACGCACAGCTGGATGACACTGTGTGTGACTTTTTCCCTCAGCAGCCTTCATAGCCTCTCCCAGGACTATGAAAGCTAGCGAGCAGGAAGGAAGCTTCCAACTGGTCCCTCCATGACCTGTGATTGTGTGTGGCGTGTTCAACCACGGGGTCTTATCGTCCAGCTCTGGTAGGCAACTAAGAGCAAGGCTACCTGATAAGTATAAGGTCCTAAAGCAACAGGTTGGAAAGGAGCTTAGTCCCTGAAACACAAAAGAGAGAAGACGGGTCACGGGGTAGAGAGAAATCAAGAACTCGGTATGTGCCAGATTCCTCGGCCCACCCACCTCCATAATGACACCTTATCCATACCCTGCCACTGCAGGAAGTCACAGTCCCACACCCAGTCAAGACAAAGCTTCAAACAGCAGCAACCAAACCTTCCAAGAACGACATAGTTTCTGGTCCTTCGTGGAATCCAAACTCCCGCTGTGGCCTGAAGGCCCTGGCAAACCGCACCTGGGATTTTTGCACGTTCCCATCTCACGTCTGCCACTCCGGCTTCTTTTTGCTCAATCCCACACTTGGGAACCGCTGCGCACATTTTCCTCCACCTGGATCTGAGACCCAGGCTCTTTCCACTCTTTCTGTCTGCCCAGTTTCACATACACACGCCTCCCAAGACCTTCCATTCACACATTCAGACAACAAACGCTCCCTGAGAAATTGTGCTCATTGAACTTGTTGGGACAGGCACCGCAGGGCACAGCAGGAGGAGCAAAGCCCTGACCTGGGGAGACAGAGGATAACCAAAGACACCAGGAAACAGTATGCTTGCCTGTCAGGTATGAGAGGAGTTAATTTAAGGAGAAGGCGCAGTCACTCTATCCAAAGAACTTGCCCCTGCCCCGATGATCCCCTCTCTCTCTCTCTCTCTCTCTCTCTCTCTCTCTCTCTCTCTCTCTCTCCCTCTCTCTCTCTCCTCTCTCTCTCAGTCCAAAATATCCATTATGACACATCTGCAGCATTTGCTTTTTGTTCTAATCTGTCTTCTCTGCTTGAATGTTAAGTCCACAAAAGCAGGAACCTCCGAACATCTGTGTATCACTTATCCCTGGGCTAGTAAGTGCTGGATAACTTCGTTGAATAAATGGTTCCGTGGAAGAGGGGGGGAAGTAAAGAAACAAGAAGTGGGAATGGGGAGTCAAGGGAGGAAGAAAGAAAAGGAGGAAGGAAGGAGGGAGGGAGGGAGGGAGGGAGGAAGAAGGAAAGATGGAAGGAAGGAAGGAGGGAGGGAGGGAAGGAAGGAAGGAGGGAGGGGAAGGGAGGGACGGATGGACGGACAGACAGACGGATGGACAGAAAGAGAGAGGTATGTAAAGACCAGGGAACTAAAGGGAAGAGCAGAGGAACCATGGAGCCAGGAGACAGTCATAGTGAGTGAGAAGATGATGTCAGGGGATGTTAACCCGGAGGTAGGGGTGTGTGTGTGTGTGTGTGTGTGTGTGTGTGTGTGTGTGTGTGTGTGTGTGTGTGTGTATGCACATATACAAGTGATCTAAGTTGATCTAAGACTGGGAATCATGGGAGGAGGTGCCCTGGACCACCTAAAGCATTCGAAATAGACTCAACACTGCAATCTCAGGGCTGCCTTGACCTCTCGCGGGAGGAAACAGTTGCTCGGAGTGATTAAACATGTCTTTCAAGGTTGTCTACCCTGGCAGGGTGAGAACCACAAACAGGAGCTGAGATACCACCCTGGGAGGGAGTGAGGACCGGGCAGATAAACAATGGTTCGCTCTAATGTGACAAACATTTCCTAATCAGTGTGAGGTGACCCAGGGGCTGAGTGCTGAGGATGGAGAGGTGTCTTCTCCAAGAACCACTAAGATACTGCATGGTGAATCTCACAGCGGGAGAAATCTGTGGATTTCCAAGGCACCCAGGAAGCCTTCTAAACTCAGGTCGCTTGGGAAAAAGAAAAGGGGCCTCCAGCAACAGTTTTTCAAGGAAAGTCGTCTCTAGATAGTGAAGCACTGTGACGGGAAGTGAAGGCAGGGGTGGGGGTGGAGGGGATAACACCATGAAACTGAGAGACCAGACCAAGACAGAGAAGGCTCCATCAAAGGAACAAGAGGAGGTGAAGCCCGTGTGAAGAGGCAAAGGAAATTCCATTTGGCACAGGAGAGAGAGGATGAGGTTCAGAGGAACAGGAAACTGAAGAGACGAGCCGAGCCGACCCCGTTTGGACACAAGAGATAACAGGAAGCCTTTGAAGCTTGGCAGAGCCCTGCGCTTTAGGAAGCCCTCTCCCAGCTCTCTGCAACTGGCGTGGAGAGTGGCAAAGTTGGAGAGTTGTTAACCCAGGAGAGAGTGACAATTCTGGGTCTGGGTGACGGGCAGTTCGTCACCTTCATAAAATTCCTAGCTTCCCATCTTTAACAGGCCAGTGTTATTTCCATAATAGGACAAAAAATAACGTGTATTAAGGAAGATGAACTTCACAGAACTCTGCCTGGAAGCCGCTCAGAGCCTTTTGGGAGTCTCTGCTAAGTCTGTCTCTGAAAGAGAGATCACACCCACGTGCTGACCCCACAAGGCCCCAAAAGGCCACCCACAGCCTCTGCACTAAGATGTGTTTTCTACAAAGACTCAAGGTGGAGATCCGCTAAGAAAGATGCCAGACATCAACCCCTGCCCCCCCACACACATTTACATATACACTTGCACATGTACCCACAACACACATACTCAAACACACATATACACACACACATATGCACCCACACACTCACAAAACCACGGCAAAACAGAAACAAATTCAAGTCCAGCTAACCGTGTCCCCCCTGTTCAGTGAGGGCGAACTGCGAACTGTTCTACTATTTACTGGGGTGGGTGTTTAGAAAATATGGAGAAATGATTGAAGGTTTGCTCTCTCGCATGTGCACTAAATATGGTACTCAGTCTCAGAATCCTATGACTACCACATCTTTGTGATCAAAATAGGGCTTTTTTTTTTAGCATTAATTTCATGGGAATATATGCACGTTTCCAAATATAACTCAGCCTTCACCAGACCCCCAAACCACACAAGGAGACCCCAGCAATCTTTTCTCCCACATTTGGCAGCCTCCAAGGGCACTTGTTGTGTGTTCATCCACAAACTCCTTAAGTTCTTGCCTTTTTCCTCTCCCACTCTCCAGCCTCAGCGGCTACAGGTCCACGCTGCAGAACTAAGAGATTCATCGTACTCGGCCCTGTGAGGATTCTACTTTCTTTCCGGGGGATGAGATACAAAGATCCCTAAACAGTGACAGTTGAGATAGCAAACTCTTCTACGAAGAAAAAGGTCCCTCTCCCCGTGGGCAGATCTGAGCTGGGCCAATGCCGATGGAATATTCCGGAAGCTGTAGCGGGAGTTCTGGAAGTGATTAATGGTGCCTGGGTTCACTCCGAGTATCACTTCCTCACCTGGGGCCCCAAGCAGCACTGCTTTGAGATCTTTGTCTCTGAGAAAAACACCCGTATAACAGTAAATAAAGCCCTGTTCTGCGTCTGTGTGCAGACAGCTCCGCTCTTCACGGAGCTCTAAGCTAGGCTCCAGGCTAAGCTGGGAACAGCTAGCAGTCATGCCCCCCCCCATCCTCTCAGCAGCTCCAAGACTTGGAGCATACATCATACATTAATATGCTGGGACCAAGCACTTCAGTGGGGCTCTGTCGGGTCAGGGGACACAGAATGAGGAAAGCGGCACTGGCTGCTTTTGCCGAGGACCCAGGTTCTGTTCCCAGCACCCACAGGGTGGCTCAACTACTACTTGTAACTCTGGTTCCGGGGAATCCAACAGTCTCTTCCGACCTCTGTGGTTGTTAGGCAGGCACATGGTATACAGGCATACAGGCAAGAAAACACCACATAAAACAATAATAATAATAATAATAAAACAATAATAAAAGATGAGACATGGAAAAAATCCACCCCACACCACTGAGTGAGAAGGAATGCACCATTAGGAGAGGAGTGAGGTCAGTATGCAATGTGGAGGCCACAGATGAGGTACACCTCCTCTCCCATTCTCTTGCTTCTGAATACATCTCCAACACACCTGCCATTCAGTGGCAAGGCCGTGGAGGAAAGAAGAGATATGCTGCCAGGAACCCTTCAGATAGGACCTTTTCCGTACTAGGTCAGTCCCACCATAAATCTCTTTTACAGCTTCTATCCCAGCATGCAACGCACCCCCGCCCCAGCACTGTTCTGCCTTCCTATAGAGTTCCACAAGACTGTTGACACCTGCCTTCAAACCCTGTGGTTCAATGATGGGGCACCCATTGCTTGCACTGGAATGTAAGCACTCCATGGCAAATGCCAAGGTTTATCTCAGTAGCCTGAGCAGTCCATTCTCACATTTTTCCCTCTGGTAACAGACACTAAGGTGAAGCGTGATCCTAATTAGTCTTATCATTTAAAACCAGGAGTCAGATATGGGGTAATAACCTGAAAGATTGGAGAAGCTGAGCAGCAGCTTCTTACCTCTATGAATCCTCAGACCAAATGGGTCCGAGGCCCTTCTCCACTCACTTTATAGTCCTGTCTCCACCTCTTAATTGTGCTGAGATTAAAGGCTTGAGCCTCCCAAGTGCTGGGATCAAAGGCATGAGCATCCCAAGTGCTGGGATCAAAGGTGTGTGTCACCACTGCCTGGCCTCTATGGTTAACTAGTGGCTAGTTCCACCCTCTGATGTTCAGGCAAGCTTTATATCACAAAACACTAAGGGGGCAACAGATGAGCCAAGCAGAGTTGCAGAGATATATTCTCTCTGTGTGTCTCTCTCTCCCTTCCTCCTTCCCTCCCTCCCTCCCTCCCTCCCTCCCTCCCTCCCTCCCTCCCTTCTTTCAACAGTACCAGGCATTAAACTCTTAAGGCCCATATTCTCTAGCTAACCTCTATGTCCAGCCTTCTCTGTACTTTTTATTTTGAAATTGTTGACCAGGCTGGCCTTGAACTCACTCTGCACCCCAGGCTGGCCTTGAACTTGTGACCTTCTTTGTCTCAACCTCCTGAATATCAAGATTATATAGGTTGTGGCACCCCCAGGCCCAGCTGGAAGGCTCCTTATACAAATGGGAAACCGTTTCAGGTTTTCTGGCACCGTCTGTTCTGAGCCCCTGGTGGCATCATTTACAGTTATTGTTGAGGTATTTCCTAGGAAGGGATGATGGTCCACCCAGGGCTGATACCCAAAGGTCTCCCCATCTTCCTGACTTGTTGAAACCCTGCCCTGGTCACAGCTACACACTGAGGATCTAGGTTCTCGGCCTCCCCTGGGTTTTCCATGGCTGTTGCAAACTGCTCCCATTTCCTTCAGACAGACCCACATTCCTGATTGGAAGGCTGGCTAAGTCCGCTTCTATGTGGTATCCTTCTGGCCTCTCCTCACAGCAGGGTGAAGGCCCCAACATTCTGCAAGTCCTCTTGTTCTATGCTGAGTCAGGATTTTCCGTTTCCACCACCCACCCCACCCCCAGCTTACACCAGCTTACATTTCACTCAGTTTAGCCTGTCTGACAAAGCAGCAGGTTACCTGACTGAAGCAGAGAGTTCAGCAAATGCTTCCTGAATGAATGAATGAATGAATGAATGAATGAATGGGTATGACCCTTGCAAACAGGATCTAGGGAAGAACGAAAGGAAATCCCCTGATGCACTGGAAATTAAAGTTTACCTTAATTTGCCATACACAGGTTCATGTCTCGCCTTTTCATTTAAAAATCGGAGCTCAGGCTGAGCACCTGCTAAGGCTCATGTGACTGTGTTAAGTTCCAGTATCACCATCTGAGGCAGAGAGGATTACCTTGTTTCACAGCTGAACGGACAGAAACTGAAAAGGGTTAAGACACATGTCCTGATCACATCTCTGGGAAGAAGGAGTTTATTTGGCTTGCATACCTGCTCTCCCCACAGCCTGGCTTTTCCACACGTGAGTTACAGCAGAGCACTTTCCTATGTCATTAACCTGTCGTTCAGGTCCTCACAGCTGTAGTGCTTGCTACCCAGACTAGCAGGAGCCCTCACCCAGAACGATGGAAGCGTGTTCAAAATGCAAGCTCTCAGCTTTCTATCCCAGAGGCCCCAAGTGAGCATGCATCTTTTTTGATTTGGATGTACTTTTGGGGGTCAAATACAGGATCTTACTCTGTAGCCCAGAATGGCCCTGGACTCACAGTCTTGTATCAGCCTCCCAAGTGATAGGATAATAGATCTGTGTCACCACACCTGGCTGACAACATCTTAACCAGACAGGTGGTGTTGTACATATCTAGTAAAGTTAGAGAACACCAGTTTAGACCAGAAGTCTCCACACCACAACCCAAGCCAAATCCAATTCGCCCCATATTCTTGAATGGCTTAAAAGATTAAAAAAAAAAAAAAAAAGGTTTTTGAATTCTTAAATCACTAGGCATTTTCCAATAAAACAATACTCTTTGATGACATGCAAGAAATTACATGAAATTCGCAGTTCAATGTGCATAAAGTATTATTCAAACACATGCCCTGAGGTACCCATTCATTATCTGTGGTTGCATTTGCACTCCGACACCAGGCCCAAGTCAAAACAACGAACTGTACAGCCCACAGAGGTGAGGTGTTTAGTGTCTGCTACATTGGGGTGTCTTAAACTTTTTCTATTTGTGACCTCTTTTTTTCCTGAGAAAGTTTTACATTAACACATACACACATATCATATATCAAACATTCACTGATAATGATCATAAAGACTTTTTTAAAATGTGTGTATGTGCGTGTGCGTGTGTGCATGTGTGTGTGTGTGTGTGTGTGTGTGTGTGTGTGTGTGTGTGTACACATCTGGAAGTATGATATATGTGTGACTGGGCCCACAGAGTATGTATGGCAGTCAGAGGACAATGTTGTGGGGTTGGTTCTCTCTGTCTATATGTGGGTGGATTCTGGGGATTGAACTCAGGTCACCGTGATTACAGAGCAAGCGCCTTTACCTGCTGAGCTTTCTTGACGGTCCAAGACAGTGAGACTAATTCTTTGGCAGACATATAATTTCACCATTTGCTAAAGTCAGAAGCAGATATGCAATGCTAGGGAGATGATGTGCCTCTTCATTTTTACATAGATAATTAAATACTGGCTGGATATTGATAGTGAGGAACGCAGAGCCTCGGCAATGTTTCTCTGGGTTGGCTGGAGTTTTTATTTCACCAGTACTGAGGACACTGCCACTGCACATAAATATGTAGTGAAAAAAATGACAGGAGTATGTTTAGGGCCGGTCCAAAATTCTTGGGAATCTGTCCTAATTCCAAAGCCATTTTTTTTTTCATTTAACACTTTTTAAATAAAATTTCGGGTCAGCAACTCCACACGCAGCAATTTTTAAAATCGAACAAACAATCCAAACCTTCATTTATCTTATACGCTAAGGAATGAAGGTAAGAAAGACACTAAGGTCTTTGTTTTCCGTAATTAAACCAATATGTTCCTGCGAGAGCAGAAAACTTTATGTGCAGCAAAAACACTGCAATCCATAACACAAAACAGTCTCGGCCCTGAGCCGAGATGTCTCAGGCAGCACTTGGTGTTTCCGGTGTGACATCATGCACGCGTGTGCAAGTGAGGGTTCTGAGTTCAAGGGCAAGGTTGCTCGGCCGTTAAGTTATTTGACTTGGGTGAGTGCTACCAAAAGTCACTTGGGTTCATTATGCGCTTAGTACTGAATCAGGTTTTCAGTTGTTGCTCATTCAGAAAATTTTTACTACTGCCCAACTTACTTTTGAGTCCCACATTCAGTCACCCGCTGTGGTGGTAATCTAATTATACTGAAATATGATTTTGATTGTATGTTAATAAATAAAGTTGTCCGGGGGTCAGAGCTATTAGAGCCATAGCAAGAGTGTGGCGGTGGTGGCACACGCCTTTAATCCCAGAAAGCCAGCCTTTAATCCCAGGGAGTGGTGGTAGAAAGCAAAAAGATATATAAGGCGTGAGGACCAGAAACTAGAAGCATTTGGCTGGTTAAGCTTTCAGGCTTTGGAGCAACACAGTTCAGCTGAGAGCTATTGGGATGAGGACACAGAAGCTTCCAGTCTGAGGAAACAAGACCAGCTGAGGAACTGGTGAGGTGAGATAGCTGTGGCTTGTTCTGTCTCTTTAAATAGACTAACAGACAGGAAAAGAAGCTCTCATTCGGGAAGCTGGGACACCGCAGGCGGAAGGGTGAGATTTTGGCTCTGAGCTCTGACCTCTCGGCTTTCTCTTTTGCATTATTTCTGTGTTTCTTATTTAATAAAACAGTTGGTTACATCCATATCTGGCGCCCAACGTGACAAGAATCCATTGAAAACCACTTGGCTTGGCGGCGGGTCCGCTTTCCCGCAAGGGCGGCAGACCGGGCGGCCGGCTTCCTAGTTCGAGCTGCCGGTTACCTAGTCCGAGCTGCCGGCTTCCTCGTTCGAGCGGCAGCTTCTGGCCCGGGCCTAGGTCTGTGAGCAACTTGCTTAAAGCCGGTGCTACAAACAACTCAGACCTGCCCTGCCGAACAGGGCCCTGCCTGTAAAGTCAACGCAAGTGGTCAAAGTTTAAGGAAGCCAGACCCAAGCCTTGACTCGGCACAAGAGGGAAAACGTGGCTGCATTTAAACTTTAGCCAGCTACGCCTTCTTGTTCTCTCTCTCTTTCTCTCTCTCTCTCTCTCTCTCTCTCTCTCTCTCTCTCTCTCTCTCTCTCTCTTTCTCTTTGGATTTACACCTGGGACACTAGGTGGTTGTTTTGAATATCCCCTCGGATTTCTACTGTTCTACGCAGATTTAATTCACTGGGATTTCTACTGTTCTACGCAGATTTGGTAAGTCATAAAGGAAACTATTTAAAAGACAATTTTTTTCCACATTTAAAAAAAAAAAATGGGCTTTATGTGTACATTGGAAGAAAATTGGTTTTTGTTCGAAATATTAGGCAGTCTGACAATGGAACAACTATATAATATTAGTATTGGTGGAATTATGCACCTTATCACTATGCTAATCCACATTTTAATATTTAAAAAGATAGTCAATTTAAGTGCCAGGATAACAACTTTAGAAGATGTTGTTTCAAGTTGCGATCATAAGGTTGTAGAAAGAAAGCCTGTTTTCACACAGACACCCTTAATTTATCCAATTAACAGTGAAGTTGTTTCAAATTGGGATCATAAGGTTGTAGAAAGAAAGCCTGTTTTCACACAGACACCCTTAATTTATCCAATTAACACAGGTCATCTTCAAACCCTTCAGAGATCTACAGAATATGGCATTTAAAATGTTTTAATAACTTAGAAAATTTTTCTTTTTTGAGACATGTCGGCTCCTGGCAGTACCAATCTACTTTAGAGAAAATATGGGCATTGAAGAAACTGCATATGGAGTCAACTTTCATTCTGGCAAAAGTTAGCCACTGGACAACAAAGTATCCTCGAATCAACAGGACAAAATGGACAGACAGATCACGAAACAAGGGACTACTGATTCTTGCCAAAACAAGTGTGGTTATGGCTTTATCAAAAGGCATCTTCTGAGGCCAGGACAATATGGCCCCATCCCTGAAGTGGCCTTCGCATCCGGAAAAGGTACGGTGCCCTTTTCTTCGAAGGCAGCTTAACAGGCAGAGGGCCGATGGATTCTGTTGTACAATGGAACAGCAGCTGAAAGCTCATGCCTCTCAAAAGTAGACTGGCATTTAATAGAGGGATGTGGAGAAGAAGAGGATGCTGAGATGAAGCCATATATACACAGCCAAGAAGAATGGACAGCTGAATTAAAAAACTGTCAACAATTTCCAGAAATTAAAATCCTGAATCATGACAGGACACTAGTGGAATTCAGGTGTTTCTGGTACATGGACTGCTCTCACCCAATGTGAGATTGAACTGTTGACCTTGTGTACAACCTACTTCACAAATGAGTCTGTCAGATACACTAAGCCTATAGGCTGAAGATGATGCCCCAACACTGTGGAGAAACCTCAGGTGACTGCCCAGGCAGCTGGCTGTTTCTGTCAACTTACAAATTTTTTGGAAGTTGCTTGTATGCACTTCCTGTTTTTTATTTTTGTTAGCTAATATTATTTCCTTCTTGGGTCTCTGAGGGAGTTGAAGATTAGTTAGTTATGGTTGAAGATTAGTTACTTATAGTTGAAAAATTAATTAGGATAGAAAGTGCATTAGATACATCTTGGAATTACCAAAATAGGATAGATAATGGAATTATTTTCTCTGACTTGTCAAATACCTGTTTAGGTATTTATTATTTGTATATATTGTATATAGTTATTGTACTTTTGTGTATAGTTTTTCTTTTGTTAGTCATAACCTTTTGCTTTTTTTTATTAAAATAGAAAAGGGGAAATGTGGTGGTAATCTAATTATACTGAAATATGATTTTGATTGTATGTTAATAAATAAAGTTGTCCGGGGGTCAGAGCTATTAGAGCCATAGCAAGAGTGTGGCGGTGGTGGCACACGCCTTTAATCCCAGAAAGCCAGCCTTTAATCCCAGGGAGTGGTGGTAGAAAGCAAAAAGGTATATAAGGCGTGAGGACCAGAAACTAGAAGCATTTGGCTGGTTAAGCTTTCAGGCTTTGGAGCAACACAGTTCAGCTGAGAGCTATTGGGATGAGGACACAGAAGCTTCCAGTCTGAGGAAACAAGACCAGCTGAGGAACTGGTGAGGTGAGATAGCTGTGGCTTGTTCTGTCTCTTTAAATAGACTAACAGACAGGAAAAGAAGCTCTCATTCGGGAAGCTGGGACACCGCAGGCGGAAGGGTGAGATTTTGGCTCTGAGCTCTGACCTCTCGGCTTTCTCTTTTGCATTATTTCTGTGTTTCTTATTTAATAAAACAGTTGGTTACATCCATAACCCGCGGTTAAGATGGTTACAGAAAACGTTTGCCACCCCCATCTTTACTGTGTCCCTTACCACCTGGGTCTGTGAAAAGTGATTAGGGGAAGCTGGCTTTTGTGAGGACAAAGGGAAAATAGCATCCTCAATGAGAGCCCATGCTCAGCAGAGGCCTGGAGTTCCCGGAAACTCAGAAGATAGCGGGAATGGGTGTAAGAACGGGCCCTGTGAACAGGAAGAGGAAACTCGTGGACAGAGAAATGGGAGAGCTCAACAGTGCGCACATGCCGATACAGCCCTTGCTGTGTGTGGAGAAGGCTTGCTAAAGTTGAGGGTAGTGCTTTCGGCCTTGGCTTTCGGGTGGGAATCACAGTTGCATTCGTTTTGAGATTAATGCAAGATGAAGGGTCCAGTGATGTTCAAGTAGCTAGAATGGGTGGACCTTTTTCTAAGGCTTCCGACTGTGAGTGTGAAAAGGAATTTTCATGCCTAAAAGGGAACCCTAAACTTACATGTTTTAGGAATAAAATTAGATGGCTCTCTGAACTCCTCCTGTATGTGCATCAGCTGAGAGGGAGGGAGGGAGAAAGGGAGGGAGGAGGGAGGGGGAGAGAGAGAGAGAGAGAAAGAGAGAGAGAGAGAGAGAGAGAGAGAGAGAGAGAGAGAGAGAGAGAGAGAGAGAGGAGAAGGAGAGAGAGGAGAAGGAAGAAGAAGAGAGGAGAAATGGAGAGGAAAGAACGAGGGGAAGGAGGGGGAGAGAGGGAAAAGAGGGGAGAGCGTGCATCAGGAAGGCTCAGACTAAGGATAAGAGCTCTAATTCAAAGAATGTCCCCAAGTCAGATCCAGAGCCCATGATGTCCTCAAGTGATATTGGACCGATACGGAGGCTCGGGAATAGAGTCGTCCTAGGCACATGTATCTGTTGTTTCTGAACTTAGTTAACGCTCATCCCTTCCTCCACCACCACTACAACACTCCGTGACTGCCGGAGATAATTCCCCCTCCCCAGGAGCTGAAAGGGGACTTGGTGCCGAATCAAAGCAGGACACCAATCCCAAGGAGTCTCTGACAGCGAGATGGAGGTGCAGGGACAGCTTATTTCCACGGGTTACAGAGATAAAAGTATCAGGTAGCATTGATACCGGAGCGCTGTCTCGTGCCGCCGTAATTCCGTTTCCTGAAAAGAGATGGGTGGCTAGAAGGACGGGCTGAGAAATGAGCGCTTGTTTTCATCAGCTCTCGCGGCTGCGGTGGAAAAGCAAGTGTCTCTCCTGTGTCTTTGTGTTTCCTGATCATTGAAGGAAATCCTGCTGGAAGCAACCTCATTTGAGGCCCAGCAAGGAACAGCTGCCCTGCTTTGGCAGCTCAGTGAGACATGAGCTCAGCTTTTGCATATGGCACCTTCTTGCTTATGACCAAAAAAAAAAAAAAAAGACATTCTCAGGCTTTTTAAATTACCATGCAGGGTTTCTCTTAAAAATTAGTGCACTCAAACAGATTTCCCAGCCCACCCAGGAATGTAAGTGTGATTTTTTTGTTTGTTTGTTTTGTGTTTTGTTTTGTTTTGTTTTTCAAGACAGGGTTTCTCTGTGTAGTTTTGGTGCCTGTCCTGGATCTCGCTCTGTAGCCCAGGCTGGCCTTGAACTCACAGAGATCCTCCTGCCTCTACCTCCTGAGTGCTGGGATTAAAGGCGTGCGCCACCACCGACTAGCATAAGTGTGATCTTAAAGACAGTCAGATCCAAGTGAGGTTGACGCTCCCTGCCCAGCTGCTTTTCAATCCCAAAGGCTTCTGCATGTGATCGCATTTGTGGAACATCTCTTTGCAAGAGCCCTCTCTGTCCCAACCTGACCTCCACCCCCACCCCCCATCCTCATCCCTTTCCAGATCATCAGACACTGACTTTACTCCACCCCTGTGTAGATTTGAGGATGTGGACATGGAGTGAATAGACACCCTAAAATACAGTTGCCCTTTGTGGGACTATCTCTTGGGAGTCACAGCTCTGTTCATTCTTAAAACTTCAACACAAGGGGAGAATTGCCCACACTGTATTGCACAGCTGTTTCATGGATTTCCGTCACTAGGCAGCTTTATGTTATTTGAAAGAATTGCTCATGTATACTGCAGCTCCCATGTAAGGATGGCATTATTATTTCATCGAAAACAGACTTGGTAGTGTATGAATGCTAGGCTCATCAACAAACTTCATTATTAAAATCACATGCAAAGGCCTCAGATAAATCCTACTGGTGGCCATTGGTTCTTTAAAAAGGGAGAACTGACTCATGATATTTGGCTTCAAAGAATCTGGCCTATGGAACACGACATTAAATATTCATCTATTTAAAAAGCCGAAAATGTCAAGGAAAGAACAAAGCCTTCAAATGCCAGGAGGGCTTTGCAAAGGAAATGGCTTCAAACGCTGAGGTGAATCGGAAGAAGCCGACTCCCAAACTTTGCCTATGGGTAATGATTACAGCTTGTTGTTACTAAAATACCAAAGGGGTCAGTCAGAAAGAGTACGGTGCTCATGAATTCTTGCCTTGATTTTTACTTTTATTTTATTTTATATCTGGACAGATCTCATCACGCTGTTCCTGGCTAGCCTGGAACTCACTAGGTAGACCAAGCTGGCTTTGAAATCAGAGATCTGCTTGCCTCTGCCTCCCGAGTGCTGAGATTAAAGATCACCACATCCTTGGCAGCCCAGACCTATTATAAATAAAACGTTTATGTAACTGAATTAGTGTCATCTTCGGTGGGGAATTGGAATATCGGTCCTATGGCAAAGCTGATTCACATAACTGGTGAAGGGATCCTAGCTGGCCCGAGCATGGCAAACATGGCTCTGGCAGACCTTGCCCTTCTGCCCATTTTTTCTTCCTTCCTAAAAACATTAGATGACATCCCTAAAGCTAGCCACCAGGGTCTGCTCCCTATCTGACCCCTTCCTCCCCCTGAGCCTGACTTCCAAGGTCCAGCTAAAAGTATTGAAGTCTAGCAATCAAAAGCCCCCCTTGTGGATACCCTAATTAACCTGTCCAATCAAAATAAACACCTCATCCTAACAAGGGGTTTCCCCTTTTACCTTTATAAACCACTACTTACCTGTGGGCCACATCTGTCTCCTCTCTATTCAGAGGCAGTCCTTTGTACCCCTCTGGGACAAAGATCCTTCCTCCCTCTCTTGTGCTCTGTCTCCTGGCTTTGCCTCTTATTCCCCACCCTCTGTCCCTCTGGGGCAAATAAATCTCCTTTGTGCTGAGAACTTGGTCTTGGGGTGTCTTATGCCGAATACCGGTCCCTTCATCCAGGATGAGGGGGACAGGATAGACAATCAGCACACAGGACTCAAATGGGCCAGTGAAGTTATTTCTTTTCATCTCTGCTAAATAGTCCAGGTAGGGATGCTTCGGACCGCAAGTAACAAAAACATCCAATGAACTGTGGCATTAAAAAGTCGGGGGTCCAGGTCTTTTATTGTACAACAAACAACCGCTGAAACTTGACGGCTTGAAATAACATTTATTCTGTCCATGGGTCTGCAGTTTGGGATGAGCTTAGAGGAAGGCAGCGTTTCTGTTTCCCTTCACATTGGTGGGGGCACTCTGAAGACCGGCATTGGCATCCTCTGCAGGCTAGCACATGCCCATTCGGCAGTTCTCACTGGGAAGCCTCAGAGGGGTGGATACTGGTATGGCCGGGGCTCCTCTATCACCCCTCTACCTCTCATGACCCCCATTTCTCCAGCCTCCAGCTTCCACGTAGTCTAACTTCTAGCATGTCAGATCAAGGATCCCAGGACACATGTCACAGAAAAGAATGAGGCAGACTGTATCACCTGGGAAGACCCAGCGCTGGACTCATTGGCTGTTGCTTCCACGGGGTTCTATTTGCTGAGTGAAAGCCAGGAAAGCTGGCCTATGTTCCAGAGAAGACACTTCTGACAAGAGAGAACCAGATTATTTGTGGCAATGCAATAAAGCTACCAAAGGGGAAAGTGGTCCTGGAGCGTGTGGGACCCCATAATATGAAGAGAGTGGTCTTCTGTAATTATCTGTTGTTTGCTTTGAGGGTTTTTATTTTGTCTGGTTTTAAGACAAGTGTCTCCTTATGTAGCCCAGCTGGACCTAGAACTTGGGATCCTCCTGCCCCAGTCTTGTAAGTACCGGGATGACAGGCATAAGCCACCACACACAGTTTGTGTGTGCTACCATTTTCAGATGACTCTGTTGTCTCAAAGGTGCAGGATGAGTACCATAGCTGCAGATGGCATAGCCATGTCCAGGACTAAAGGGGGTGGAGAGAACAGTGCCAACACCTCCCAGCCCCTTGCATCAGGAAATAAAAAAGCCCCTTTAAACACTCCAAAGCAGAACTTGGCATTTGTCCGTTGGCCGGAAAGCTGTTGCAAAGTCATACTTTGCTCTAGGAGAGACCGGAACCCTGTTAGCTCAGCTTCCTCATTTGGTATCGCAAAGGTCAGCAAAGGGCCAGGAACGGGCAGCGGCGGCTCACCTAAGCCCCACACTTCCGCCCCTCCCAAGCTCCACGTGCTCCACATAGGAGGACGTCAGACCCACGCACTCGCGGGGAAGCGGAACCTCCGTAAGCCGCTTCTCTTCCACAGCCAAGGTCAACGAGAGGACCCAGTGTGGTCAGCAGATGGGATGTCCACCCGCTAATGAGGAGAACCTCTTCCAACCAGATACTTACAAGAGCTGGATCCAGAACTAGACGGCTCCTTCGCACAGCTTCAACCGAGAGCAGAATTGCTCCGCTGCGTGGACCTATGCCCACAAGGCAGGGAGGGCAAGGAGCCAGACCACTGCCTTCGGAGGAAACAACAGAGCAGATCACCTTGGGTTCAGAGACCCGGGGCCTAAAAATACTCTGGAGAGGAGTGAAAAAGGAACGGTTGCCTTGTAAACCTCACCCAGATTTCCTGCCGGAGCTTGGAGCACTCCCTTTGGGGGCGTCTGTAGTTTACTACTAAACGGAAAATACTGTGAGTTGGTGGATGTTATGTAACCCGTTTTCGGCGAGCGTTCCAAGTTCGGCTTTAAGGTTTTATCATAGTGAGCTTAAAAAAAAAAAAAAAAAAAAAAATCAAAATGTTTTTCTCTTGCCCATGTCCATCCTTCACACAGTAGACGCTCAAGGATGAAGAAAGCTCACTTCTGCGGGCGTTTTTTCCTAAAGATGTAGTTCAAACAAGTGCTCGCAGATCAGCCCAACAATAGAGGAAGTGAAAGAGGAGATAACTGGGTTTGCCCACTTGGGTGACGTCTGGAACCATCTCAGGTCAAAGTGAAGAAAGCATGTGGCCCCCACGAGAAGGAAGGACAGTCCCAGGCTATGTCTTGCATGTATGTGAGAGAGAAAAGTAGGAACCAGTGAACATTCCCCTTTAAGTTGAAAGAGTTGTAAGGCGGGGGATGAAATAATTGATTCCACGTGACCCAGCTGCTCATCCTTAAACAATCAGCAAGCATCCACGCACTTGCAAGAATTTCCATTGTTTGTTTGGTTTGGAATAGAAAGCTATACAGGTCTTTATTCTAAACAATGGATTATTTGATCTAATAAAAATAGACTCTAGAACAAATTCCTTTAGGACATGCCATGGAAGTTACCATTTTTTTTTATCATTTATAATACCATTTATAAGCCCATACTCTGTTTTCAGTGTTTTCTTTCATCAGAGAATTTTAATTAAGAAGCAGAGAAAAGGCTTCTGGAGATCATGACCCCACATCCCTCATTTATAATTCAAAAGTATAATCAGGTCATGATGACTTTTTCTGATATCTTCACAGACCATAACAGAAATAATATATTTGAACTTTTTTTTTAATTAAAAATACCAATTTAGAGACCTACTTGAAGACACTTCAATTATTCCCGAGCCGCCTAGCCATATTTTAAAGTACAGAAATGATCATGAACTCATCGGTAACTCTGAAAATCAGCCTCTGTAGGCCTAGAGACCAGCACTCAGCTCACACGACATTTTACTGATGTGACTGCTAATGTCACTCACGAACCTATATACCCTTTTGTATATGAAAGTATCTTTTAGGTAGAAAACGTCTCACGTTCATTTCCAACAAGAGAGTCCCACTGGGCTTTGAATGAAAAGATAGGTGGCAAGACAGAGAGTCCCCATGAAACACCAGTTTGTTTGTGTTCGGCAGAGGCTAACATGGATGTACAGCAAGGGTTGCCCACCCCTGGGGCACACCTCAATGAGAACAAGCTTGCTGACTTGGTAAAGGATCCCGTCATCCCTCAGCACTTCCAGTTCCTACATGCCCAGTTGTGCCGGAAGTAAAACTTACCAACCAACGATTCTCTTTGCTACATCATGCTCAACTTCCTTAATGCTAGAGGTTCTGGGAAACTGCAGGGAACCTCCACTGCGTTTAGACCAGTGAGCACTTACCAAGTGTCCCTCATCCTCCAGGTCCCTCGGCCTCCCTCCGCCCCACCTGCTTCCTCCACAGTACCTTAGCAATCACCGCTACCATCAGTACCACGACTACCACCACCACCACACAGGGTTGCTTGGGCTTCCCCCCCCCCCACCCCCCGCGGGTAAAATAAGGTGAAAAGGCACGTACACAGATTATGGTCATTTTTGTGCCCTTGGAGCTGGACCTCAGAAGACGTGCATTTAGCTCAACAGGGAATTCTAGGTCCTTGAGCCTGAGTTGAGTAATGAGCAGAGCTACCCAGATGGAGAGAAGTATTAGAGAGGAAACAGCTCGCGAAGAATCAGGAGGAGGGGCGCACTGCACGAAGGAACAGGATGTGGCTTTCTGTTTTGAAACATGAAGTTCACCATGGGAAAAGGTCATTTGAGGTTTCTAAGGAAGGTGAGGACCGGGTCATAGAAGGCCTGATAGGTCATGGCGTGAGCAACCGATTCCTCTCTGCAGATCAAATTTCACAAACTAGGTCTTTAAGAAGTACTTTATAGAGATATGTCATGAGCTGTTCCTTAGCATTCCTCAAAATAATAGCTTCATCTGTGACTTGTGTTTAGAAATATCTTAAATTGCCGGGCAGTGGTGGCGCACGCCTTTAATCCCAGCACTCGGGAGGCAGAGGCAGGCGGATCTCTGTGAGTTCAAGGCCAGCCTGGACTACCAAGTGAGTTCCAGGAAAGGCACAAAGCTACACAGAGAAACCCTGTCTCGAAAAACCAGGAAAAAAAAAAAGAAAGAAAGAAAGAAAATCTTAAATTACCACCCCCCACACCCCAATGCTCTGCACGCACACATTTACATACTGTAGGCTCTGTGAATTCCTGAATAAAGAGTCTTGTGTATGTCAGCTCAGCCTAGGACTCTTAAAACAGATTCAACTGCAGGACATCATTGGGATTGGAACACTGGAAGAGTCCGCAGGTCTTCATCTGAATAAGGAACTGGACAGTTCAGCTTAGGAGACTCTCTCACTCCAGCTACAGGGATGGGATTTTAAGAAGCAGGGCCTGAGAACAGAGGTGAGATGCTAATGACCCTGCACAAAGGAGACAGAACAGATCCAAAAAGGGAAGTCACTAAGTGTCGTTAATAAAAAGTAAAGCGAAGGTGACAAAATTCTCCAGAACAGCACCTTGAGTTCTTGCGTAAGCTAGAGGAGTAACAGTGTCACTCATTACAAAAAGAATCCAGGAAAATGTGGTTCCGGGGAAGAACCTGGAGGTGGATGAGATGAAGGACTTAGTTTGGACCACAAGAACGTTGAGCATCCTTGGGACTCCCAAGTGAAATCACAGGTAGAAATTAACTCCAGGAAAAATTCTTCAGCCTTAATCTAAACTGGAGTCACATGACAAGTAATTCTCAGCTCTTTTTCCTCAAAATATTAAGCTTAATTTAACGTTCCATAATGCATTCCATTAATTTTAATGACCAGCTTACTACCAAGATTATTATTTAACTATATTTCAAACTTGGACTTTTCTTACTAAATCTCCAAATGAAAATGTGCATACCCTCATACACAGGCAGGCGCATTGCTTACAGTACGTCACTTAGATTCTCTAAAAAGTGAACCTGCTGGGAAGCTGTCGCAATAATTCAGATACATTGTAACAAGTCTATGTAAATGACAGTTGCTTCACACTGTCAGCTTCACACAGCCTAAGACACATCTGGGAGGAGAAACTGAAGTGAGGAATTGCCTATGTCAGGTTGGCCAGTGGGTGTGTGTCTGTCGGGGAGCGTCTTCCTTGTTTAATTGATACAGGAGGGCCCAGGCCACTGTGGGCGGGACAATCCCTAGGCAGATGCTCCTGAACTGTAAACAAAGGCTGGCTGAGTATAAGCCTGCCTGCCAGCTAGTAAGGAAACAACAAATGCATTCTCCATGCCTGCTGTACTCCCGGGCTATGAAATGAATCCCATGGTTGAAGGCAATGTGGTATGGAAAGGCAGACAGACAGCCCTGCCTTCAAGTCCCTGCCTTGAGTTCTTATCTTGACTTCCTTCAATAACGGACTGTACTCTGGAGCTGTGAGTGAAAATAAACCTCTGCTCCCAAAGTTGCTTTTGATGGGGGTGTTTATCACAGCAACAGAAAGGAAGCAAGAATAATGAATTAACTTTAGGATGTGTTGTTTTTTTTTTTGTTTTTTTGTTTTTAAAGCATGTAAAAGTAATTTGCTTTCTTTTTGTCTGTAAGCCTCTTGGGAAAAAAGAGACATCTTTGAGAGCCCTGAGAGTCCAAAACAGTTTCTGACATAGGAAAAGTATATATTAAAATTTTATTGAGGTAATAAAATTAATTGAGGCAAGACACAGTAATAAATCCAAAATTGACAAGTTCCAAACTGTACTCTCTCCCTAATATACGTCATATTTCCTCTTGGATTTTAATGTAGCTGCATGCTAATAACTTCCTGTGATGGTTAATATAAATTGTCTGCTTGACAGGATCTGGAATGACCTCGGAGACAAACCTTTTGGTATGTCTGGAAGGGAGTTTCTAGACTGGGTTCATTTGGTTCATATGGTTCTTGTCACTGTAGAAGCAACTTAAGAAAAGAGGGTTTATTTGGGCCCAGAATTGGAAGGTGGGAAAGGCACAGCGGAGGAGCATGAGGCCGCAGGTCACATCGCATCCACGGTCAGGAAGCAGAGTGGTACATGCACTGTAGTGCTCAGCTTGCACTCTCCCCTCTATTCAGTCCAGGACCTCAACCTGTGGGGCTGTGCTACCTACATTTAATGTGGCTCTTCCCTCCTCAGTTGACCGACTCCTTACAGGCTATGCCCGGAGACTGGTTTCCATGGCGATTCTAAATCCTGTCAAGTCCACAGTGAAGATTAGCCATCACACTTTCCTCACATTGTCCTCGCCGGGTGTTTTGCGGCAGTGAGGAGAGAAATAACTAATTCACGCCCAAGCTCTTACCATCCCTTCTGCTCTCCCTCCACACCCGATGCCTGTTTTTCTGACCTCACTTAACATGACATCGGAATGTTCACCAGGAAACTCAATGAGTCCTTGGTGACACTGCTGGTCGCCTGGATGGACAATGTCCACTCAATGCTTCCTGATGAAGGTGCTCCAGTCTTGGTCTAGAGGGCCAATGTGTTCCAAATAAAACCTGAGCCCCCTTGGTTCCAGAGTTGTACACGTGTAATTCTGGTCCATGAGTTTTTAGAATTCTGCTGCAAGTTTCTGGAAAAGCTTTTGCTTTCCTCACGTATATGTTCCCCCTCCTTCTTTCTCCTATCCCATTTTTAACCTCGAGTGCTGACATCATTGATGCCCAGTGCTGCTGCGTTCTGCTCACATTCAAGAGAGTGAAAGACACATGAAGAATAGCCAAGGAGAAGAGGTCATATGCCTGGGATCTCTGTGCCGTTCACAGGCCGCCATCCTGGCTGGGTCTATCTTTGGAACGTTTTTTTTTGTTTTGTTTTGTTTTTTTTTTTTTTGTGCAAAAAATGACTTGATTAGTCAAATAGCTTGCTTATGTAAGATATGGTTTGTTCGGTTTTGTTCCCTACAGCTGAACACTGTTGTCCACGACACAACATACAAAACAATGGTTTTGAGTTCCATGATCAAGGAGTATCGGAGGACGGCCTGCCCGCCATCTCTCAGACCCATTCTCTAGTCACAGACAACTTAGCTTACACTTTTGTTGTCCATTCAGCAGCACTGAGGAGGGAAAATGGGTCTCATCTCCAATGCCGGAATTTTGACTCTCCCTCTGAACCATGTCTTCAAATGTTTCCTCTCTCCATTTCTGACATCCGGCCACCTAGCAACCCAACACCATAGCTCTCAATTGCACCTCCTACCACCATTTCTCTCCCTCTAATCCATCCCCCACACACACCCCGAGTCAAGTGGAAACTCATACCATGCCATGTTGTGATTTATTGTAATCCTTCCAACTGTTTCCTGTCTTGTTTAAGATATAATCCAAATATCTGACTGCTATAGATCAAATGTTTTCTTCCCAGAATTTGAAACATCAGCATGGGGCTATTTGGAGATAGACATTGGGGTTAATAATTAGGTCATGGCATGAAACCATCAGTTATGGAATTAATGAGGAGTCAAAGAGACACCAAACCCAGTGGGGGCAGGGGTCGCACAGGTAATACCAGTACTTGAGATATAGAGTCAAGAAGATCAGAAGTTCAAGGTCACCCTTGACTACATAGTGAATTTGAAGCTAGCCTTGGCTGCAAGAGACCCTATCTCAAAGAGAAAAATAAAGAGGAGGTAGAGGAGGAGGAGGAAGAGAAGAAGAAGAGGAAGGAAGAGAAGGAGAAGAAAGGAATCATTGTGAAAATTTTCCTCTCCCCATCCCTTCCCCTCTCCCTCTCCCTGGCCCCTAACCTATCCCTCCATTGGCCATGTGTGTATACAATAAATGGCATCCATTTACAGAGCAAGAATAAAGTCCTCCTCAGAGACTGTATTTGAACCTCCAGCCTCTAGAACTACGAAAAATAAAATCCTTTGCTTAAGCCACCCTAGTCTATGATTACTTTGTCACAGTGTCCGAACAAGATAAAGAGACCACACATGGCTTCAGTTGTCACCGTCAGCTAGCTTTCTCTCACTCACTGCCATTATGCCACGTCACCCTCCTTCTGTTCTTCAGAACTGCAGCGGCAAGCCTTTCCACCTTGGGTCTCTGGGCTTTACCGCCGCTCTGCTTCAGATTATCCACTACCCAGTTCTTCTGACTCCTTCTCACTGTCATGGTCTCAGCATACTGTGCTTTCTCTGCCAGCCATTCTCTTATCTAAAATTAGTGCGTATGCTTGGATTTTCATCATGTTTTTTTTTTCCTTTTCGACTAGAAGCTTCATGAATCCAGAGACTGTGTCTATTTTATTCACTGCTCCATCCCCAGGTCTAGAACAACACTAGCTCATTGGAGGCCCTTGGTAAATAGTGTTGTTAATAAACAGATAAACTTAAAGACAACAACAACCAGTCTTGGACAGTCTTAGGAGCCTGCCAAAGTTTATGGGTCTGATACAATTCTTCTAAAACCTGCAGAACCCAAACAGAACTTTAGATGTGAATAAAGGCTTATTGTAGCATGGTTAACTCACAATTCACCAAGTATATTTAGTCCTGTTAGTTACCCATTCTCAAAGGTAAGTAGTTTTTCTTACCATACAGAGTCTTGGGCCTCAACAGATGAGCATGACAAGAAATTGGACACTCAACTCAGGCTGACATGTGCTATGTGTTTGTACAAACAAGCCCTCAGGAGTTTGGAAGGGAGCCCCCTAGACTCACAGTTCAAAGATTCCTTACAGGTTTGCCCATGGCAGGGCTAAGGGAAGGCTGTCCTGCAGGCTGTTTCCGTGGCCAACCTAGAACATCAGGAACTTCCCCCAACTTCCCAGTTCCCAGTCAAAGAAAACGAAGTGTAGGAAAAAGGTTCAATGCTGTGGGACGGTCTGTATGTCAAATTACTCTGATTGGTCAATAAACAAAACACTGATTAGCCAGTGGCTAGGCAGGAAGTACAGGTGGGACTAACAGAGAGGAGAAAAGAAAGAACAGGAAGGCAGGAGGAGACACTGCCAGCCGCCACCATGACAAGCAGCATGTGAAGATGCCGGTAAGCCGCGAGCCACGTGGCAAGGTATAGATTTATGGAAATGGATTAATTTAAGCTATAAGAACAGTTAGCAAGAAGCCTGTCATGGCCATACAGTTTGTAAGCAATATGTCTCTTTGTTTACTTGGTTGGGTCTGAGCAGCTGTGGAATTGGCGGGTGACGGAGATTTGTCCTGACTGTGGGCAAGGCAGGAAAACTCTAGCTACAGTTCAAAGTAACTAATACAGCCCCATTAAGGAAGAGATCCTTTTGGACCATAAGCAGAAGCATATCTACTTCCGGTCAGCCATATTTCTTCAGCATTCTGAAGCATATACCAGTGTTTTCATTACCAAATCATTACAGTTGCAAGAAAAAACAGGAACCATCTACAGGAGCCAGTGGCAGAACAAGAAAAGATGCCTTCTCAGTGCTGGGGGCTCCCAAAGACATTCTCTGGGGGCACCGTGGGTGGTCAAGACAAAAGAGGAGGACAGTGGGCACATGCCAGGACACTTGTAGGACACAGCATCTTATCAATGTCAGGAAGCATCACTCTCGTCACATGGAGCCTTTCATTCCCTCTGTTTTCACCTTCCTGAAGGTGGTCTACAATGTCCTGGGAACAGTTTTAGGGAATCTGTGAGAGCAAAAGTATTCACAACAACATTAAAGACATAATTTGCCTTTCTCGCTGTATGGGCATTCACACTGATAATGAAATGTAATACTGGGTCAAATTGTCAGCATCTTAAGTCAAGGCAAGGCAATGACCCCAACCTGCACCCAAAGGTCAATGTATTTTTTCACCATTGTGTTCACGGTAAGTGAATGAAAGAAAAGAAGAGAGGCGAGAAGAGAAGGAGAGGATGGAAGGGAGCACTGTGTTGTAACACTCTTCTGTGTTGTAACACACTTCTGTGATCCCAGCCCTCCGGATGCTGAGGCAGGAAGATCATGAGTTTGAAGTCCTACATAGCAAGACCCTGCTGAGACAGAGAAGGGGGGGAGTTTAAAGGGACTGTTCACCAACCTGAGCGTTTTCCTACACACAGATTCACTGGAGCCTGCTCCTGATGAAGCATTAACCCACCAGTCACTAAATCTCAGCATGCCGGTATGGCTCTTTACCATGTCCTTAGGTGACTAGCTGGGGAGAGTGTCAAAAGCACTTCTCCTGCATGCAGAAGTATTACAGGTGTTCCCGGTGAAATAATTGTGTTGTGATTTATGTTGCAGCATGAAATGTTTCTTTTGCTTTAGAGAAATCTAGTTCTAATTTACCAGGCGTCTGCTTGAAAAAAAAACAAGCTGGGTTTGTCACTACAAAAAAAAAAAAAAAAAAAAAACATGTGGACTCATGTTTGTGAAACTACTTCTAGCTGAGGTTTGGATAGTGGACAGAATTACCCAACGGGGCGGTCATTAACACAGTGTGCCCTTTCCAAAACAACCCTGTAATGCCAGATTTCCACCATATACTTCAACAAAGCCAACATATCACGCCAGGCCAAACTCAATGTGTCTGTAGGAATCTGCCTGCTCAGCCACACAGTAACCAGAATTTTAAAGCCATTAAGAGTACTTGTGACTCAGGAAAGAGTTACAGTCACTGTCCTAGAATAATAGATAGATAGATAGATAGATGATAGATAGATAGATGATAGATAGATAGATAGATAGATAGATGATAGATAGATAGATAGATAGATAGATAGATAGATAGATAGATGATAGATAGATAGATAGATAGATAGATAGATAGATAGATAGATAGATAGATATAAAAATGCTCAACTACATTATGAAACCACACTGGTGTTGAGATTTGAACGATGAGAAATGAACTCCAAAGCAAGATAATTTTTTTTGCATTAACATCATTCCCCATCTGTTTTTCCCTCTTGCGATATCTTCTCACTCTAGGAAAACTGAAAATTGGAATTCCTGCCTTTTGTTTTCAGAAGACTAAAATAACAGTAGACTCCAGTTCCACCTGAGGGAAGAACACCCCTTTTCTAAAATAAAACTCAGAGTTGATGGAGGACTCGGAATCCAAGGTCTCATGTATTCTCTCGTGGTCCTGAGGACACAGCAGGACCTCAGAGATGCTGGCCACTGCTGCACCTTGGGGTGAAACATTGGGAGCTAGAAAGATGCCCCATTGGCAAAGTGGTTCACCACACAAGAGTGAGGACCTGACTTCAGCCACCTGCACCCACATAAAAGCTGGCCATTGGGACACAGACTGTGTATTCCTAATCTCAGTAATGGGGAGGCAAAGACAGGAGGATCCTACCACCACCACCAACACACATACACTGTACCTCCTAAGTGCTGGCATTAGAGGCCTGTGACACCATACCTGACTTTTTTTTTAAAAAGTAGAACATTAGCCCTGGCTTCTCCAACCGCAATAGTTCCCATATTCTAAAGATTAGCAAAATGGCCTGAGGGTTGACAATTGAAGAACCTCATGAAAGGGAGCAGAGACATCTCCTAGCCCACATGGTCATTAGATGACTGCCTTCCTGACTCTGACATTGCAGCTCTACTTGAAAGCCCAAACCCTTGACACCACATCCGTGAGCACTTGAATGGCTGAAGGTGAATTTCTAGACAGCTCTGTGATATAGGGACATGAGACGCTGAATCAACTATTCAAGTAGAAAAGTGTGAAAATCACTTGGCATTGAAAAACAACGAAATACTGACGCAGGCTAGGACAAGGATGAACCTTCAACTCATGCTAAATGAAAGATGTAGGTTACAAAAGGCCACATAGTGTCCCTGTGGAGGAGATGTCCTGAGTAGGCAATCACAGGAAGAACGTAGATTTGTGGGGACATGGGGCTAGAGAAATGAGAAGCAACTGCTAGAAAGTAAAGATTTGAGGGGGAAAGGTGGTGTGGGAAGATTCTGGAATTCATTATAGTGATGGTAATACAACTCTGTAAGGCAATTACATTCTACATGAGTGACATGTATGATGTGTGAATTATATCTCAATAAAGCTATTACCAAAAAAAAATGTAGAGATGTTTTAACTCCCCCCACATCTGAAGTGTATAGATATCCACACTCACTTTACATGAGCAAAGGCTTACAAAGTTATTCTAAAGTTATGTCAGGGTAGACACTTCTAAAAATGCACACTTTGGCAGTTAGGAACTTGGTAGACAAGTCCAGGGTACCAGCAACGTGAAAGATGCAGGAGAGGCCGGACACAGGCTCAACATAACGATGATGAGTGACTGGTGGCCTAGACAAGGACTCTGCACCCCTCAGAATGACACACACCAGCAGAGCACCACCTTGAGAAGACCAGAGTGAGTGTCCTTCAGAGATACGGTAAGGGGGCCAACATGAAAGACCTCCACACACTGCAAAGCTCCACCTGGGGGGGAGGGGCTCAATGGCAGGGGTCCCACACCCATTGCCTGACTGAAATGAAGACTGCTCCTCAGAAATACTGGACACCTTCTAAGAAGGATCTACAGCCGCTGCACAGGGATGAGATTAGCGCTGATAATTCATATGGAATGATGTCGCTTACAATTCACAGGATAATGTGGAATCTGGGTCATTTCCATCACAGTTCACAAGTGCTACTTCTCACTGTTATCCATAGTTTATATTTTAAACTTCTGGTGCCTGCACAATAACACAACAATATATATATATAACAGCTACTCTTATTCTCTTCATTTTTGTGAATGGGGACTAAGTGAAAAAAAGATGAAGCAACTCATCTACGTCATTAACAAGGGGCAGAGCTGCTCTTTGTCGTGCCCCCCCCCAGGGCAACTGCACCAGGATGAGGATGAATAGCTCCTGCCCAGCATCCGCTGTCAGAAACTCATTGGAGTGGACATGGAGGCAAATCTCACACTTCCTGCAAGAAGTACATTGTTACGGAATATTTGCTTACACTGTAAAGATGCATCTCTGCCTAAGGCACCTTCTGATTGGTTTAATAAAGAGCTGAATGGCCAATAGCTAGGCAGGAGAGGATAGGCAAAACTTCCGGGAAGAGAGAGGAAGAGGAGAAGGAATCTAGGCATGTGGATTTTGCCAGCAGACTGAGAGCAAGTCGGACGTGTCATACTGAGGAGGGGTAACCAAGCCACGTGGTAGAATGTAGATTTTTAAAATAAGGTTAATTAGGCCGGGTGGTGGTGGCACATGCCTTTAATCCCAGCACTCGGGAGGCAGAGCCAAGCGGATCTCTGTGAGTTCGAGGCCAGCCTGGACTACCAAGTGAGTTCCAGGAAAAGGCTCAAAGCTACACAGAGAAACCCTGTCTCAAAAAACCAAATAAATAAATAATAAATAAAAAAATAAAATAAAATAGGGTTAATTAAGCTATAAGAGCTAGTTGGAAACAAGCCTAAGCTAAAGGCTAAGCTTTCATAATTAATAGTAAGTCTCTTTGTCATTATTTGGGACTGGCGATCTAAAGATAGTCCAGTAAGAAAGCTTGCTACATTGCATGACCATAGAAGTAGCTGGATGCTCTGGATGAAAAGTGGAGGACCAAGGAGAAGAGGAAAGGGGATGTGCAAGCCTGTTCAAGGTTGCATTGTGGATGCTAATCCCAGCTTGGTTATTAGAAGAAAAAAGAGAGAGAAGGATAGTCCTGAGCTGACATATACCACTGTGCCTCCGTGGTTGGGACTCAAAAGAGCCAGCAGGATGAGAAACTTTGAAAGCAGTCAGAAAGCCCTTAAAGTTTAAGATTCTCAACCTTCCTAATGCTGTGACCCTTTAATATGGTTCCTCATGTTATGGTGACCCCCCCAAAAAAACCCATAAAATTATTTTCGTTGCTTCTTCATAACTGTAATTTTGCTAATGCTATGAATCATAATGTAAATATCTGTTTTCCCCTATGATCTTAGGCGACCCCTGTGAAAGGGTCCTTTGACCCGCGAAGGGGTCGTGACCCACAGGTTGAGAACCACTGAAGGTAAGAAGCCCCGAGACCAAAGCATCCAGGCTTTAGCCCTCCGTGTGTCCTGCAACACAAACACCAACATACTGTTCTGAACAAACAACACACTAAGAAAAAATGAGGAGGCTGCAGAAATATGCTAAACTTTTGGGCAAGCGAATGAAGGAAGGCAAAGTAAAACACAAGGAACAGATTGCCAGGACACATAGCGCGGTCCTCGCTGAGAGCTTCTGCAAGTCTGAGTCCAGACAAAAATAAGAGTCTTTAAAAGTAACAAATAAGCAATCAAACCTTGGGGAGTTAAAAAAAGGGCAGAGCTTGGATTAAAACCCAGATGGCAGGGTGCCAGTGTCTATCAACAGCTTTCCAGGCTGGATTTAGGGCAGCAGACAGACTACTTGGGACCACAGAGGCATTATCACCAGCTGGAGCCAGGGCTAATGCCGAATAGCTCTGAGCAAAGGTCTTTAACGCCCTTCCTTAACTACTGGCTGTGGAGGCTGGGGCTGGAGGCTGGGGGCTGGGGGCTGGGGGCTGGGGGCTGGGGGCTGGGGGCCAGAGGCTGGGGCTGGGGGCTGGGGGCTGGAGGCTGGGGCTGGAGCCTGGGGCTGGGGCTGGGGGCTGGGGGCTGGGGGCTGGGGGCTGGAGGCTGGGGGCTGGGGGCTGGGGGCTGGGGGCTGGAGGCTGGGGGCTGGGAGCTGGGGGCTGGGAGCTGGGGGCCAGGGGCTGGAGGCCGGGGGCTGGGGGCCAGGGGCTGGAGGCCGGGGGCTGGGGGCTGGGGGCTGGGGGCTGGGGGCTGGGGGCTGGGGGCTGGGGGCTGGGGGCTGGGGGCTGGGGGCTGGGAGCTGGGGGCTGGGGGCTGGGGGCTGGGGGCTGGGAGCTGGGGGCTGGGGGCTGGGGGCTGGGGGCTGGGGGCTGGGGGCTGGGGGCTGGAGGCTGGGGGCTGGGGGCTGGGGGCTGGGGGCTGGAGCCTGGGGGCTGGGAGCTGGGGGCTGGGAGCTGGGGGCCAGGGGCTGGAGGCTGGGGGCTGGGGGCTGGGGGCTGGGGGCTGGAGGCTGGGGGCTGGGGGCTGGAGGCTGGGAGCTAAGGATGGAACTGAGCTGGGGGGTGGGGGATGCACTTGGCTCACCCAGCTCATACTCTTCATCACTCTGCTGCCCTACCTCCCCAAATCACTGGCTGTGACCTCCATAGCTGCCATCTTGGGACCAGCTAAGGCTGTCGGCAGCAGTTAGAGGATGGCCACCCAGACCCAAAGCAGAATGGGACCAGACCACTCTCATCTCACGTCTTTTCGCCTTCACTACAGAGCTACTGAGTTGGTGTCTCAGGCTGCTAGAGCTGCTGTAGCAATAGACCATAGCGCGGGGAACTTCTAAGTCACAGAAATGTGTTTCTCATGCAAGACGGAGGCGGCAGCAGATGCCGTCTGCGATAAGGGCCCACGTTCTCATACGCAGCTGACACCTCAGTCTAACTTCACACGGAGGAAGGGGTGGGGGTTTCTCCAGGCTCTCTTACAGGAGCGTTAATCCTACTCCTGAGGGCCCCATGATTACGACCTCCCACTGCCATGGGAATAAATACTTCCACCGGTGACTGCGAGAGGAACACAGACATTCGGACTACGGCAGACAGGTGAGACCCCCTTTTGCAGACAAGAAGACTGAGGCCCAAAGGGGTAACACAACTTGGCTAAAGACTATTAAACAGAGGAGAGAATGGGCCTCACATATTCTGGTTCCAAGATGGCAGCTATGGAGGTCACAGCCAGTAATTTGGGGAGTAGGACAGCAGAGTGATGAAGAGCATGAGCCGGGTGAGCCAAGTCCAGGTGTTCTGATTACCTTGTGTCTTTCAAGAGCTACTAACGGTCTCTGAGCCTAGCATCTTCCTCTGTGAAATGGGCTTAGTGATAACCAATGTCTAACTCCGGGAATTGCTTTGGGAACGCATCAAAGGTCACCTATGGAAACAACTGAAAGAACACCCACGTATAGAGTGGTGCTCGCCAATCAGAATGCCCACGTATACAGTGGTGCTTGCCAATCAGTGGCTGTTTGAGCAGGCATTCGTGTCCACGTACTGCTGAATAAAGACAATGTTCAGAGTCCACCCAGATCCTTCTCCTGAATCATTTTCCCACTTCCTTCTGTCGGGGGACATCAGTGGTGACTGGAACACTGACATTTATTTTAGTCTAGAGTGTTGGTACAAGCCTAGAATCCCAGCATTCAGGAGGCTGAGGCAGAAGGAAAATTTGTGAGTTTGAGGCTATGTCCTGAGACCCTATCTTTACAATATAACTCTCTGACCAATGAGAGAGAGAGAGATAGAAAGCACACTCGTGTATTATGTAAGTTGCCTGGAGCTATTTTTTTAGCCAGTTACAGGCAAATAATTGACTTGCAATCTAAAAAAAAAAAAAAAGTTGGTGCCGTGAGATGGAAAAATACTTAAGAAGTTGGGACGCCACCAAGAAGCCCTCCAAACTAAGGTGCGACTTGATGGAAGAGTCAGCTGCGGCCTGCACCCCTGTCTGCATCAGCAAGCTGAGTGAGGGGCCCTCCCTGGGAAGCAGGAAGCATTGCTTCCAGCTGCTGGTCCCTATCATCGCATCCCTACCCTGCGGTATTGTCTGGAGCAAACAGCGGAAACTCTGAGCTTGGGAGATACCCAGAGAAGTTGCCCAAAGGGTAGCCACTGGTATCTTGGAAAACATATGGGAAGTATGAGATTAGTGCCAGGGAAGGGTCGGGAGGGGAAAAAGAAGAAGTCTTTGATATCCATTGACCGGGGTGCCCTCAGTGGCCTGAAAACCAGCTCCAGGTTGAGTGAGATAAACCGCGAGTGTTGGGTAGGTGCAGGGTCTAAAGAAAGTGTTGGGATGCAGAGGTCAACAGCTTCGAGGACGAGGTTTAGAGGAGAATGTAGGGAACATCCATTTAGCCAGCAGGGCCCGGCTTCTGCCTCAGCCCTCAAGGGCGAATCAGCTCGTGTCTACTGTGTTGTGGGTGGGTGGGAGCGTGACAAGGGCAAGGTAGTTGAGGAGAAAGAAACAGGAACTTGAGTGGAGATCCACCTGCTATGGATTCCTTACACCCAGTTGCTGCCGGCTTTTAAGAGAAAAGAGCACATTTGGGAAACAGTTGCCACACCTCACTTAAAAAATTAAAGTTTAAGGCTGGAGGGGCAGCTCAGCCGTTAAAGGGTAGGCTCACAACCAAAAAATTAAAGTTTAGAATTTTTGTGGTTTTCTATGTTTTTGTGGCTTTTTTTTTTTTAATTTGGATGGGTGATTTGCCTGCATGTTTCTCTGCACCACGTGTGAGTCTTGTGTTCAAGGAGTCCAGAAGAGGACACTGGGATGCCTCGGAATTGGAGTTACAGATGGTTGTGAGCCCCATGTGGATGCCGGGGACTGAACCCAGAGCCTCCGTCAGAGCAATTAAGTGTTCTTAACTGCTAATCCATTTCTCCAGCCCCGGTTTGGTGGAGTTTTGGGACATGGTCTCCCTCTGTAGCCCAGGCTGGCCTGGGACTTGATAGGTAGACCAGGTTGGCCTTGAATTGGTGTTGATCCCCTTGCATCAGACTTCCAACAGCTAGGTTTTACCATTATTAAGTGTAAGCCACTACATCTGGCTGAATTTGTGGAGCATTTTTCGCTCTTTTTTTTTTTTAATTGTCAATTTGTTGTTGTTGCTGCTGCTGCTGGCAGGTGGGGAATATGTGTGTGTACGATACTGGAGTGGCAGGGGTGTGCCACGGGGCATCTGTGTAGATCGGAAGACACATTAAGGAGTCAGATCTCTCCTTCCGTCGGAGGTTCTGGGATTGAACCCTGGTAGTCAGACTGTACAGCAAGTACTTTTGCCCTCTGTACCGTAGCTTGTCCGAGGTTGCTTTTTAATCACGTATCCCAGCACTCGGGAGGCAGAGACAGGCGGATCTCTGTGAGTTCGAGGCCAGCCTGGACTACCAAGCGAGTTCCAGGAAAGGCGCAAAGCTACACAGAGAAACCCTATCTTGAAAAAAACAAACAAACAAACAAACAAAAAAAAAAAAAAAAAAGAAAGAAAGAAAGAAAAGGAAAGAAAAAGAAACCGATTGAACTCACTTGAGATCAACACGTGCACTGAATAATTATCAAGAGAAGAAATCCCTCCGAGATCTCTCAGCTCTTCACTGGGTGGCGCCAGCATCCGAGTCCTGCCTGGCGAGGGCCGATAAGCCCCCAGGTTAAGTGACGCCGTGTTTGCACGAATCTGCACGTTGCATGGAGGCGTCACCTGGTTCCAACACCGTGTCAGTCAGCGTCCCATCCTGTAACAAAGACCTCCGACGATCACCTTACAGAGAGAGAAGGTTCGTTTGGGTTTATAGTTTATAGTCCGTGACAGATCGGCCCTGTTGCTCCTTGGCCTAGGGCGACGCCGGCCATCGCGGCAGGAGCACGTGGCAGAAGTCCCAGCCGGCAAGCAAACGGGAGGGGGAGAAAAGCTGAGCACGGTGCTTGCAGCACGGAGGAAACTGAGGCAGGAAGAACAAGGGTTCTAGCGCCAACCTGGGCTACACAGCAAGATCCTCTGAGATAGACAAAGAGAGGGTGGGGTGCTGGATTCCCACAATCCCCTTCAAGTACCCACTCACAGCGACTTGGGAAACCCCACCCCGCTAGGCCTCGCCTCTTAAAGGTTCTACTTCCTACCGAAAACACCGGGCTGAGAACCGAGCCCTTCAGACACACACCTATGTCAGAGATTTCAGATCTAAACTACGGTGAATGTAAAGCAGACATGCAGTTCATAGTGCAAACTAAAGCTTGCAGTGGTCACCCATCACCCCAGCACTCAAGACAATGAAATAGGAGGATCATGAATTCAAGGCCAACCTGGGCCCATGTAAGAGTTTGTTGTTGCTTGTTGTTCTTTGAAACGGTGTGTGTGTGTGTGTGTGTGTGTGTGTGTGTGTGTGTGTGTGTGTGTACAAACTACCCACTGATACCATCCGCTGTTACATGGTACACTAAGATCAACCTCAGAGATCATAGATCTTCCTGGAAAGTTTCCCAAAGGAAGGAGGAACAAGTGTTATGGGGGGGGGGGGGGGAGAAATGGCCCAAAGTTGGGAGAAAGATGGTGAATTACAGACTGCCTTTCAGTCTACATGCACACCTCCTCTAAACAAGGATGCACACCTGTCCACAAGTGGCTCCCACTTCAACACTCCCACCCATCACCCGCAGGCTTGGGCCACCAGTTCCCACACCCAACATGATGACCTGAGCGGTTCTGCTCGGCTGGCCACTTGCAGCTCTCCGGAAGACATCTTTGTGGGGTACCCTGCTCTTGTCTGTGCCCTCCTAATCTTCTGATGCTGGGACTTCCCGGATGCTGGTCTGTCTTCACCGAACACAAAGAAACCCTTCCGCCTTTCTCTCCCTCACGTTTTTTGTTGTTGTTGTAGTAGTTGTTGTTTGTTTGTTTGTTTGTTTGTTTCATGGATATGATTTTAGGCCGGTGAACAACTGCTAATGTCGTCTGCCTGGGAACTGCTGGGTTTGTGGGGGAGGGGTAGGTTTCCAACTTATGTTTATTTTTGTTAGCTAGTTATCTGGTTAAAACAGAGCTTTGGCCCGTTGCGGTCATTTTGGAGAATTTGTATTTAGACATACACCCACAAGGAGGGTCACAGGCAATATTTTCACAATATGTCTCATCAGCCTTTTCCTTATTTTACATTCCTTAGCCACAACTGGTAATGTATATATACACATGAGAGTAATTGGCGTATAGCTCCAATCCATTCTTTGTTAGCCTATCAAGCAAAGCATGGCCAATTTCTCTTGCCACTTAAGTACACTAGGGAGCAAGCAGGAGCCAGACTCCATGCAGAGAAGATTGGAATTGGTACCTTTGCTAATGAGATTAGATCCTACTCCATCCCACTCCCTGTTCAGACCAAAATCCCTCAGCAGAGAGACTCTCCATTGACATCGGGATCCCCCGGGGATGCAAGGTACAGGAGGTAATGGTCCATGGGGTAAAGTCAGAGCTTGTAAGAAATGGTAGCTATTTCAGCAGAGAAGGCGCAAGTATCCATCCATACATCTTACAAAAGATATGAAAGAAAAGAAAAGGGGGCAGAGAAGAGAAGGACAAATGCCTCCTAAGCCCTGTGAGGTCTTTCTTCTGCGTAGTTCACAGGGACAGGAGGTTTACATTTCTGATGCTCCTGTTCCTCCCACACTACTGATCTTCTGTTCCTAGAACTGAAGCCAAGGGCTGGAAGGGAGCAGTCTCCAGATCCTCCTCAACAGGGAGCTGTTGCTCCGGGGAATAGACAGCCAGCTGACTCGACACCCAAGCAGACAGGGAAGAAGAGGCCCGCCATCTCTAGGAGCCGAAAGGCTTGGGAAACCAAGACGTCATGACCAACAACATCTACTGAGAAGACTCACACATATAAAACCTCTCATCTGTATCTTCTCGAAACTTTGTCCTCCAGCAGGTATCTCCCAGTCTAATAAGGGCCAATGTGTTGTTCTGCTTGCTAAGTCCCTGAACCCAAGTATCATCAGCGACTTATTGGTAGCTATACAATCCACACAGAAACCATCACACAGCCTGTCAGCTCTTGGAGGAAATAGTTCCAAAGTCCATCCACTCCTCTTCTCTTCTGCTACTTTGGCCCTTTCTGGTCGTCCCTCAGACGGATTGCCGCAAGAAGACTCCCAACTCCCATTGCTTCTGCTAGCTTGCACTCCTTCAATCCATTCTCCTCTCAAAGCAAAAGTCGAGTCAGACCATGCTTCTACTAACAACCTTCCAGAGCCCTCACATCTCACCAAAAGTAAAATATCCAAATGCCCACGCTGACCCACATCCACCCAGCCTCATCCAGAGCTGCCTCTTTGACCACCTCCTGGGCTGGGCTCCCTTTAGTCTTTGAATTGGCTGCATCCTTGGCTGCCCACAGTCTTCATACTCCCTTTTTTTCCTTTTAGGCTTCTGGCTAAATGTCGTCTCATCAAAGAGCTTACTGACTACAGTAGGACTTCATCTCAGATGATCCCCAACAGCCCCTCCCTCCTGGTTCTCACACCATCATGCAGTCCCCAACTCTTGAATGCAAGCTGAGTGGGTTGCTTCTAGTAAATAAAGGAGGCAACCGTGATGGAGCGCCGCTTTGTAAATTAGGTTTCAAGAATGCTGTGTTTTCCACCTTAGGCACATTCTTTCTTCTTTTCCCTTGCTTTCTGACTCTGAGGGACACCAACTATCACACCATGTGGCCATATAGAGATCAGCATGGCTAGAGATGGTGAAAGCACCCAACCAATCAATAGTCAAGAAGGTGTTGAGTTCTCTTTACCCAACAGTCAGCCACGACTGGATCCTGCCAACTCTTCCACACCAAATGCAACTTCTTGAGAAAACTTGAAGCAGAGACATTAGTTAAACCACACCCCATTCCTGGCACAAAGAAACAATCCCATAATTAAATGTCCGTTGTTATCAGCATAGACTCATCCCCCTTACTCCCATTACTGAGTCCCTGGCCCATCTCCAAACTATAGCATGCTATGGTTGTTGGTTTAGTGCCATCCCCACCTCGCTTGGTTCCTCTCCTGTTGCTGTGAGAAAATACCCTGACAAAAACAACATAAGAGGGGGAAAAAGGGGTTATTTTGTCTCCACAGTTCAAGGTGCAGATGTTTAGGGTGAGGACGTCACAGCAAAAGCTTGAAGAGGCTGGTCACATTGCATCCGCAGTCAGGGGAAAGGGAGCAGGGAATGGAGGCATGTTAGTGCTCTGCTTGCCTTTTCCACTTCGTCCAGTCCAGGATCCCCTGTCCTGGGAAGGGCCCCACCTATAATTAAGATGGTCCCACTTGTAATTATCCTCATAAGACAATCTCTCCAGGAAAGGCACAAAGCTACACAGAGAAACCCTGTCTCGAAAAACCAAAAAAAAAAAAAAAAAAAAGACAATCTCTCACAGGGATGTCCAAAGGCCCGTGTCCCAAGATGGTTCTAGAATCTGCCGAGATAACAACACTAGCCGCCACCACACACACACACACACACACACACACACACACACACACACACACACACACACACACACACACTGTTTCCACGGGTCAGAGACGTTTACATGTTTGCTCATTGCTGTATCTTAGCACTCACAGCACACCTGGCGCAGGGTAGCGCCTTTGAAAACAGCTGTATATGAAGAGAGAGAAAAGCTTTGCAAACTGAAGAAAACCCAGCTTCACGCGGAAGGTCTTGGCTCCTGTTGCATGAACAAAGCAGACAGTTTGTCTGATCTTTAGCAGGTTCTTAACCAAGTGTGCCCCCCCCCAACAACCACCCCCATCCCCCCAGGAGAAACTTAGATCAAACAACATTGGTATAGAAGAGTGCAATGTTCAAATAGTTATTTTCACAATACTTGGCAAGGCAAAGAGGTACGGCTTGTTTAAATTCAGGTGCAAGTGGCATTTCAGTGGCTGTTTACATTTTAGGTCTCATGACGCTCATCGCCTAAACACACGCACAACCCCACTTCAGCAGGCACCCCACCTTTGCCCCTCCCGAATTGTTCCTTAACTCCATCTCTCTTTAGCATTAAAGGCGTAGATTTTTATCACAGAGGTTCTTTCGGACCTTTATGGGCTCTGAATGAGATGCTCACTTTGAGAGCCATTCAGAGAAAAATAAAAATTAGTTCGTCTGCCACTCTTACTGAATGGCCTCTTAAAGCCCCGCCGTCTCCATTGCGGTAGCCAGACAATAAGATAATCCCCGGAGCAATTGGCAATTATTGCTGTTTCAGAGTCACTGTGTGGTTGCTGCTGAAATGAAATCGTCGGGTAGATGATCGTCGGCTATTATGGACCCGTGCCATTCTCTGGCAGGAAGCTGTGTAAGCAGATCATTTCTGCAGAACAATAATGTTTAAAACCTTAATAGTGGCCAAGCAATAGGGGCCATTTTCCTAACGGGATTTAGCTGAGGACAAACGAGATGTCTGACAAGCCACTCTGCCATATACAGTTATTTCCTAAGCCCTGCGGGGACTCTGCTCCACTTATTGTCTTATTCTACACCAGGTATGGTTCCTGTTATACGAGAGGCACTCTGTGGATACGTGCGGATTAGAAGGATGAATAGGCAAATGAAAGAGTTGTTACAAGCTCCTGGGTGAAGGGTTCCTCGTCCTACGAGCTGCTCCATCCTGGGTGGTCACCGCTTTACTGAATCACCTCCTGGGCTTCCACTGCCTTGAGGGTGAATGGCTATGATGGTCAAATCCCGGCCAGTCACTTCTTCAACGCACGGCGTGGGTCCAGCTGCTTGACTGTTCATTCATTCTCCTGCTCGGTTTCGTCAATTGTCAAGCCAACATCATAAATTTCATCGGCTGATTAAAAGAATCAAATTAGCTGCCTTAAAGTACCAGGAACTAATGCCCATGGGCCATCGGTACATAATCGCTTACAAAAGCTAGATATGTGTTCTGTCATAAACAAGAAGCATCCACATGACCTTGCTCTCTTGGTCGGTCTTGTCTCATATACCCCAAATGAAACGTGGAGAGACTCGACCCACTTGCGTTCTTCTGTCAGCGAACCCCTTTTAGTTCAAGTTTATTTTCCATTCCCAAAGTACTTCGAAGGATGCTAAAATGGTTGGTAGCAGACTCAAGACCTGTTTTACAGATAAAGAGCTTGATGTATAAACAATTAAATTCCTGGGTCTGGGAAGACAGAATAGTGGGGAAATGTCTGCCAGTGAAAGCGGGAGGCTATGAGTTCTGATACCCAGCACCCACCTAAAAGGCCAGGAGTGGCGACAAGGGTCTAGAAGTCTAGTGGTGGGAGAGGGGGCAGCAACAGAGACGGGTGGAACCTCAGAGCCCCCTAGCCACCCAGTCTAGCCATTTGGTGTGCTCCGGCCTCAAGGAGAGACCTTGTCTCAAAAGGTAAGGTTCAGAAGTCATAGAGGAAAACACCTGATGTTGACCCCTGGCCTTCACACTCGTGTACACACTTGTGCGTCTGTGCGCACATGTTTACACACTCAAGCATATATACCTGCCATACACACATTTTCACAGATACCTATATAAGAATTAAATCATCTGTGTAAGATCATAATGACAGTAATGTGTGGGCTCAGGCTCAAAGGCAGAACTTTTTCATTGCATTTTTACAGCTTCTAGCAAGTGACTGGACGCAGCCGAGCCAGCACACCTCGTGACTGCAAACATCGTGTATGAAGCCACCTGGGAAACATAGATCCCTCGCAGGCAACCCCTTCTGGACCTCTAAACTTGGAGTGTTTAAACAGTAACTGGCTCACAGGGCTCTATGACTAAGGAAGGGAGCCTTTGGTAAGCTGGGGTCGAGTCTTCTTTCAGCTGTTCTCCTGGAAGCGGAGTGTAAGGTGCCGAGTCCTCCGTGGGCCACTCGCACCAACGATTGCTGCGGGTGAGACGAATCGTGAAATTGAGAGGTGGCTTCTGTGTTCACATCTCAATCCTGTTTTACTCATCCTGCAAAGACAGAGCCTTGAGACAGCTAGAGGAGAGCTCTCTGGCACCACAGCACAATGTAGCTCAGCTGACGACATCCAACAAGAAAGAACAGATTAGCAATGATTGCTACCTGCGACATGCCAGCATTGTGCAGAGCCTGTTTATATGTTATTTAATTCCACTGAATCCTTCAGACAATCCCCTCATCCCCTGGATAGGGTACGCTTTTCTGACATCCATTCCAGTTTTTATTAAAAAACGCCCACATCTTCCTACACACACACACACACACACACACACACACACACACACACACACACGATCTGTAAGAGCTACTCTGATTTTGTGCTGGGGTAGGATACACGCCTTGGGTTAAAACTGCTCAATGTAAGCCCATTTTCTGGTCACAATTAAAAGAACTAAAGGAGAACGGGTCCAATCAGTGTCCTGGGGGTAACGGAACCAACTCTCCCTCACTCTCCTCGAAGGTGCGGCAAGCTGCACCAGCAAGCCAGGAAATGCCCAGCCATTTTTTCACCTTTAGGGTTGAAGCGGCTTTAGGTTAAAGCTAACTTCATGAAGGGCAAAGCAAAGGGTTAAGGAGAAACGGATTCTTTGAAGATGTCACTAAACATGGAATCGAGTGACCCTGAAGTTTTTCTCTTGATCCTTGAATTTTCTCTTACATGGGAGCTGAAAGTAATATTGCTTCTCCATGCCCTGGCTGTGAGTTTGGCATATAGCATGCCCATTTTCTGTGACTGTAACAGCACACCTGAGGCTAGGTGTCTTAAAAAGAACAAAGGTTCATTTAGCTCACTGCTTGGGAAGTTCAACAGCATGTGTAGTTCTAGTACTGGCTCAGCTCTGGTGAATCCTTTTCACAGTGTCATAAGCATGAGGCAGAGGTCACATGGAGAAATGGGAAGCTAAAAAGACACTGGGATCCTATGAGAACTATTAATCCCTTCCAAGGACACATGCCTCTATGACCTAATAACCTCCCAAAAGTCTCCACCTCTTAAAGGTCCCACTACCTCGCACATCACCACACGGAAGACCATGCTCCCAGCACAAAGACCCTGAGGGAGCAAATCACATCTCAATCACAGTGAGGTTTTATTACCCAAGCTCTCTAGGCTCTGGTAAGGCTAGGCAGCCACAACAGTGACATCCAGCCATAAGTACACAAGGTCAGACTTCATTCCTCTTTTGTGGAACTGAGGGTGGGTGTTCAGGAGTGGGTGGGTGTTCATCAGTGGGTGGGTGTTCAGGAGTGGGTGGGTGTTCAGGAGTGGGTGGGTGATCAGGCATGTCATGCTGCTCTTTGCGTGCATTTAGACCCCTGCTCCTTCCCATTGATTGCTGTGCTAACCCAGTGGTCCAGCCCTCGTCTCCATGGTCGGGTGTGTGCTGTTTTCAGTCCTAAGTCATAGTCAAAGGAAGGACCATGGAAGAGTCTCGTGTCTCAGAGCCAAATGTTACTGACACACAAGACTTCTGCTCACATCTGGCAACACACGGCAGCAAGAATGACTAGGAAATGTCAGTGGCCATGTGCCTAACTCCATATGTAGTGCCACAAGAGGAAAGTGAGCCACAGCTACTGTCATGGAGCCCGTCTTATAGAGAGGCTACACTAGGAAAACTTGCCTAAATCACATGCCCAGTAAGTTGTAGAGCAAAGGTGTGAAGCCAACTCATTAGTTCTTCTCATTGCTCCATGTATGTGCCCCCCTTCCTCACAATTCCAGTCCTAAAATGATGTTGGACACCATTGTCAACATGCGTGTCACAGGTTGCTAAAGCCTGCTCAGACCCTCCTGTCTTTGGGGTTTTATTGCTGTGAAGATATACCATGACCACGGCAACTCTTATAAAGAAAACGTTTAATTGAGGGTGGCTCGCTTGCAGTTTCACAGGTTCAATCCATGATGATCATGAAGGGGAGCATGGCGGCATGCAGGCAGATGTAACTCTGGAGCTGAGAGTCCAACATCTTGACTCAGAGGCAACAGGAAGCCAACTGGGCGGTATCTTGAGCATAAGGAAAATCAAAGCCCACCCCCACAGTGACACACTTCCTCTAACAAGGCCACACCCACTCCAACAAAGCCACACCTCCTGATAGTGCCACTCCCTATGAGAGACAGGGGGCAAATACATTCAGATTCCCACACCTGCAAATAGATAATGAGCTGCCCACCCAACTTTCAACCACGACCCTTTTCTGCTCCTAGGGATGACTGCTGAATCAGGGATTGAACACCTCCAACCTGACCAACCAGGGTGGTCACAGGAAGATGGAAGGGTTGCTACCGCACACCTACAGAATGGTCAAGAGGGAGAACAAGGTTAGAAATAGAAACAGTGCAGCCTAAAGAAAGAGGAGATACAGTCACTAAAGTCAACAATAAAACAGGCAGAAAAGGGAAAGTGAGGCATTGTACAGATAGAATGAATTTGGATCTTTTGAAAAAACTGTTGACTGATTTGAATTGGCAGTGCACCCCTGGGTCGGGGGCATAGACTCCGCTTTCCTATCCTAAGTCCCAGACACAAAATTCCTCTCCACCAAGGTGTCAAATAGTATCAATCTCTTGGCCATCTTCCTTGACCATTACACGTATAGAAATAAATCCATTCTTTCCTTTTGCTATCTCTTTTTCTGCACCCTGTTTTTTGTTGTTGTTGTTGTTGTTTTTGTCATCCCATGTCTGTCTGTCGTGTGTGTATGTGTCTCCCCCAACCCCAGCTGAGGACCAAACCCAGGGCCTTATGCTTGCTAGGCAAGCGCTCTACCACTGAGCTAAATCCCAAACCCCTGGTTTGTTTGTTTTTTTTTTTTAACTTAATAAAATATCTTAGTGATCTTTAGATATGTATACATAAAGAGTGCTGTCATTTTTATGGCTACATCATACTTCATTGTATAGGTGCCATAATTTAGTTAATTAATCCCTGTTGACAAATATTTACATCGGTTCTAGTCTTCTGCTCTTACTGTAACACCATGAGCATTTCAATCTTACATAAATAAATCAATAGAATAAATCCTTACCATTGGCTTTCATAAGGTAAAGCGCTGAAGATGATTTGCAATTTTGAAGGACATTTCCAAATAAACCTTCATAAAGTTATACAAACGCATTGTCCCACTGGTAATGTGTGAGAGGATCCTTCTCACATTTGTGCACTCTTGACTTCCTTATCACCCAACAAAGATGGTTCTCAACATGTGGGTCACATCCCCTTTGGGAGCCAACTGACCCTTTTACAGAGATCGCATATCAGATATTTACATTATGATTTATCACAGCAGCAAAATTAATTATGAAGTAACAATGAAAATAATTTTATGATTGGGGGTCACCACAATATGAGGAGCTATATTAAAGGGCTGTAGCATTAGGAAGGTTGAGAACCGCTGATTGCCCTACAGCCTTAAAAATGGCTCTCTGTAGCAACTCAATTCTTATCTACAGTATTATAAAGCTAGCTATCTTTTAATATGCTTAACAAATACATCCTCTTTCTGTGAATTTTATTTTACACATTTTTCTTTGGGCTGGTGGTCTTTTTCTTATTGATTTATGAGAACATTCTATACATAAAGGAGATGAGACCTTGTTCATTAAATGAACTGTGAATATTTTCTTACGACTTTGTAATGGTACTTAAAAAAAACAACATACTTTATTATTTGTGTGTGTTTGTGTTTGCGTGTTCGTGAACTGCACATATGTGTGCGTGTCCACAGAGGCCAAAAGAGGGTGTCAGGTCCCCTGCAACGGAAGTATCAGGTGGTTGTGAGCCCACTGATGTGGATGCTGAGAACCAAAACAGGATCCTCTACCAGAGCAGGAAACACCCTGAGCAACTGCATCATCTCTCCAGCCCGTGTTTCTGTTTGCATTGCAGAAAAGCATTCCCCCTCTTCACTTTCTGGAACATCACACCGAATCAGGGTGCTAGCGAAACCAGCCAAGCTTTATTAGACAGGGAGGGATGAAGCGCGACCTCGGAGGACTTCACTTTGAGCTTTCTTCTCCTCTTTGACATCAGCACTCACTCCTCTCTGGTGCTGGTACCGCCACAGACCTCAGCCCCCTGCACGAATTAAACTCATTCTTCCTGACTTCAGCAGTCACAGAGTCCGAAGGAAGACAGGCTTCCTGCTGGTTGGCTTCCTGGCTGAATCAGAGAAATGAATGTTCTGAGGCCCCCCAGAGAGTGCGGCTGCCACATCAGTTTTTCTTCTCTCTGAAGCTGCCTCCTCCAGACAATCCAATTCTAAGAGTCCAACGAGTCAGCCTCCAGATGACCTGGTCAACACACGAGGAAAGAAAATAAAGACAGGGCACAATGAGTAATAGAAGGCACACTGCAAGTGAAGGATCGTCCACATGAGACCCAGACTGATTCTGCCTCAGACAAGCAAGAAACCTTTCCGGAACGAGGGAGGAGGGAGCCCATTTCAGAGGCTCGAGCATCAGGGCATTTATGGACACTGGAGACTGACGCAATACAGATGCGGTGGGGGGCGGGGGGAGCAGCGCTTCTGTTAAAGGCTTAGATAGAAAACTAAGTAATTCTATAAACACTACCAAGAAATGGGCTAAGGCTGCTTCCGCAAAGAATGTCTCCTTCATTTCTCAGCCAGATCTGTGGTTCCTGAAAACTTTCAACAGTCTCCGTCTGAGTCAATTCTACCTCTGCCTTATAGGATCCTGGGAGCCGTGTCCTTGTTCCCTACCTAATCTGGACCTCTGGAGATGCATTCTTGCCTCTCTCCGTACTTCCTCTTTCTCCCATGAGCCCCTCGCTCTGGAACTTCTGTGCTGGGCCTCGTAGCCCAAGCCGAGGAGCAGTCTTCCCCCACGCCTTGGCTTCTGCCTGGCTTCCTGACCCACGCACGGTCAGGCCAGCGCCCGTTCCTGCTGGAGCACCGCCCTGAACTTCAGCCTCCTTGGCAAGGGCAGCAGCAGTCCAGCTGGCCCCCAGCCACCATCCTGTTCCTCTCGGGGACGGGACAGAGTCCTCTTCCGACCCGGATGGTACTTCGGGCTCCCATGCTGCCACTCCTCTCTTCCTGACCAACAATGGAATATTTCCATTTCCCAGTGTCCCGTTTGGTCCTTGTGTAGAGATTTCCCTTCCTCCCCTATGTGGGAACTCACGGATTCCGAATAAGCAAAACCAAGTCCAGATTTCCCCTCACACAAACTCCACCCACTTTCAACAGAAAGTGTATTTATTTATTTATTTATTTATTTATTTATTTATTTATTTATTTATTTATTTATTTATTTATGTATTTAAAATAAGGAAGCCAGAGGTACAAAGACTCCAGGTTTGGTTAATTCTGCAGCTTGCAGGTGTGATGAAGAACCCTCGGCTTTCCCTTTCTAGCTCTGCTCTTCCGGGTTGCCTACTCTTCAGAGAGGGAGCACAAGAGTCCTAATAGAGCCGCCGTGGGCTGGGATGTCTCCACGGGATCCTAAGAGCAATTGCCTAACTCCGGAGTCTGGCCAGTCAGGTGTTCTTGGCCATAGTGAGAGAGGAGACACCACAGGAATGGAAACAGGCAAACGCAGTCGGGGCTTTGGGGCTTGGGGTTCGGAGAAGCGGGTCTCCGGCAGGCCACTGTTGACTGGCATCTCGGCACGATAACATCCAGAGACGGAAAGAGATTTTCTCAAACATCTTTTATTTTATGTGCACTGGTGTTTTGCCTGCATGTGTGTCTGTGTGAGGGTGTCGAATCCCCTGGAACTGGAGTTGCAGAACTGTTGGGAGCCACAGTGTGGGTGCTGGGAACTGAACCCAGGGTCTCTCGAAGAGCAACCAGTGCTCTTAACCACTGAGCCATCCCTCTAGCCCAAGAAGAGATTTTTCTCAAAGCCTCACAGACTGCCACATACTCCTGCCGCCTTGGCCTGATTGTGTCTCGTGGTAATGCTTCAGCTGCAGGCTGTCAAATGGCTAGAATGGCAGGGTCCCTGAAGTATACGAGCATGTGATGCCTGACTGTCATGTACCCTTAGCTAGAGACCGGTAGGAGATAGCCTTTCTGCGTAGAGCCTTCTGGATGTCCTGGCGGGCTCCTAAACTGAGTGGGTTATGACAGCTGAGCTCTCTGTAAGGCACCCTCACCTGAGGAACAAAAACATCAGAAACGGTACAAGGAGTCACAGGTACAGAGAGAAAAAGGGGAAAATGAAGTAACAGAGTACTCATGTTTGAAAATTCTCCACAAAAAAAAAAAAAAAAAAAACACAAATTAAAAACATTCAGAAAAGCAATTTGTATGAAATATGTACAGACTTTTTCCTTGCCTTTCTTCAAATGATAAAATATTGAAAAGGATTAAATGTTATCCAGGAAGAAAATTATTTTAATTTTTATGTGTTCGTGTACTGTTTAAATTAAGCTAAATACAAGTCCGGGGCTCATGAAGCGGTTGACTCAGAATTAATTTTTCTCCATCCAGGCTTAACCTGATCTTCTCTCCAGCAAGGATTCTGTCTGTGAGCGCAAATGTATCTCAGGCTTTTTCTTGGGGGCACTGCTCTGTGAGGGGAGCCCAGGTCACGCAGTTAGCAGGGTACCGAGAAGTGTTGGAGCCCAGGCCATCTGTCCACACTGGCTTGCTCACAGGAAGGAACCTCAAGACGGCTCTGATCACTTCAAGATGGCATCTAAATCGCCCTTCTCTGTACCCTGGCTTCACAGACCTTTCTCTTCCATCAATGAGAATAAACCTTTTGCCCACATATGCCTATGTTCAGCACGAAGAGCTAAGCAAGCTTAAATATCCAAAAAAAAAATTTATGCAAGATTTTATAGCCATAAAAGATACTTCAGAGTCCAGGCTTGGCTGCTGTTGCCCTGAGCAACCGCTGTCCAGAGATGCACACGGGAGGAGCAGATAAACAGGGCCTGAGGGAAAACAACAGTCATTCGGGGAACAGAGACGTCATCCTCGGGTATGTCTGAAGTTTCTTTTCTTTATTAATGCTTTCTACCATTTAATTTTAGGATGACCACACAAAAGCTGAAAGGCTAACACAATAAATGACATATCCCTGTCAGTTACATTAAACACCTGCTAAGCCCACCACATTAGCCTTCTAAATATTTTACTACCTGTTTTTATTCTAGTCTATGTGGACGGGTGTTCGACCTACATGCACGTCTGGGCAACCCAGGGTTTGGGGCTCAAAGAAGATGTTGGGTCCCCTGGAAGTGGAGTTACAGTTTTGAGCTGCCGTGTGGACACTGCAAATAGAATTCCAGTCCTCTGGAAGAGCGGCCCCTGCTCTCAACCGCTGAGCCATCTCTCCAGCCCCTTTGCTAGACACTTCAAAGGGAGGTGGAGTCACACTTGGATGCCTTTGATATGTACCTCTTTAAAAAGGACATTGGCGGGGCTGGAGAGATGGCTCAGCAGTTGAGCGTACTCACTGCTCTTCCAGGGGTTCCCGGGTTCAATTCCCAGAACCCACATGGCAGCTCACACCTGTCTGTAACTCCAGTTCCAGCGGACCTGACACCCTCATGCAGGCAAAACACCAATACACATAAGATAGAAATAAATTATATTTAAAAAAAAGGGTAGGGCGGTGGTGGCGCACGCCTTTGATCCCAGCACTCGGGAGGCAGAGGCAGGTGGATCTCTGTGAGTTCGAGGCCAGCCTGAGCTACAGAGCGAGCTCCAGGACAGGCTCCAAAGCTACACAGAGAAACACTGTCTCAAAAAAACAAAATAAATAAATAAATAAATTTAAAATAAATAAATAAATAAAAAGGACATTTGCCTAACATCACAATGTGTTTATCAGATCTTTAAAAATGTAACATAATCTAAAATCTAGTCAATATTAAACTTTCCTAGCATTTCTCCCACCACAGTAATATATATTGAGAGAGGGAGAGAGAGAGAGAGAGAGAGAGAGAGAGAGAGAGAGAGAGAGAGAGAGAGAGAGAGCGCACTGGGTTTTTCCAAATAAGGGGTGGGGGGGGGGGGGGGTGCGCGCGCGCGCGCATTGGTTATTTTTCCAGCAGATGTAATCAAATCCTTGCCAAAGGCAACTTAAGAAAGGAAGAGTTTATTTGGGCACATAGTTTGAGGGTACAGTCCATCGTGGGAGGAAGTCACAGTAGCAAGAAGCTAAGGCCACTGGTCACACTGTGTCTTCTGTCAGGAAGCAGAGGTGAAAGCTGACGCTCTGTTAGCTTCCTCCTTTTGACTCAGTCTGGGCCCCCAGCCCGTGGGACAGAGCCAACCTCATCTGGGATGAGCCTTCCCCACTCTGTAAAGCCTTTCTGGAAACACCTTCGAGTGTTTCCATGGTGACTCTAACGCCTGTATCCCTTAGCTTATTTTAATCGAGAAGAGTTTTCTTTTTTAAAATGATGATCTTTGAAAACATTACACTGACACCCCCCCCCCCCAAAAAAAAAAAAAAGTCCCAACTTCTTGACCGGCTGACTTTAATCCCCAAGGCATTCTTTAACTTGTTTTTCTAGTTTGGGTGTCTGGTTAAAAGACAGGACTGATTAGATTCGGGTTGAGTTTGTCAAGGGTCCTGAGTAGAAGCAGATTGCACATTGGAAGAGTTTCATAGAAGGAAGTTAAATGAAAGAGCTGTGTGGCAGGCAAAGGATGCGCGGCTGAAGGAGCTCCTGGGACCGTGTCCTCAAGCCGAGGACTGGGCTGATCCACAGAAGCACTGTGGAGACTGCCGTTTTGGAAGGAAGACCCCACAATGAGTCCTAGATCTAAAAGGAACGCAGCCATCTCCTAGTAGGCACCCAGGGAGGGAAGGAGTCCGTGGAGCTTAGGTACCAGCCCTCCCTTGCATCCTCAGCATTTCTGTTGGAGCCCCGCCCCCTCGCTCGAGTCAGATCCAATCCGTAAACTGCAAAGGTTGTGAAGTGATGATCATAGTCTATAGGGGAAGTCTCCAGCAGCCAGGGCTGGACCCAAACAGACACCAAATGCGTTGATAAGGGTAAATGGAGAATAACACACTTAATAACAGCTTAAACATTTTGGCCTAGGATGCTTCAGAGGGCATAAGAAGACACAAAAGAAAAAAAAAACTATGGAATGAAAAAAAATTTGAAAAATTTTAATTTATTTTAATTTTAATTATTTGAAAAAAATTATACTAACCATGTTCAGATTTTTCCTTTGTTATCACTCCCCGAACTATCACATAGCACCTAGTTACACAGTATTTCCAATGTATTATGTATTATACTTAATTGAGGGATGATTTATACTGTAGGAGAAATGTGCACAGACTAGATAGAAATATCATTTTATATAAGGGTCTTGTGCGTGTATAGATTTGGGGATTCTTGAAGGGTCCAGAAACTAATCCCTTACAAATTACTGCAGGGCAGCTTTATTCTTCAAGGTCACACACAGGAAACTTTTGATCAATATTTGCAGTGTTATCATGGCGTGGTGGTGCACACCTTTTAATCCCAGCACTCGGGAGGCAGAGGCAGCTGGATCTCTGTGAGTTCGAGGTCAAGCTGGTCTACAGAGTGAGTTCCAGAAAGGCCAGGGCTATACAGAGAAACACTATCTTGAAAAACAAAAGCAAAATGTGCTGCGTTGAGTTCCACTGTGGAAAAACCCCCGAACTGAACCTAACAAGCCCATTGTTTTGGACCCCCCCCCCCCAACCACTCTCCCAGTTAGTTAAAGACAACATCCCCACCACCCAACCATCTTTCACACAGTGTGTTCATTTCTGAAGCCCAGGGCTGGCATTATTTCTAACTGTGAAAATACTCCCAGGGTCACATATGACACCCCTCTCACTCACCTCCAAGTGTTTCAGCTTGCTTGTAAGGTGGCTTCGGGTTTCCAAATAACAGTTTGAAATGCCTTTAACTAGATTAGTTTTTTTTTTCAACAGACAACTAAAATGCTCTACATTTGCATGGGAAAAGTGTCATTAGGTTGAAGTGTGAATGACGCTCTGTGTTTCACAAAGGAGGTGGTGTTCCTTCTCCGTAAGCTGTAAAGACAGACAAGCCGTTCAAACTGTCTAAACTCGACCCGAGAGAGGCAGATGGATGCGTTATTATAGGAAACCTGGAGGCTTAATTGAGCTGTGTAAACTTACCAGTCCCACCTGTCTTGTGACTAAGCTAAATTGGTTTGGATCTAAACCTCATTATCTGCACAGAGTAACTTCAGTACTGCTTGACAATACAGACATCTGTTGGACTCCTTTTCTTATCAATGAGACGAGAAAGTTGAGTTGATTAATCTCTCAGCAAGCACGATCTCTCCATAAATCTTTTGGGAGTCTATAATGGCGCAGGTATATACTTCCTATGATACTGACTGAACGTATCCTAAATAAATATTATATGTAAATATCGTGTGTGTGTGTGTGTGTGTGTGTGTGTGTGTGTGTGTGTGCATCCTAAATCTTCTGAACAGGTGATATTTTGTTTTCTAAAGAATATATTTAGAGCCAGGCGGTGGTGGCACACGCCTTTAATCCCAGTACTCGGAAGGCAGAGCCAAGCAGATCTCTGTGAGTTTGAGGCCAGCCTGGGCTACCAAGTGAGTTCCAGGAAAGGCGCAAAGCTACACAGAGAAACCCTGTCTTGGGGGAAAAAAAAAACAAAAAGAATATGTTTAGCTTTATTTTGAATACTTTTAGATTCCCAGCAGAAGTATTACAGCAGGGAGAAACAGGACGAACTAACAGACATATTGAAAAACCACTGGACATGAAATCAAACCCTAGCTCTGCAAATTATGAACTATACGAACTTGGTCAATTTACCCACCCTTAGCAGAGTGTTTGTGAAGTCAAAACCCGCACATCAACACCTATTTGCCAGCGTGTGGTGGGATTCGAAGGTGAGACCTCTGGAAGGTGATAAGTTCTCGAGACAGGGCCGTCCTGAACGTGCTGGTCCTGATAAATGCAACCCCAGAGAGCTGAAGGTAGTTCGTCCGTGGCTGGAGACTGGGGGAGCACCAGATGTGTGTCTGTAAATCCTTCATCCTGGGACTTCTAGCCTCCAGAAAGATGGGGAAATGAAGTTCTGTTGTTCGTCAGCTGACTGCTCTGACGTGCTGATGGAGCTGCCTGGACAGACTGAAACAGCTGGTATTCCCATCCAAAATGAAACAGCTGTCTGGACATCCCTACCTTGTGTTGAGGTGAATAGCCCTCATGACAATTTCTGGCTTCTTACTTGGCACCATGTGACGAATGAATGTGTACTACATGCTCTTTAGTATAGTTCTGATGAAAAGAATTGATTGAAATCCCCAGGCAAGCCTGCCCATCCAGCCAATTAAGGCTTGTGATGGTTGATATTATCAGTTTGATGAGATCCAGAATCACCTAAGACAAGTCTCTGGGCATGTCTGTGAGGGATTTTCTGGATTGGGGTAGCCTCTGAGCATGTCTGTGGAGCATTATTGAAATTAGGTTAACTGAAGCGAGAAGACCCTCCCTGAATGTGGGCGGCGCGGATCTGTGGTTGGGATCCCAGACTGCATAAACCAGAGAAGAGTGAGCCCAAGTATTCAAGGCTCTCTGCTTCCTGTCTGCAGACACAATGTGACCAGCAGCAGCCTCCAGTACCTTCCCTGGCACGATGTGCTTCTCCCAGAACTGTGGGGTCTAAATAAATCCTTCTTTTCCTAAGCTGCTTTCTTCGGGGGTTTTGTTCAGGGTGTTTGGTCACAACCGGAGAAGTAGGTACAAGGCTTCTGACTGTCAGAGTTAGAAATCTACTCTGACTACCTTGATGAAACAGATTTACTGGAGGGATACGGGAGGGCTCAGAACAACCAGAGAAGGCTAGAGAATCAGGGCAAGGAAGGCACGAAAAAGTTAAGACTCCTCGACCAGAGAAGGCTAGAGAATCAGGGCAAGGATGGCACGAAAAAGTTAAGACCCCTCGAGACCCATGTCACAGGAATAGTGTCACAGTCTACGTGGTGTTACTACTGGAGAACGTGAACTCTCTTTGGTCTCTGTGTCACCCAGTGGGAACAGGTTCCAGGGTGGCATCCATTTGGGTGAGTCCTATAGCTTGTCTGTAGAGCGGCTGGGGTGAGCAGGGCATCTCCATTCATTAATAGCCCCACCAGAATGCAACCAATGAGAGACAAGCCAGTCCCCAAAAGGAAAAGATTCCCGACACTGCCAGAAGATACCGAGCAGCTAGAGGACAGCCAAAAATCACAACAGAAATTTCCACTTAACACCAATGCTTTTGTATTCTTCGAATCTGGGACGTGTCTGTGGAAAAGCTGAGCGTGATGTTCATGCCTACAGTCCCGGCACTTGGGAGGTAGAGGCAGGAGGGTCACCACAAATACAAAGCCAGACAGATCAACAGAAAAGGGGGGAAAGAGAGGGAGGGAGGAAGGGAGAGAAGGAGGGAAGGAAGAAGGGAAGGAGGGAGGGATGGAGGGAGGGAGGGAGGAAGAGAGGGAAGGAGGGAGGGAGGGAGGGAGGGAGGGAGAGACAGAGACAGAGACACAGAGAGAGCGTAAATTGATTCCATCATTTACATCAGTTGTTTCCTCAAAAGAGTGTTAGCTACAGGGTGTGTATGAAGGGGGGAGCGGGGAGCGGATTCCCACTTCACTGACATTCTACTTCTTCATCCCTTCTGGGGCACCCAGCATCTCCTCTCCTCCGAAACACAAAGCCGGGCTGGCTTGCACTGCTAGGTCAGGCCTGGGACTAAGGGGGCGCGGACTACCTGTTTTTCACCTCCCCGCCTCCCAGCTCTGTCCGTCTCTGGGATGTCTCGGCAGCTGACCCAGCTGCTGTCTTTTCATTGGCCACGCCCGACTGCCCAAAGGGACCTCCTAGGCTGCATAACGGTCTCCACTCCCAGGTAAGCGATCTACACAGCACGCTCTCAGGGTCACCGCACACGCACACCCATGAGCCAGACTGAGTCTTGGCATCCTTCTCTGTCATTCGCTCTTCCTGTCACCTCTTTGGTAAACCTGTTGTCACAGAGTAAAGCTATCCAGAGTCTCACTAGCACTGAATTTAACTTTCTGTCCTTTTTTTTTTTTTTCCACCTAGATCCTTGGGTTCCATCCAAATCTTATCACCGTCACCCTTGAGTGACCCAGATAGGCCCCTCTGTCTGGTCTTCTTCTTATCCCCTCTTTATGAACCTGACTTAGATGCCATCTAGGCCATTCGGATCCACCAGACTCTCCTACTTCATGAAGATCACATCCCCATACTGGGGTCTGAGTTCCCAACTGAATCAACTTCTTAACTCTCCTGTGAACGGAGTCCTATCAGGCCTGGTCTACTGGACCTCAGACCCTTCCCCTTAAATGCTCAGTTTCTCAGTAATACCCGCCCATGTGTCTTCAAGTCCCTGATATTCACAGGGACGTCAGCCAGTGATAAGCAAGTGTCCTCAGTGACTCATATGAGACAGTCCACAAGGGACTTGCTCCCCTCATATCCCCTCGGGTCCCGCAGCCTTTGTCCCAAGGATGGATGAGTAGTCACATTACTCAGCGTCTCTGCTTCTGCAGCTCTCCAGTTCCTCCCCCACTTCCCCGTGTCTCAGAGCCTCATGAGCGAGACTCTGAGGGACTCTCTCATTTATTTAAAAGTCTTTCCTGACTCAAGCAGTTCAGAGACAGAAGATGCCCCAATTCTCGTCGTTTCCTGCACTGACTCACTACTCTACCTCCGGCCTGCATGCTGAATCATGGGATTTTTCTCTTCCTCTGTGATAAATGTCAGGCTTGCAGATAGCACCTATCACTTCTGCATCTCTCTCTCTCTCTCTCTCTCTCTCTCTCTCTCTCTCTCTCTCTCTCTTTGCTGTCTGATTCTTCTCAAAGATTCTAAGTTTGGGGGTCCCAAGAAGGGCTTTTAGCATATGCTTAGTTTATATTCTCTTTCTCTTGAACCCTACAAGCTATAAGAGAGGCCAACTGCACACCTCATATCTTATCCTCTCTTTTTGCTCATTTTCCTGTCAAATAAAAGTCTGTCAAAGACTGGCATCCATCTGTCTTCTTCTTGTTGTAATTCCTTTTACAAGAACTTACAAGAGTGTGCCCATTCTGAACAGACAGCCAAGCCTCAGTTATATGTTCCTGTAAGCCTTAGTGTCCACAGCCAAGGCCATGCAACTGTTACCACAGCTGCTCCTGACTCCATTCCATCCGATACTACTTCCAAAAAATATAGTGTATTCTCCAGTCCGTCAGCCACTGGGCACAACGCCATACTCAAACAATAGATCACATTCGTCAAGACCATGCCATGCCATGCCACACAGAGGAAGATGGCCACCCTGGTATTACCACAGAGATGCTCCACCCTCAGATGACTCAACCTTGCTCAAGTGATTTATCATCCACATCAGGGGGCACACAGTTCCCACTGCAGCAAAGCAGCACCAAATTCCCTACCACACAGGGAAAGGAAGCCATACTGGATATGCTCTCTAAGTGTGCTCTGCCCTCAGATGTATCCGCATTATTTGAATGATCTATCACCCATCAGAGGGGCTAAGCAACTGTTCCTCACTCTTGGTTCTGTTCCTCTTCAGGCGCCAATTGTGTTGGGTGACTTTTCCTAGGGAAACACAAACACATGTCTGTGTATCCCACTGGAGCACCAGGGACACACCCAAGAAACTATTCCACCCAAGTCTAGTTTGGTGACTGGGGTGGTATGAAAGAAAGTGGCACTATTAGGTGTGGACTTGTTGGAGTGGGTGTGGTCTTGTTGGAGGGGGTGTGGCCTTGTTGGAGTGGGTGTGGCCTTGTTGGAGGAAGTGTTATGAGGGGTGGGCTTTGAGGTTTCAGAAGCTCAAGCCAGGCCCAGTGTCTCTCTCTTCCTGCTGCCTGTGGATCCCGATGTAGAACTCTCAGCTACCTCTCCAGCACCATGTGTGCCTGCATGCCCCCATGCTTTCCGCCATGACCATAATGGACTAAATCTCTGAACTGTAAGCCAGCCCCAGTTAAAGGTTTTCCTTTATAAGGGCTACTACGAGGCGGCTCTCATGAAAGCAGATAGCACGAGGCTCAGGATCGCTGAGCCACACGTCATGTCCTGCGCTGCCCAGACTAGCAAACAATACAGTCAGGAAGAGCTGCCATGGTCATGGTTTCTGTCTCCTCACAGCAACAGAACATTGGCTAAGACAAGGAGAAAATATTTCACTTCATAGGAAGTAGCATCATGATACCAAGATCCTCTGGAGAAGCACATCACAAAGGCGTAGATGAAGACAGTACCACCAGCCATGAGGCACGGACAAGCATCAGGATCTGGTTTCTAGTCCGGCATTGTTACAAATAATGTAGGTCACTACGGAATATTTACCTCTCTCTTCGGTGTGCGTTTTCACCCTATAAAATGAAAGAGGTACACCATATCTGATCTCTACATCACCTCTGGGCTTTTATGGTCTATAACTTCAAACAAAGTAGGAGGTCCTCTGTAAGAACTAAGAATAAAAGCTAAACCCGAGAGAGGAGAGCACAGTTCTTTGAGATGCAACCATTTGGGGCAGGCTGAGACTTCCTCCTTTTGGGCGAGAAGAAAATAGAGCGGAGATTGAAGGAGGTAAGAGGTCTACTGTGGCTGCTCTGTCTGGGAGTGCTTAAAGCAAGGTCTTCCTTTTTAAATGATAGCCCTCTGTGCTTGTCCAGGACGAAGACAACTTTCACGCTGCACCAAATGCCCCATCCCTGTCGAGCGGAAACTGAACCGACCATGTTAGGCCGGGAGCCAGATGGGACACTCCGGGGGCTGGATGCCCAAAGCTAAAGGTGAAGCTTTGAACTCATGTAAGATGGTAATGGAAAATGCACGCAAGCAACTCTTAAACGGGCCACCATGTTGAACCAATTGAAAAAAAAAAGAAAAGATTGAAAAGATTCTAGGGCTTTAACGAGGGGAATAAAGAAATAGAAGATCTAGGAAGTCAAGCTGTAGACCAGAAGTTGTCCTGGAAAGGTGTTTTTAAAACTGAGAGTAGTGATCTATGCAGAGTAATTACAGAAGTTTAATGTAATAACTGTCTGTAAGCTATTGTATGTATCTGTGCCAGCCTGAATGAAATCTTATGTCTGACTGTCCCTATGTCTGTCTGTCTGTCCTCAACAAAGGGCTTTGTTCTGTATTTATTAAATATCACAGAAAACATGGCATGGGAAAGGGACTCCTTATGGATTTTTTAGCAGTTTTACGAGGGAAGAAACTTTACCGAGCCTAACTGACCCCTAAGCTCTCGAAGAGCAAACAGTACCACAAACACATTATCAAGCTGTATCCACAGATTGCTTCCAATATTTATGGTGGACATTTGCTGAGTAAGGGTAGGGGGACCCAGTTGGCAGCTTTCAGCAAATGACTACCACAACATACACGCATACGTAATTCTGGGCCAAGGGCACAGAAGAGCACACATCATAAGATTAAAGACAGACATTGAGTTTAGGTTATAAGAGCTGATTGCATGGGACATCCAAGGCAAGAAAGGTGGGTTGCTACAGTCTTCTCTTTTTTTTTTTTTTTTTTTTTTTTGGGTTTTTCGAGACAGGGTTTCTCTGTGAAGCTTTGCGCCTTTCCTGGAACTCACTTGGTAGCCCAGGCTGGCCTCGAACTCACAGAGATCCGCCTGCCTCTGCCTCCCGAGTGCTGGGATTAAAGGCGTGTGCCACCACCGCCCGGCGCTACAGTCTTCTCTTAAAGGCAAGTTGAACATAAACAGGCTGATTACACAGTAGGACAGCAGATTAAGTCTTAAGACTTAATCTATTAAGACCTCAAGGTGTATTATTAACTTGGCCGAGAGGTTCAGCAAAAGTTCACTCTTTGCTGGAGGTCAAGCGATATTTTCATAAAATTGTATCACTATGTGAAATGTCTTCTTAGACTTCTGCCTTTTAAAATAGCCAAATACAGAATCTTCTTATTGGCACCCTGTATCTACCACCTCCTTGTCTTCCCTCTTTCCTATCACTGGACTTGTCCTCCAACTGGGCTCGACCCCTCAAACCCAGGGAACCTTGACCTTTGAGAAAAGTCAGACGACTCAGAGTTTTCCTAGTAATGAAATACTGTGTGTGCAGCCACTAAAGTTTGCCTTCTGTCCCATCCTGATGGGGAAATGTTTATAACGAATATGGGCAGGTCAAATGCAGAATCCTAGTCCTAAAAAGAAACCAAGGAGCCAAGAGGAGATGATCTGGGACAAGAACGGCTGTCCTCAATGTCAAGCAATTGTGAAAGTATGAGAGTTACTTTCTTTACTTTTTTTAATGTGGGGTGGGTGAGGGAGGGAGTGTATGCACAGATGTGTGCAATACTCCCAGAGGCCAGAAGAGGGCATTAGATTCCCTTGGAGCTGGAACAGCAGGCAGTTGTAAGCCATCCAACATGGGTCTTTGGAACAGAATCCTAGTTTTCCGAAAGAACAGCAAACATCTGTAATGGCTGAACCATCTCTCCAGTCCTTAAGAGGTATTTTCTTAATAAACTCAGTTTTACTGATTCATAGAAATATGACCACTGTTGAATAAACGATGTACAGAGTGGGTTTGGGGTGCGCTTCAAGAAATAAATTCTCACGATAGAGAGCTTGTTGGAATTTTCGATAGCCTAGGAAAGGGAGAACAGAAGATGGGAATGAAGACCCGGGCTCCTTAAGTCTAGCTCTATCTACACCAAAGAGTCAGAGGGACCTCATCCTTGTCACCAGTACCCAAAAAGAACGGACCGGCCTCTGAAGTGTAGGGCAAAGAACTGTGTCTTAACGAGAAAACTCGGTCACCCCAAAGGACTTGAGAAAGACAGTCAAATGAGGTTGACTGAGTGTGAGGAGAAGTGTGGTGGAGACCAGGGCAGACGTAATACACCCGCCCAACCCTGCCATGCCCTGCCCTGCCCTGTCTGGGAAAAGCAGCTGGTGGACACTCCCAACAGCTGCTGCCTCTCTCGATGTGCTCAGGTCCTCATAGTCCTTCCAGCATGGTTGCAGGCTGAGGAGAACTGTCTGAGGCCAAAAAACACCGCCCTGCCCCAAACGTGAATAGCTGCTGCAGAGTTTAGACTCTCTTTGGTTTCCCCTTTTACCCTTGCCTTCAGGTTCTAGAATTTTAACAGGGAACATGTCGTTGCTTCCACAATCAGAAAACAACACTAGTGCAACGTGTTAAATATTTTAAAGCAAATTAACTGAACAAGGCATTAAAATGAGGATCAAAGAACAAATGTTCCAGGAATTTTGTCTGGGCTGACATTAACTTGTGACAAGACTTCTTCTTCTTCTTCTTCTTCTTCTTCTTCTTCTTCTTCTTCTTCTTCTTCTTCTTCTTTTTATTTTCCAATTTGAGTTATGCCCACTAACTACAGCATATGCAAAGCCTCAGTTTACCCAATCCAGGCTGTGGTCCCTATCAAGGTCTCATTTCCACATTAGGGTTGGTAATAGATTGCTCTAGAATATTATCATTTCTGTTTGAGTGTTTAGGGCAGAATTTATTGGCTAGATGACTAAGGAGCAGGTAATGCTTCCTGCAGAAAGAGGTGCTACAGACGGTAGTTAGGAGTAAGGAGTGACTTGAAATTCCTAAGCACTCTAGATAGGTGCTTGGGACAGACTAGATAAAAAAAAAATAATAATGGGTGTGTTTTAGTGAAGACTTCTATGGCTGTAAAGAGACACCATGACCACCCACGGCAACTCTTATGAAGGAAATATTTAATTGGGGCTGGCTTACAGTTCAGAGGTCTAGTCCATTATCATCATGGTGAGAAGCATGGTGGCGTGCAGGCAGACATGGTGCTGGAGGAGATGAGAGTTCTACATCTGGATCCACAGGCAGCAGGAGAGAGACACTGGGCCTGGCTTGAGCTTCTGAGACCTCAGAGTCCACCCCCAGTGACACACTTACTTCCTCAACAAGGCCAGCCCTCCAATAACAGCAACCCCCAATGAGTCTATGGGGGCCATTTTCATTCAAACCACCACGGGGTGCTACCTGGCTATCATTTTGTTGTTGTTGTTGTTGTTGTTGTTTTTAATGTACATTGGTTTGTTTTTTTTTTTTTTTTTTGCCTGCATGTATGTCTGTGAGGTGTTGGATTTCCTGAAATTGAAGTTACAGACAGTTGTGAGTTGCCATGTGGGTGCCGGGAATTGAACCGGGGTCCTCTAGAAGAGCAGTCAGTGCTCTTAACCACTGAGCCATCTCTCCAGCTCCCCCCACTCCCAGCTATCATTGTTACTGGGACTGTTGTTAACATTCTCATTATAACTATTCAGGAAACAGCATTGAAAAAAATCATCTCTTGCTTAAGGAAGAGAGAAGGTGGTGGGTAGAGAAAAGAAACAGAAGAGGCCAGAGAGATGGCTCAGTGATTAAAAAAGCATTTGTTGTTCCTCCAGAGGACCTGGGCTCAACCCCCAGGACCTACACGGTGGCTCACAAACATCTGACACTTGGTTCCCAGGGAGCCAATGCCCTTTTCAGAATACACAGGCCCCAAGAACTCACATGGAGCACAGACGTACATGCAGACAGAACACCCATCCTCATAAAATAAAAATAAACATAAAAATTATAAAGGGGGGGTTTGGAAGGAGTCGGGGGAGGGGAAAAGCATGATCAAAATATACGGAAAAAAAATTTAAATAAAAAAGAAATGGAGCCAGGCGGTTGGTGGCGAATGCCTTTAATCCCAGCACTCGGGAGGCAGAGCCAGGCGGATCTCTGTGAGTTCGAGTCCAGCCTGGTCTACAAAGCGAGTTCCAGGACAGGCTCCAAAGCTACACACAGAGAAACCCTGTCTCAAAAAACCAAAACCAAAAATGGAGAAAGGAAGAAAAGTCTAAAAAGATGAACTTTGAATTTGCTGTTTTTAACTTGGGGGACACAAAGGGGGGAACTGGAGGGTTGAGAATATGGCAAATGTGGGGGTCAGGATGGAAGGCCACGGAGAAGGCACAGGTTGAAAGAAAAGTCTGACAAAGTCCGTTACACCTTTCAACAGCAAGTGACAGCCAATCATTGGGGTCATGGATGAATTGAGTGGGTGACATCAGCACTTTTGGGGGGTTTTGTTTTGCTTTTAAAATTTATTTATTTTCTATTTGGGGGTTTCTGTGTGTGACAGCCCTGGCTATCCTGGAACTCATTCTGTAGCTGAGGCTGGTCTTAAACTCACAGAGGTCTGCCTGCCTCTGCCTCCCGAGTGCTGGGATTAAAGGCGTGCGCCGCCGCCGCCGCCACCACCACCACCACCCGGCAGCACTTTTTTTAGTGAAAGAGAATGGAACACAACACAAAACCCAAGTTTCGAAGGCAAGTATTGTTTATTGAAAGTTGGTTTTCATGTTGTATCGATGTGTGTATGGGTGGTAGTTATGGTGTCAATCAACTCTGTTTGAAAGCTACCTCACTCCATCAAGATGAAGCCCTGGCCTTTCCCTGAGCTTTGTCTGTACCCAGGTAATCATCCTGAAGGAACTTCAGGTAAAGGAACTTGTTTAAAAGGGGCAGAGGAGAAAGGCCACTCAATGGGAATATTCTAGATTTGAGGTTGTCTATCCTCAGGGCAAACTCTTCAGTACTAAGAACTGGGATGTACTGAGCCCTTACAGTGTACCAGGCACTGGATTGAAGAGTCCACATTTGATCTTTCCAACAACTCCACGAGGTGCAGAAATATCAACAGTACAACAAAACCCGAGACCAATAAACATGATAGATTTACAACCGCAGAAAACAAACAGCTCTTTACCTCTCTCCTCCTCGTTCTCTCTCTCTCTCTCTCTCTCGCTCTCTCTCTCTCTCTCTCTCTCTCTCTCTTTCCTTTCCCTTTCTCCTCTGACCCTCATTTCCTATGACAGGAAAAAAAAGAAAGAACAATCAAATAAATTGAGGAAGAGAAAAAAAAAGGAAAAGACAGCCTTTTTCCTTTATCCATGGAAATAGATGGGAGCGAGAGGGAGAAGTTAGCAACAGGAAAGGAAGGGAGTGTTGGCCATAACGGACATCTGAGTTGCCTCCTGCACACGTCATCCCCAGTGGGGAACCTTCAGGAAGTCTGTCTGGGGAAGAGTTGAGAAAGGCCAACACAAACCCCAGCTTCCTCCCCCTGTTCAAGGTCAGCCTTGGTGACTCAGGACACGGCTTGATCCCAGGGCATGGGAGCCAGCTTCAGAGGACTGTTTCTGCGGCACCCAGCGCCAGGACTTGATATGAGCGCCAGGGCAGAGGGAAGTCAAGGGTTGCTCCCTCTCAGAGGAGCCCCTGGATCTGAGGTGGGACTGGAAGATCTCACCCAACATCAGTAGTTCTGAGTTTTGAATCTCTGTGAGATGTGAACTCTTCTGGCTTCCAGGAATCTGTTGCATGGGGGTGACTTCAACCCAGTAAAGTTTCTGCTGTGACAGAAGAGATGGGAAGAGCTGTAGCCTGTCCTCTGCCCAATGCTGCTGCCCAACACAACTGTGAAGACTTGCCGTCAGGGAATGTGACCGTGAGATTCCATCTCCAGGGCTCCCGTCATGACACTTTATTGTCTAGAGAGAACACAACCCCGTGTGCTATTATTCACTCAGACTCCCTGCCAGTAAATGCTCTGGCTTGAGTCACAGGGGCTAACCATGACTAGCGGGATGTAAATGTAACTAATCACCCAGCATTCACCTCTCGGCAACTCCAAGGCAGAACCCGGGCTAATGAACAACTCTGTGAGACGGACATCAGCACCTCAGTATGTTTACATCTTAGTTACGCTCTGAAGAGGGCCTGCTCTCTTGCCCCTCCTACCCACCTCCTCCCCTCCTTGAGCTAAGAAGCCACCATAGGAAGATGCCTGCTTGTATTTATTAGGGCATCATGAAAATCTGTGTTTCAGCAGGGGAAACCAGCTGCTATCACTGTTACATGTTGGCCCAGAAACTCACCTTTTAATGCTCCTGACCCCAGAGAAATCACAGATGGCTCCTCTTTGCTTTATATATTCTGATGAGGGCCCAGATTCTATCTGTGTTAATGACACTGAACATAAGATCTCTCCATGCCTCAGGCCAGAGAAGCAAAGAAAACTTCAGACAGAGAGACACCAAACCTGGATTCCTGACTCAGCCTTGGGGAGCTCCCCAAAGAGTCTCAAGATATAAAAAAAAAGAGAAGAACAGAAGAAAATATTCTCAAATAAAATTTCATTTTAATCTCCTCTAATTAAATCCCTCTTAGCGCTTTGTTGAGATAAATGAGTTTCCTTATGAAATGGAAAATCAAGTGACTCCCAAATACCTCTCTCTCCAGTTTTCTGTGGTCTGCCTTTAAGTCGCTGGGTAAAATATGGCCTCCCCCCCCCCCCCCGCCATGTCCCCGAAATGTCCACCTCTCTCCTGACCCTTGTGCCTCTTGTCACTCTGTTCCCTCTGCCTCTGACAGTTCCTCTTTCTATCAAGGTCAGCCTTAATATTGTCTTCCTCCGCCCGGCCATGGGCTGGCTCAGTCCCATGGCTCCGCTGCACATGTCTAAAAAGACGACACAAATCTCCAGCCAAGGCTTTCCCACCACCCTTGCAGCCCCTATGTCCAGGAAGGCTGGACCACTCAGCTGCCACCTTCTGCTGGGACAGATGCCACACATCCAGGTGGCTTCGGTTTCATTATGAATAGTGTTCACTCCCACCCTTGGGAAGTCTCCGTTATCCTAAGAGCAGCCATTGCCCGGAGTATTCGCCTATTTCCTGGTACTTTTTTTCTCTGAAATGCCAGCCTTCTTGGTATCCCCCCCTGTCAGCAAGTGTCCTGTTCCTCAATCCTCAGGGTCCAGAGGCTTTGCCATCCTCCTGACTCCTCATCATATCCATGCAAAAGCTAAGGTCTGAGAAAATGGACATGCTTGACTGTCACCAGCTCTGTGGCCTCCTCCACTTCATGTCTCTGTACCTCAGTGGCACAGCTTATAAAACAAACGATGAACCTATGGCAGGGCTATCGGAAAGACCAAAGGAGGCAGAGCTGTGCTTGACACAAGAATTCTGATTATCCCAGTCACATATTCATCCAACACATTTATTGATCCCTGTCCATACCAGCTACTGTTCTAGGTCCTGGAGATACATCATGAGCAAAACAAGAGAAAACACCTGCATTTCTAAGGCTTACAACCTAGCGGGAGCATTAGACACTGAACAAATAGGTCATATGTTGGGTGGTATTAAGGTCCATGGAGCAAAGATCAGGCAAGGTGAGGGCAAGAGGGAGTGCCAGTGTGGAGGGAGGCTGCAGGGCTTCTTAAATGTGTTTGACGGGGGCTGGGGAGATGGCTCAATGCTTAAGAGCACTGACTGCTCTCCCAAAGGATCTGGGTTTGATTCCTAAGCAACCACATGATGGCTCACAACTGTCTGTAACTTCCATTCCAGGGGATCTGATGCCTTCATACAGACATACCTGCAGGCAAAACACCAATGCACATAAAATAAAAATAAATTTTAAAGGTCTTTGAAGAAGAGAGACATTAATAAGACAACATTTGAACAAAGAGCCAAAGGAGATGGAGGAATTACCTAGGCAGATTTTTTTACAGGAGGAATGGGCATAAGGACATCCCAGAGATAAGTCTGATGTGTCTGAGTCATAGCCTTTTGAATGGCAAGTGCGGGGGGGCGGGGGGTTATAATTGGAAAGGAAGCCATCAGTCTTTGGGTTCCAGCTGTATAGGTCTTAAGGATCCAGCAAAGAGCAGCTTGTGTCCAGAGTGGGGTAAGGGCTGTCACTAGGCTGTGCCTGTATGAACTAAGGCGTGGTCACAGTGAGGTAAGGATGGCAGTAAAGCCAAGGAGAAGTCAAGAGAAGATTGCCAAAGCCAACTACGGGTGATGTTAGCCTGGACCAGGGTCAACACCCCTCTTTGAAAGTTCTCACAGGCTTCCCATGGCATTCCCCAATTGAAGCCACAGTACAGACCTTGGGTTCCATCCCCTAACCCCTGTGTTACCACAATAGGTCCTTCCTTGTTAGGCCATGCATGTCTCTTCCTCTCACATCCATCCACCAATGTCCGACACTTGTTCTCCGGGCCTACCTCCTCTCCATCACTGGAACCTTCCACTGGGTCCTGCGTACTCAGTATTCTTTCCCACGGCAAACCAATCCCTTCCAGGTCTCCACAAATTCAGCAGCAACTCAAATAGCAACTGGCATCCTTAACGACCAAGAGACATCCCTTTCAATGTGGTGACTCAAAATTAATAGTATAGCTCTTTTAATTGGGTCTTGCCACTGGATTTCCATGACAACAGTTAACATTGAGTACGTGCTCAAAAAGTTACAGATGCTAATCTAAAAGACTTTATTTTAAAAACATCCTCTTTAATCCTTATAGCACTCCTAAGAAGTAAATAGCATTATTAACCCTAATTGTACCAATGCAGAAACTGAGGCACAGAAAGGTTAAGTTGTTAATAGTACAAAGCTAGTAAGGAAAATGGGCAGAGCTAGGGTTGGGATCCTAAAAATCTTAACTGCAGAGTCCACCCTCTCTGACTTCTCATTCTCCACCATTCTGTCTTCCTGTTCTCCATCATTCTGTCTGCCTGTTCTCCATCATTCTGTCTTCCTGCTCTCCATCATTCTGTCTGCCTGTTCTCCATCATTCTGTCTTCCTGCTCTCCATCATTCTGTCTTCCCGCTCTCCATCATCATTCTGTCTTCCTGTGCTGTCCTGTGGATCACTGAACAGCAATCCATGAGTACTACAAAACTCCTCTTTCGGCCAGAAGCCTTTGCTTCAGCCCCTCTCTCCTTCTTCTCCCCCTCCCTCTACCTTGCCAAGTCCCACCCAGCTCTCAAAATGTCAAAGGACTTCCTGTTCCTCCAGGAAGTTTCTCTAAATAAGACTGCACCGACCCTCTGTTCCTCAGCTATTTGAAACTTCCTGCAAATCACCGTGTGTCTTGTGGGGCTTTTGTTTGTTTGTGTTTGTTTGTTTGTTTGTTTGTTTGTTTGTTTTTGCATGACTCTTCTCAAATACACTACAAGCTGATTATGGGGAGCAACCATAATTTATATCGCTTTTTATATCCCCACAGTGTGTGTAGCAGTCGTGGGCCGTTCAGTTCAACATACATTGTCAGACAATGCCTATGGTGAGCTGGATTCCATGCTGGTCCTGGAAATACAGCTAAGATGGCTTGCTGTGGGATGTCCTGTATGCTGTAAATATATGTTGCTATGATTGATTGATAACTAGAACGCTGATTGGCCAGTAGCCAGGCAGGAAGGATAGTGTAGGTGGGGCAAGGAGAGAGGAGAATGCTGGGAGGTGGAAGGCTGAGGCAGAGAGACGCTGCCAGCCGCCACAAAAAGAAGCATGATGTAAGATACCGATAAGCCATGAGCCACGTGACAAGGTATAGATTTATAGAAATGGGTTAATTTAAGATATAAGAACAGATAGCAAGCAGCCTGCCCTGGCCATACAGTTTATAAGTAATATAAGTCTCTATATGTTTACTTAGGGGACTCGAATGGGAAAGATTTGTCCTGACCGTGGGCCAGACAGGACCAGGAAAACTTCAGCTACAATGGCCCTCAGATTTATTTGTAGACTATGGGTACACCCAGGGAATTGCTTCTTAAAATGCATCATCCATTATAACTAATCCTTTTTATACAAACACCATCAGTGACACCGGGCATATGCAAATAAGTGGCTTTCATGTTAGTCCATAAAAATGCATTGAGCATTTTCTTGATGTAGAATGTTGAGCCAAGTGCTTGTTCCAAAAAAAGAAACTAGACAAAATCCCCATTATTTCCCAGTGTACACTGTCATATGTCTCAGGGTGATGTCGGGAATAGAGAAACTACTTGGGCATGCAGAGGTGAGAGAATACAGAACTCAGCTATCGGAAGCAGCCCAATGATACATAGAATAATCAAAGGAATTACTTTCTCCATCATTACCTATTTTTTGTTAGTTTCTCTCCCACTCTTAGAGTGCCTTCCTTAACTACCTTGATGTGATCCATCATGCCTTCCACAAACTGGTACCCTCACCCTCTGAGCATCCACTTCCTGACCTCCCAGGTCCAGCATCACTGCAGATAAACTCCATGCTCTAACACCAATTATCCATCAGGGGAATGTAACAAGTCTATCACATGGGATTCTGTCCCCAATGATCTATGTCTGAAGACTATGGGAAAGATGTCCCAAATCGTATCAAAGGGACAAAGGGATACAGGGGAATCACTCTACACGGGATGGTAGCTTTAAGAGAATAATACAGTGGGATGAGTGGCCCAATAGTTGCTCTAGCATACAGGTGTGCCTCAGATGCTCATATCACATTTAATAGAGTCATGGGATTTTAAAAATAAAAGAGTCTGTGGACCATTTGATACAATTCTCATGCTTCAGCCCCGTGAAACCAAAGTCCCTTAGCAGGTACAGGTGGCACCAAGGGAGTGCCACAGAATCTCTGAATCCCAATTTATGCCAACAAATCAGCAGCTAAGGTCACTTTTGACATGCAGGTATCCAAAGGTAGATAGTCCACACATACCCACGTAACAAAGCAGGTTTATTTTTCCTTTTCAGCCTTATGTCTAAGAACTTTTTGTTTGTTTGTTTGGTTTGGTTTTTCGAGACAGGGTTTCTCTGTGTAGCTTTGGAGCCTTTCCTGGAACTCATTCTGTAGCCCAGGCTGGCCTGGAACTCACAGAGATCTGCCTGCCTCTGCCTCCCAAGTGCTGGGATTTAAGGTGTGTGCCACCACTGCCCAGCCTGTCTAAGAATTTTTTACATGTATTATTTTACTTGTCCTCACAACCATCATGAGACTTGTTCAGTCATGATAAACAGACTCCTGAAGAAGTCGAGACTTACCCTCATGTTAGTGCTGGGCAGAGCCAGCAGTCCATCTGATTCCAAACACTTGCTCATTCTGCTATGCCATGCTTCTTTCACTCCCCAGGAAATTTGATAAATGTCACTCTATACTGTTTGTGGCTTTAATTTTCTGTATACTATGGTTTTTAGTACTTATTTGCTTTGTGTGTATGTGTGTGTATGGGCATCCGTGGACCATGACATACATATGGTACAGAGGAAACTGGCAGATATCAGTTCTCTCACTGTGTGGGTTCAAAGGATTGAACTCATGTAGTCAGGGTTGGCAAAAAGTGCCTTTACCCACTGAGCCGTATAATAATTATTCTGACATCTTTAGAATCTAGCTGAGAAGACATTGACCATCCTAGAGCCAGTCAATTCTCAGAGGTGGCAAAGATTCAGGGAGGGAAGGGACCAATGCAGAGCCATTCCGCCTCTGTGTGGCCTGTGTTGAGTCACACCCACCCCACAGTTCCCTAGGCCACAGTCATCTTCTAGCTCCCTTCCCTGGTCATTCCGAGGACCAGACACGGAAACAACACCTATAACACAAAGCCTTCCAAAATGATGGAGAGTAACCCCTTCTGCACAGTTCACCCTGTCCTGCCTTGTCTTTCCCAGGGAAACCTGCCAAGCACCTGCTCTGTTCCCCTCATCCCAGCTCCACCCTGCCATCGAACCCATCTGGTGCTTTCCCATGAGGCTCTGCTTCTAGGACCTCTGAAGACAACAAGCCATTTTCCTGAGCCTTTGTGTCACCTCTGTGGGTCACACAGAGTGACCCAACACGTCAGAGGGAGAACATAATCACCCAAAGGGGTGGAGGATGCAAACCAGTTCCGAGGGTCCTTGAGCATGGGCAATGGAGGACAGGGTGCTCAAGAAGCCAGGGAGCCCATCTTCCCTCAAGGCCTGGAAGCATGGCTGAGACTTTCATCCCTCTGCATTTACCCTTCATTCATGTCTCTAGCACAGCAGAAGAAATGACAGGGACATTTTTCAATGTCCAGATCAATTGGAGTGGAAAGCTGGTTCTCAGCTCGGAGACTGTTGTGTAGTAGCAATGCATTCATTCTATGAGAGGTTTTATCCGCACTTTTTTTGGTAAGTTTTTGATGTCGTTGTTGTTATTTAATTTGTGTGGGTGTTTTGCCTGCATATGTCTGTGCATCATACACAGGCAGTGCCTGTGGAGGCCAGAAGAGAGTACTGGATCCACTAAAACTTGACTTAAAGTCAGTTGTAAGTGCTGGGAATTGAACCTCGATTCCCCAGACAATCAGCCAGTGCTCCTGACCACTGAGCCATCTCTCCAACCAGTAGCTGGAGAGTTTCTCTCCGGTCCCGCCAAGCCCCCACAGTCCCGCAGCCCACTTATAAAATAATCACTCAGACACTTATATTGCTTACGAGCTATATGGCCGTGGTAGGTTTTTTGTTATCTAGTTCTTCTATCTTTTTTTTTTTTTTTTTTTGTTTTTTTTTTTTGGTTTTTCGAGACAGGGTTTCTCTGCGTAGCTTTGCGCCTTTCCTGGAGCTCACTTGGTAGCCCAGGCTGGCCTCGAACTCACAGAGATCCGCCTGGCTCTGCCTCCCGAGTGCTGGGATTAAAGGCGTGCGCCACCACCGCCTGGCTTAGTTCTTCTATCTTAAATTAACCCATTTCTGTTAATCTATAAGTTGCCACGTGTTCTGTGGCTTTACCTGTTGCCTTTACATGCTGCTCCCTGGATGGCAGGCTGGCATATCCCCCTCAGCCCTCCTGTTCCCAGAATTCTCCTCCTTCTTTGTCCCGCCTATACTTCCTACCTGGCCACTGGCCAATCAGCACTTTATTTATTAACCAATTAGACATCCCACAGCACTTCCCCTTTTCTTTTTTTCAAAAAGGAAGGTTTTAACTTTCACATAGTAAAATTACATACAACAAAACAATTATCAAGCAAGAATTATAGTTATAATATCTAGCCTATTTGTATTTGGCAAAATTAAAGAAGATATCCTAGCCTATATTTGTGAGTCTAAGGTTTTATATATAACTTATCTTTTATCATAACTAAGGAAAATTATAACTATCTAGTCTTCAATACATCAAAGACCTCAGAAGGATATATTATCTGAGAAATGGGAGAAGGACGCAAGCAACTTTTGGGAGTCTTATGAGAGGAGACAGAGACAGCTGGCAGCCTGGACAGTCATCCAAAGTTTCTTTGTAAAGTTGCATATCAGTCTTCAGCCCAGAGGCCTAGAATCTCTCCATAACTCCTCTCTGTGCCCTGTAAAATGTCTGGCAGTTTCCTCTGTGAAGCAGGAACCATTTTTGAAGGTTCCATTTGAAGGACCATTTTGCCAAGCAAAGTTCAGTGGTCACCTTTCTATGGGTCCTGCATGTCCAGTCGATCAAGCAGTCCAGGCGCCAGATATTGGTTGTAGTATTAAGGCAACTCCACGTAGTTAAAAGGGAGGTTTATTTTGTGGGGTAACTTACAAGTGAAGGGATAGGTTACAGGGTCTGGGAAAGGTGTTCTCTGGAGAACTCTGCTCAATCTACCTCCAGCGTCCAGGATCCAAGAACCAAGAGCCAGCCCACCCAGATCTTGGGTCTTTCTGGCTCCTCTCTCGGCCCTGCCTTGTAAGCGTGACAGTTATGAAGCCTTAATGGGGGTAGTACTTCCAGGTCAAAGCTGGAACATCTACCTACTACACCAACCCCTCACCCATACAACTGATACCAACACTATCCTCATCAGCTACTTTGGACTGAATCTTGAAGTACAAGATGTGTTTAGAATTCTGGTGGAATTCTTCATTGCTCTCTGAACTTCAAATGCTTCTGAGCTTGAGTCTGAGTTTCTTGAGGCAAAAAGAAGCAACTCACAAATGTCTAAATCCTAAACTGCTTCTAAAAAGTGCTACTTCAAAGAACTCTGCATAAAGCAATTCCCTAAAACACATCTACATATGTCCCTATCAACTGCTGTTTCTTGGCTTGTGCTTGTGATTTATTATCCTTGAGAGCACGATGCTGGACTCAAAATTGCATGCCCTGGTTTCAAGAAATACTGATACGGTCGCTCAACAACATAAGAAGGATAAAGTGACCAGTGTATTCTATTTACCCAGGCCTGCAAGGGTCCCCAGATATGGGAATTTCCCTTTTAAAACTGGAAGACCCCTAGCAAACTGTGGCAAGCTAGTCATCCAAATCTAGGCACTTTGGGGGCATAGGAAAATAGTGGTTTTTGTTTTTTACTAGCAGGTATCATTAATTTTATATATGAATGAACAGTGTCCTGTGTGGTATTTCTAGCACTGATCAAACCCATTTTTAAAAACAAATCTTTTCTTAACCTTTAAGAGGTGTCCTAGAACCAAACAGGGCTGCAATGCCAGGATGCTAATTACCCTTTAACATCTTCAAACGGTGTATTTTGGTAGCCTTGCAGACACCCCACGTATAAATCCGCAAAGATGAATACAATAGATTAGTGATTCTTAGCACCTCCCAATGCAGATGAAATACATCAAGCAAATGAAAAGCAATCCTGACACAGGGACAATGATTCATTTCAATATGTAAAGCCCTGGCAGGGACGTCTACATAAAGGCAAGCCTTCAGCAGCAGCCCAGGAGTCTTTATTCTGGGCCAGGAAAAGCCTGGGCAGGAGACTTGACTCTTCCAAGAATGGGGGTGGGGGTGGGGCTTCATCCCCAGCTTCCTTATTCAAGCCCCTATCTCGGGCTCAGCCCAGCAGTATTGGAATGAGCAACCCTAATAATGTGCACATTAATTAAACCTTCAGTAGAGGTAGAAGGGAAAGAGCCTGGCGAGAACCCAAATTGTTTTAATCCTTCCCAGGAAAGATGAAGAGTTAAGAACTTTACCAATCTAGTCGAGAGAGAGAGAGAGAGAGAGAGAGAGAGAGAGAGAGAGAGAGAGAGAGAGAGAGAGAGAGAGAGAAAATCTAATCCTTCAAGACTCAAACTCCAACAGTTCTAATTGATTGATGCCATTTATGTGGAATCTAGCAGCCTTGAATAATTTATTTTAAAATGACAGATGTTAAAAACACAGAGCTACACTAATCTATGACAAGCAGAGAGTGTATCCATGACTATCATGAATATCATGCCAAGGCTGACTTGGTTTTGTTCTAAACAATCTTTCAGATACCTTGTTTTAGCACTTAAATTTTGGAAAAGGGTCATTTCGAGCCAATGGATGAGACTGGATTATCAATCTGCATTTCATGAGTATAGGCCACCCCACTAAGCACTCAGCAGGGGAGTAGGAGAAACCATAGAGAATGGAGAAATGGGTACGTGCTTCACTGTAGAGATGTGACAGACAGTCAGATTTCCGTTATGCTGTACAATACCTGAAATAAACCAACCCATCAAGGCAAAAGACTCAGTGTTCATGCTTTGGACTAGCTGGCTCATGGTTCCTGGACCATAGTTGGACCAGTGGGTAACTGAGTCTAGTGCCTGTCTACCAGGACTCCAATGTCTGCCTTGGGAAAAGTGAGAAGCCCAGGAGTGCCTGTGCCCTTTGCATGGTGCTTGCTGTGGGACAGGGGTTCCAGTCTACGTTTCTGCCAATTGTGACCTCACTGTCTACTCTTATGCTACCACAGTGAGACAGAATAACCTGGCAGGGACCAAAGCTGCTTGCCCCCTGAGCCCAGGAAGTAAAGTGAGCCAAAGAAAGAGGCCAGAGGCGAAGGAGTCTCTTCAAGGGCACACCACTAATTACATTGTGAGACCAAAATGAGCCATCTTAGAAATAAGACCAAAATGCTTTCACCCAAAAACTAAGGCCTAAGATTTCTCCTTCTAGGAATAGGCCAATAGTTACTGAAACAAATCAGTCCAGATTCCAGAAACCAGGAAGTGTAAAAGTACAGAGTCACAAGGTAGTCACAAGGTAATGACTACCGGACTATGGAATGTCCTCTCCCTGGTTTCCAGGGTAACTGACCACAGAAATGTCCCCACCTGAGGGCAGCCATGAGCAATGGTGGCGGGCAACCACTCCCTTAGAAGTAAGATTAAGCCATGATTTCTAGAAAGCCCCTAGAAGCGAGCCAATCTGAATTCTACCCGTATTAGCACCCCTTAATGATGTAACCTTGTGGCTTTTGCCTTTAAAAGCTAAGCTTGCAGACAGGCGGACACTTCCTCCAGCCTCCACTGTATTGGATGTATTGCACAAAGTCCCTGCCTAGGCTTATATTGCTTTTGGATATCCAGAATTAAACCTTGCTTTTGCATTCCGGCATGCTCGTCTTTGGTGGTCTCTCTGGGGGGGTCGCGATCTGGGCACAACAGCATAACTTCCTTCCACAAGGCCCCGCCTCTTAAAGGTCCCAACAACAACAACAACGCTACAACCATCCAGTAGCACCACTGGCTGGCAGTCAAGCCTTTAACGTAAGTGCCTCTGAGGAATATTTAAGATCCAAACGATAAGAATAAGTGACAATACATACAAAACAAATAGAAGAAAATCTGTTCTCGCTTCTCACATTATAGCTCCTTGAACCATTCATAACATCTATGAAATCTCATTTCAGCTTCTATTAAAATAGTAACAGCGGTTTTCCTTGATGTAATCTTTGTCATCAATTTGTTTTAAAAATGTATGTGTCTTCATGAAGAATGAGTTAACGTAATATTCTAATTTACCCACCAAAAGGACCTCTATTACCCACCTTAGGCTATTAAAGTATTACATTTTTATTTGTTTTAGCAACATAAAGTCCTATAATTTAGAACTTCACAATACAAGGCTTTACAAAGAGCCTGACATTCCCTCCCTGGCCACTAATAAACACTCTTTTTCTTGCTAATAAGTTTAATAACTGTTCTGCCTAGTTTCCAGAACAAGCAAGCCACAAACCACACATTTCTGTCAGTGTGGGATGGATTATATGGAGCTGAACGTTTCCTGGTTTGTGGTATCATGGCCTTCATAGGATACACGTTTGTGATGAAGTTGAACTAGACAAACTCACTCTATTGCCATTGGTATGAAAATGAAGCAATACAGTTATGCACAGTCTGCAACGCTTGATAATACCAATAAAGGAGAAACTGGGCACAGTGGCACATGCCTGGCAATGGGAGCACTTGGGAGGCAGGAGCAGGAAGATCAGGAGTTCAATGCCAGCCTCAGCTACAGAGCAAGTTTGAGGCCAGCCTGGAATACATGTTTATTCTTGACTGTGTTGTTTGTATGTGTTTAATCTCATGCTATTTTTCCTCAATGTGACACTAAGAGCAATAGGTAATAACTAACACACACACACACACACACACACACACACACACACACACACACTAAAGCCTAGGTATGTCGTGGACTATACCATTTAGATGTATGATGTACCCTCCTGAATGCTCAGACACAGGGTTGCTCAATGATGCATCACCCCAATGTTCAATCAAAAGGGAGAAATCTCTGTCCAGACTCCATCGGTGCCTGTAAGCAGGAGAGAGGGCGACAAAGACTAAGCTGAATTCAGGACACAACATGGTCCCGTCAACTTCCTCTGACAGTAGAGTTTTAGACCGGAAGCCCTTCTCATCTATCCCTCCCAATGACCATACATCCCTTTAATTTCCTGTAGAATGGCTACCACTTCTCAGCACTCCCCAGTGAACCACCTCCTCCAGACAAGCTTAATCGGCAAACAGGAACCAAAGTTACGCATACAAATGTGTCAGTGATTGATGACAGCATGGATATTACCATTTTAATAAGGTCTGTAAGAATTGAGAGTCTAAGAATAGGTCTCCAGCCCATGTGACTGACAGGTGGAGGATGTATCTGACCGGCCCTGAAGAGCTCCTGACCACTGATTTGCAGTCTTCTGGTCCAGAAACCAGGTGACATGGGGTGCTGGAGACTGCAGAGGTCATCTTGCTTTACACTGTCGTCATCACGATACGAGATAAAGTAGCACTGTTTTCAACATTGCTACCAGGGAAATCCGGTTCCCTTGGAGTTCCTAGCCTCATTAGTAAAAGAATTTTAAAATAGACCCAGAAGGGAGCTCAAGGACCGTTTTATTACCTTTAAAAAAAAAAAACAGCAGGGTGGGCAAGCTGTAAATCTTGGTAGCTGCTAGGAGGAGAGAAATGGAGAAGAGGAAAAGACATCTATAGGATTCAAGGAAACCAGGATGATCGGCAACAGAGAGCTGGCGCACCAAGGAAGGAGGGCTTCAGAGGACCAGTGTGAAAACCCTGAGTGTTAGGGAAAGCATGCTCAGACAAGGGAAGCACCCACCAGGCTCCTGGAAAAAGAGAACAGAAGGAAAATGATGCTCTTTGAATTTAGAAGTCAAAGATCAAGCAGTCACAGCAGGGGAGATCTGCAAACTAGTACCCTGGGGGCGGGGCTTCCGGGAGGTAGACATACATTGACTCATTAAGGGGATAATTATTCCTCCCATCCCCTTAACGCTTCTGCAGGTCTATCACATTTCCCAAGGAGTAGTCTCCTGGCCGGGTGATTGACAGGCCCAGCCACATTAATTCTTAAGGGGGGAGACAATGGTATGTAATGATCTAATCTTTGGAACGGATCAGATGGCATGTCTCTTCCATTCAGGGCCAAAGGGGTTTTTGTTGTTGTTGTTGTTGTTGCTGCTGCTGCTGCTGTATTTTGGTTTGTTTCATTCAGGAGGCTTAAGTGGAAGTTGGGAATGGCATTTGTGATGTTTTTAGTTGGGAGATGGCATTTGTGATGTTTTTCTTTGTGGTGTTACCAGGGATTGGAAGTTGAAATCCAGTCTTCCATGAGGCAGAGGTCCATCCTCAAAGGCTTCTAAGGCTACTAATCCCTAGCAATCAATATGTTATAGAGTAACAAATCATCTGCTCAGTCAAACAGCAATGATAACAGCTCCATAGGCACAGTTCAGCTTGGATTACCTCCTTCAGCAGTTTTCAATGTATTGAAGTGTCCTCCATCTATGGCATCGGGCTGTAGATTTTTCTACTCGCTAACGTTTGTCTCTCCCTCCAAGTCAGATTTTCTTCTGAATCAACACGTGGGAAATACTGATGGGCAGCCTCTTGACTATGAAGTAGAAAGCAATCTTTCCAGGACTTGTTTCAAACGTCATTTTGTTCTGTGTGCCTTTGAGGTTATTATTAGTAGAAACACTAAGTGCAATTATGTCTATTGGCCACTTGCCACACACCAGGTGTTCTTCGTTTCATCTACTCAGAATCCTGACAGCCTCTAGAGCTGTTATCATTGTCCTTTGTTCTGTATCGGGAGAACAACCAAGGTCACACACAGAAGCGCTTCTGAATTTGCTTGCCTCTTTTCTGGAAGATTCCAAAGGGAAATGATGAAGGTTTTAGGACAATAAAGATGTCGCATGTCCTGGCTACTTCCCAGGACATACAAAAGTAAGGGATTTAAAAAAAAAAAAAAAAAATGGGCCACTTTTTTTTTTTTAAAAAAAAAAAAAGTGTGTTAAAAAAAAAAAAGCTATTTATGCGTCTGGAGGTGAGTCAAGAATGACAACCAGTTTGCAGAATGTGAGACCTGTAATCAACGCCACAGGGCTCAGCAGAAGCAGTTTAAACAGGGAAACGCTTAGATTTGGACTCGCTCTTTCCAAAGCAAGCAATAACAGAGCATCAAACTTCCTGCCTGCCAGCCACGGGCTGAAAGCGTGTAATGTCAAAACCAGCCTCCCAAGCAGACGCAACCCTACCTCAGACTGATTTCTAAGCACACGTGTTTACTGGGTAGTATTATTAGCTTCGCTTTCACAGGATAAACCAAGGTTTCAGTCAGAGAAGGGCCGGGGGCGGGTTAACTATACTTCTCCGTTCCTCCCTCCTACTCTCTTTCTTCCTCCTTCACCCTGCCTGGAAATTATCCTGATAATAGCCCTAACTACCATTTATAGACTCCACACAGTCTTTCGAATACCTCATCTCACTTTGCGGGCTAGGTTTGGATCAGCAGCCCCCACTACTTCTGCGATGAAATCCTGTTAAATTACTCATCCTTGCCTTGAACTCATGATCCTCTTGCCTCACCCCGCCCTGAGGAGCTGGGTTTACATGTTTGCTACCACGCCTGGCTAGTAGCTATCTTAAACTAAAAGATGGCTCAAGTTAAGAGGGAGGGAAGGAGAAAGAGAGAGAGAAAGAAAGAGAGAGACAGAGGGAGAGGGAGAGAGAGAGGGAGAGAGGTAGGGAGAGAGAGAGAGAGAGAGAGAGAGAGAGAGAGAGAGAGAGAGAGAGAGAGAATATGACTAACTCCCAATCACACCACCAAGGAGGATCAGAGCCATAACTGAGTCCAGGTTTTCTAGGTTCTTTAATTTAAGAACCCAAAAGAAAACGCATCAGTGAAAAAGCACTGTATGATTTCTCTTTGCTCTACACGGTCTATTTGGCATTTGTGTAAAAAAATAACTTGGGGCTAGGAGATGACGGCTCCGTGGCTGAAGCGCTTGCCTTATAAGCATCAGGGGACCAGAATTTGGTGCCCAGGTTTCATGAAGAAGCCATCTACGGCAAGATGCACCTGTAATCACGGTGTGTGGAGGCAGAGAAAGGAGGATCCCTGGAGCTTGCTAATCAACCAATCTGACTAAATCACCAAGCTCCGGGTTCAACGAGAGACTCTCTATTCTAGCTTCACTCCGTTGCTACGATAAAAACACCCTAGCCAGGAACTTCCTTGGCTATCACTTCCAGGTCACAGTTCATCACTGAGGAAACAAGCAGGAGAGTGAATGCAGGCCTTCTCGCCTGCTGTTCACACAGTGTGACCTCTAACCAGGTAACTCACAGCCCAGGGAAGTACATTCAAAACCATGGATGGACTCTGCAGGCTGGCTCAATTGTGGGTTATGCATCCCTTCTGTCTTAGTTAGGGTTTCTGTTGCTGTGAAGAGACCGTGACCATGGAAACTCTTATCAAGGAAAATATTGGGGTGGTTCACTTACAGTTCAGAAGGTCAGTCCATTTAGTCATGGTAAGAAGAAAGGCAGCAGGGCAAGCAGACATGGTGCTAGAGGAGGAGCTGTGAGTTCTGACATCTTGACTCACAGGCACCATCTCACTGGGTGTAGCTTGAGCACAGGAGACCTCAAAGCCCACTCCTTTGGTGACACACTTCCTCCAACGAGGCCACACACCCCCATTAGTGCCACTCCCTTTGGGGGCCATTTTCTTTCAAGCCACCACAGCAAGCTTTCTTATACATCCCAGAACCATCTGCCTAGGGAATGGCGCCGCCCACAGTGGTCTGGGCCCTTCCTCTATCAATTAATGGTCAAGATAACCCTCTTCCCCCAGTAGATATAATGACAGGCCAATCTGATCTAGGCAGTTCCTACATCAGGGCTCGGCTCTCAAAGGACTCTAGGCTGTGTCAAGTTGAGTGGAAGTTAGCCAGGATGGCCTGGTCTCAAAAAATAAGGTGGACAGCCACTGAGGAAGACAGCTGATATCCATGTCTGGCCTCTACATGCACATGCATATACGTACTGTGCATTCAAACATATGCGTGCATACACATACGCATAAGAAATAGGAACAATTTATTGTATTCTAATGGTGTTCTACCATTACTTCCACCTACTGCCAAGAAAAACATTTCCCTCTGACAGACTCCCCCTTTAGCATTCATATTACAGCTTATTCTTTATCATTATGATTATGTATATGGTGGAGGGAGGGAGTGCACGCCACCATACACATAGGAAGGTCACAAGTCAACTTTCTGGAATCAGGTTTCTCTTTTCACCTTATGTGGGTTCTGGGAAGGCTTGGAGAGCCATTGCTGTGTCCATGGAAGCCATGTGGCCAGCCCCGCAGCTTAATTACATTTCTGAGCATTCACTGAGGGGCATCGCCGCCCATCAGTCCCCACCCTCCTCCCTGGCGTACATGGGGCCTTAGAAGTGCCAGACGCGTCTGTGAGAGAGACATCTCCCCACGGGTCCTGTGTGTGGCTGGGACTGACTTCCGCTGGTTATGAACTTCGGAGGGAGCTGGCTCTCGTAGGGCACACAGTCTCTACGGGAGAGGTGAAAGCCATTCTATCACCATAGAAGCTCACTCACAACAGAAGTCCGTTCCCTTGAAGGAAAAAGGAAGAGAAGAGTTTTAAATGAATGCAACCCCTATCTGGATCAAGGGTCAGCTACTCAAGAGCCAATTACCCAGCTTACGGACTCATCCTGCTTCTGCACTCCATCCCTTATTGTCATCTACAGAAAGTTTTAGAGGAAAATAAGGAAGGTAATATTCAAAACTAAAATTTCAATAAATGATCGTCAAAATACTTGCTTTGTGACAGAGTAACCAGGAGCCATGGAGAATAATAGAGCCCTGCTTGTGGGGATAAGAGCCCTGCTGGACAAATAGTGGATTGAGGATGTGTGTATACACACACACACACACACACACACACACACACACACACACGGGATGTGTATAAAATGAGAAAGCAGCTATTGTGGAGCAGAGGGAAAGAGGGAAAGACACAGAACAGAAAGTACTCTTGCACGAGCCCTTAAAGTCCAGGAAGAAGCAGAGAAGATAAAGGGAGATAAAACACACAGGAGACAGCAGGCATGTGGGGAGCAGGGTGTGGAAGTGTGTGTGTGTGTGTGTGTGTGTGTGTGTGTGTGTGTGTGTGTGTGTGTGTGCGCACGCGCTCCGAGACGAGAGAGTGAAGAGCAACAGACTGAGAGGAGATATAAGGATGTTTCTGAGGACTCTGTTTGTTTGTTTTTGTTTTGTTTTTTTTGAGACAAGGTTTCTCTGTGTAGTTTTGGAGCCTGTCCTGGATCTTGCTCTGTAGACCAGGCTGGCCATGAACTCACAGAGATCCGCCTGCCTCTGCTTCCCAAGTGCTGGGATTAAAGGCGTGCACCACCACCACCGCCCGGCTCTGAGGACTCTTTGGATGGTGACCTGACATCCGGGTTTACCTCAGTCTGTTCTAACTTCTGGTCAGCATGTCATCAATATTATTACTCCACCACACTCTTCTCTCTCAAACGTGTCTGGTTCTGGGACCGAAGAGACGCTCAGCAGGTAAAAGCTCTTGCTGTGCCAACCTGACAACTTGCGTTCAATCCCTCCATTTCATGGTGGGAGGAGAAACCAACTCCCAGAAGTTGTCTAACTTCCTAACGCTTGCTGTGGTATGTGAGTGTTCTTATTTACACACACATACACACACACACACACACACACACACACACACACACACACACGGGGTGGGGGTAAAATAAAAAGACTCCAGGTACCTTCCCCTGGACAGTCAATCACATGGCTGTGAGCATCAGGCTGAAGCATCCACGTCTTCACACTCTCACACTCTTCCCTGCTTTGTCTGGGGAAGCCGTTACCAAACGATCATGTTTCTCGCCAAGTTTGGGCTCACTGTGAGAACGACTAAAATATCACCCCAGACGACAACACAGTTGGAATTAGAAGCCCATACATCTGAAGGCTACAGGCCAGAGAGGTTGTGAATCGACAGCTCACGGGCCCAAAACACGGTACAGTGTTTTTTATCTCCTCTGGCCCCTGTAGGAGATAGTCTTTGCAATCCTGAAACAAGAGTTACTATCATAACCTCTAACTTAGAACCCTGTGTAGCTGCCTTTGTTTTAGAAACGGTAACCTCTCAAACACGGGTCTTATGTGTTCCACCACGCTGACGGATGACCGGGACTCAGCAACAGCTAGCAGTATTCTGTCTCATCCCTGCCACAGGGGGGCAATTTCCACCATAGTCACCCAGGGCCTTGGCTTCCAGAGTGTCCACATCCTGGTGAGGACCCTCCCCGCACTGTATCGGGTGTTGTAGGTGTGTCCGACAGAATGACAATATCACTCCCGAGCTGAGGTCCTAAGAGACGCGATTCACTTGTTCTACACTGTAAGAGTCGACCGGAAGTCAGCTGACACATTTGGAGAGAGACCCACATGTGGAGGGACCAAAGTGTCCAGCCAACAGCCAAGGAGCTTTATGCAGTAAGTTTCTAGCTTTGGCCTCTTACTCAGAGGACAGAAGCCCTGCTAGCATCCTGAATGCCACTTTACAAAAAGCTCTGAGCCAGAATCATTCAGCCAAGCCACCCTTAGAAACACTGTAAAAAAAATTAGCATCATTGTTTTTTTTTAGCCACTTACTTTAGGGAAGGGTCTATTTGTTCCACAGCAATAGCTAACTAATGTATGAACACAAGTGGTTTTCTTATTTAAATTTTTTTGAGATGTTAATATAGTTACATCATTTTCCCCTTAACTTTCCCCACTCCAAGTCCTCCTGTACCTCCCACTTTCAAATTTATGATCTTTTCCTTTAATCTTACGTGTGTGTGTGTGTGTGTGTGTGTGTGTGTGTGTGTGTGTCTAAATACAAACTGCTCAGTCTGTATAATATTAACTCGTGTGTATGTTTTCAGGAATGGCCATATGGTTTTGGAGAAACAATGAATGTACTCATCCGCTATCTCTTCCACTCAGCGTTCCTTAGTTACCTACTGTAGAGTCCTGTGTGTGTCATCTGTGTGTGGGGGTGGAGGGGGGTTTGGGGGTAGGGGTGGTGTTGCCTACAGAATATTGTTGAAGGTTTTAAGCAAGCAAGTGAGAAGTGAGCTCAGGTTGGGTTCTTGACACATCACACTGACATTTATGAGAAGGAGCGATAGGTTAGTTTTAACCGAAAACATGAAAGAATCCAGAGTAGTTGTTCTCAACCTGAGGGTCCTGGCCCCTTTGAGAACTCAAACAACCCTTTCACAGGGGTCGCCTAAGGTAGTTGGAAGTTTTCCTGTGCTCAGTGTGGTGATATTTTATTTGTGCTTTAATAAATAAAGCTTGCCTGGAGACCAGAGGGGAAAAAACCAAGCCATTATAAGTAAACAAAGAAGTCAGGCACACGCCTCTAATCCTATCACTTAGCAGGCAGGATCTCTGTGTGTTCAAGGCCACATTGGAAACAGAACCAGGTGTGGTGACTCACGCCTTAAATTCCAAGACTAGTTAACCACAGAGGTCTGGAAGTCTGTATAGACAGACAGGAAGTGACAGAGCTGGGCAAGAAGAGGAAGTGATGTAGCTGGGCTAAGAGAGCCAATGAGAGAACAGAACAGAAAAGGCATATAAATGTGAGTATGCAGGACAAAGCTCTCTTTGGAAGCTGCGGAGTTGGTGAGGTGAGGTTAACTCGTGGTTTGTCCTAGTCCTCTGATTTAACCAAATTTCTGGCTCCGTGTTTTTTTTTATTTATTAAGACCATTTAGAAATTTGTCTACAATCTAAGACCATGGGAAAACACAGATATTTACATTCCGATTCATAACAGTAGCAAAATGAGAGTTATGAAGTAGCAACAGAAATAATTTTATGGTTGAAGGTCACCACAGCATGAGGCACAGTATAAAGAAAGGGTCACAGCATTAGGAAGGTTGAGAACCACTGGTCTAGAGCCTCAATAAGAGACTGTCTAGCTCAGGATGGCCGAGTGGGTCTATGGAGGGTTGATTTGATGACATTAACTGATGTGGGGAAACCTGGCCACCGTGGGCAGCACCATTCCCCGGGCTCGAGAAAGTGGGTGAAGCGATTAGCATTCAATCATCTGTTCTCTCTGCCCTTGGCTGTAGATGTGACATGATTAGCTGCTTCTAAGCCTTTCACTTCCACCTTGTAACCTGGAGCTGTGAGGTAAACTAAACCCCACCTTCCCGAAGTTCCTCTTGTTGGTGTATTTTACCAGAGTCATCAGGAACCAGACTTGAACAGAAGGGAGAGAAAGATGTTCAGCATCAAGGCCAAGTTTCCCCAGAGGTTGGTGAGTAGCCTACAATCTAGCGTTTCTAAGAGGGGAAAGGCTGCTTACTCTGGGTCAGACTACAGAAGGCCAAATTCCCAGAGCATCCTGAAATATTTTAGATTTTGGCAACTTATTTGCTGTTTCAGGTCCCTTATCTGGAAAATGTGACTGGGGATATTTTTAGCTGGAAAGTCTCTGAATTTCCATCTAACAATGTCTTAAGTAGTTTCTCTTTCTCCATGACTGAAAAATGTAGCTGCTGGGGCAGGTCAGCTGCTCAAGATACCCTCAGGATCTCAGTTCATTCTGCCTTCCAACTTTAACTTTCTAAGTAAGCATGTTGGTTCATTGCCTCGTGTTTCCAAGATAGTTGCTACAGCTCCAGCCCTCACATTTGTATCTATAGGAACAGATGGAAATGGAGACAGTTGAGAGGGGTTGTTTTGTCTTAAATTTTTTTTTTTAATTTTTTTTATATGTACTTGTGTCTCTGCATATAGGTTTCCCTGGAACTGGAGGTCCTTGTAAGATAGGAGCTGGAAGTCAAACTCAGGTCCTTTGCAAGAGCAAAACACGCTCGTAACCTCTGAGTCATGTCTCCAGCCCCCAGCTGAGAGTTTTAAACTGTTGGTCTCATTTTATCAAGAAAAAGAAACGCTATCTGTGTGTGATAGAAGTCACATTAGCAGTAACAAAGGCTGGAAAAGCTTTAGTACCTTGACACCAAATAAAAGTTGAATTCTTGTAAGCAAATCCGGAGCTGAAGAAACACTACATGCGCACTTGCTTTGATTGTCTGAGGCAATGGGTGCATTCGGCTGGCAGAGCCTGGCATGGAGCCAGTGTCCACAGCTGTTGAAGTTGCAATAATCCGGGCACAAACTAAGCTAAAGGGCCCGAGAGAAAGATGAAACTATTGCTTTAATAAAAAGCCAGGATTTGGCGGTTCATTTTTCCTTACCTCTATATTTCTCCCTCTTCTCACAATTACAGGAGTGTTTCCCTCCTTATCCACTCTTTAAAATTAGTTTTAAATGGTGCTCTTCGTCATTTTAAAATTCCCACCTCGAGAATACAAACTTGTTTTTATTTTTATTTATTTATTTTTAAATCTGCTTGATGAGAACTTCACCCGCAGCAATTCTCCTCCCTGGGAGCAGCCTGCACAGGGCACAGTCACCTGAGGCGCCGGCTGGCTTTGCTCTTCACCAGGCCTCTGCTCTAGAGAGAGTTCATCGGTGTGAAGAAGATGGTGTGAAGAAGAAGACGTGCAGCCTACGGCTGTCATAAAATGAATTGCAGCCTGCTAGTCACGTGCCACAAGATGTTTCCATAACTAAGGGGCAACACGGAACCCTAAAACTTTGATACACGTCGTTGAACAGTCTCAAGGCACTACCATGTCGATCAGGTCATTGATGAGGCAGCCACCCACTCCCCTAGCCAAGGATAACATTCCAGGGGCCCGGGGGACAAAAAAAAAAAAAAACACTGACAGCTGTCTAATTACACAGTGTTAAGACAGGAGAAACCAGGTGTGGTAAACACAGGTTTTAAAGAAAAGGGAGGTGCTAGGTACCTGATCAGAAGAATTTAAACCAGAAGCCTAGGGGAGATGCTTTCACACCCATGTTCTTAGTAGGAGTCGGCACATTAGGCAACCACTGTAAGAGTTATCAAAGAGGGACTATCAGAACAAACGTGATACAAGCTCACAATGGAATAGGATTCAGACTTAAAAGGAAGGAAACGCTGACGCACGTTACCACACGGATGAACCTTGAGGACATCGGGTTAAACGAAGCAGAAAAACGGCGGAGTGAGGAGTCCGCTTAAGTGAGGTGTCTCATCAGGTTTCTAGAGACAGATGCGTGCCGGGGGCTGCCGGGGCTGGGCATTAGTGTTTGGTGGGAACAAGGTTTCCATGGAGGAAGATGGAAAGTTCTGGTGGTGGATAATGATGATGGTTGACGGCAATGTAAACACACTCCCGACTCGGAGCTGTGCGCTAAAACGTGCGTGTGTGTGTGTGTGTGTGTGTGTGTGTGTGTGTGTGTGTGTGCGCGCGCGCGCGCGCGCGCGCGCGCGCGCGCATGTGCACGCATGCACAAAACTCCTGCTACCACTATCTGCAAAGCCCTCCTCGAAAGTTCGGTCACAGAGGAAAGGAACAGAATGGAAGGCGCTTCTAGGCTCTCCCTGAAACAGTTCCCGTCTTTCAGCCACTGAGTGGTGTCTGGTGGTTGTTGTTGTGTGGTTTTGCTTTCTTTTTTTTTTATAATAAATAAATACGCACCACGCTTCCAATCAGTGGAAAGAGAACATATACTGTAAAGTGGACAGCTGAGGATGAGTGACCTGTGTGCCTCTCAAGCCCCCACCCCGCCCCGGGTCAAGGCGGCCACGATGCCTGTGAGGTTTGTTTCTGCTCAAAAGCCTGAAATACCACCACCCTTCTCGGTCACACGCAGCATTTGTGGTAACTCTGGGTCAGCTGTTACAAGCTGACCTGGAATGGTTTGGTTTTGCCACTGCTTGGGGCTCCTGGGGACTCAGTGACAAAGTGGAACAATCACTCATCAGTCAGCAGCTTCTGGGGCATCGGGAAGCTGAGCCTTAGGACAGCCTAACGCTCCCCTTGATCCTGATTGGCTCTTTTTACGTTTCTGCTGTGGTTTCTTGGAGAAAACAGGGGTCTCTCACAGGAGCGGGTGGGGAATGACTGGATTTTAATGGAATCTAATTGGCCCCCATGGTTATCTCAAAGGAGAGGTGGTCATAAAAGTTAATTAAGTTAGATTCATTTGCATATTCAAGACCATTCCCTTTTTTTTTTTTTTAAATCCACTTTAAAAGGTAGAGAAAGAGAAAATGTGTCTCAGCCTGGCAGGGATTAGGACACACAACAGTGTCCAGGTGGCTTGTCCTGGGGGAATTAGAATCGCAGGTTATTATTTTAATCCCTTGCCTCACCTTGCATTCTCCGCTTCCTTTAGGCCGAGTGTTGGCACAGGACCACAGGAGGTAAACTGCTTTGCTTTGCTGTCCTCACTTTGAGGTGTAGAACAAGCCCCCGACAGAAAAAGACTGGCCATGCTAAGCCACCGACGCGGTTTGTTTTCTAGACAAAAGGTGACTTCGGAACATTCGGCAGCGACATTTACAGCCGCGGGACAGGGAGCTAGCTTGAGCGCTTATTGGCAACAGTGTGACTTCATTTATTATGGGTCAGAGGAAGGGAACAATCGGACCCGAAGAGGATGTCTCCTCTGCCCCGCTGCCTGGGGTAAGCCTAAAATAACCCGCTGAAATGGAACTCTGGCCTCTTTTCGGTGGCCCCTAGGGGAAGCTTTTTCCACAACCATCCTCTCTCACCCGACCCATTTTAAAACGAACCTTAATATCACAGCACAAAGTCATCCCCTGTGTCCAACCTTTATTCCCACTGCTGCTGACTGACCATCTCTTCTCACACGCAAACGGAGCGAATGTGGGTAGTCAGCCTCCACCCCCGACCCCAACGCTCACCTGCACCTCTCATCTGAATACCTGCCAGTCCTGGGTCGATGGAGACTGATATCTGCCCTACTTCCGCCAGCTACTCCTGCCTGTGAACACAAAGAAAGACTTAGTATCTCCACGCTCACCTTGTGAGAAGGCGGGATTGATGTATTCTTTTTAATGACGCCCAATTCTTGAGGGGAAGACAGAGTAACCCCCCCCCCCCCCCCGCCCGTGCACGGGAGCGCAAGGTTTACAAGTGACTCCAACATGTGAGACTTAGCAGAAGTACAGGGTTACTAAGAAGCGCCCCTACGACAGGCTCAGCCACCCAGTGCTTTCTGGATGAAGTGATATTGCACGGGAAAACCTCAAGAGATCACTAAGAACGATCAGAGCAGAGGAGGAGGGGAAGACAGAGTGAACAGCCTCTGTGGGATCCCTAACATGAGGGCGAGTGTGGCCCGGTTTGAGGTGAGGGTCGTCAATGCAATTCATGGAGGAGAAACCCCATCTCATCATCCAGGGAGCCCGGACTGTTCCAGAGACCGAAATGATCAGTGTGGCAGAGAACAACAGCTGTCTCTGCACATATTTGGGTACCACATGGCTTAGCAAGTCCCACTGACAGGGTCTCCAAACCCTGGTCTGTCAAGTTGAAGAGGTTGGACACAGATATCTTTTTTTTTTTTTCCTTTGGTTTTCCGAGTCAGGGTTTCTCTGTGTAGCTTTGTGCTTTTCCTGGAACTCACTCTGTAGCCTAGGCTGGCCTCGAACTCACCAGATCTGCCTGGCTCTGCCTCCCGAGTGCTGGGATTAAAGGCGTGCGCCGCCGCCGCCGCCGCCGCCGCCGCCGCCGCCGCCGCCGCCGCCGCCGCCGCCGCCGCCGCCGCCGCCGCCGCCGCCGCCGCCACCACCACCACCACCACCAGGCATGGATACAGATATCTAACTTACCGTCTAGGATCAGCCCCATGTAGCTCTTAACAGGAACTTGACCATCATCGCCATGACTCCAAAAATGTCTTAATATACAAAATTTAATGTTTTATTCTTCCGGAATTTCACACATGCATACAGTGAATTTTGATCATATCCCCCCACACACACTGTCTCATCTTTTTCCAACCTCCCACGTCTGCCTTCAAACTTCATGTCTTTTTTTTTTAATACACCCTTGTCCAATTATTGTTGCCCGTATACACATGGATGTGGCCATCCTGATGTTCTTTGTGTACCTTGAAAGGCCAGTTACAGCTCTTAGAGTAACTGATACTTCCCTCACCTGGTGAGTGAAAACGGAGGGGGTATATATCCAGTAAGTGACAGTTAACTCCTGCCCCTCGGCTTTTATAAGAAGTCACCTTGTTCAAGATCACAATGCCTGATACCCTCAATTGACCCCATCCCATCTACCATACCAAGCCAGTTGCTTTGTCCAATCGTCTCACGGGTAGACAAAGCCATTCTCAGTTCATCCACAGATAAATGGTAGAACCCGACTTCCAACTCAAGTCTGTAGCATGAATCTTAAAAGTTCTTATTAATAAAAACAAACCTGGAGACAGGTATTGGGGTGAATGCTGGAAGATCAGAGAAGCTGAACAAGCCACAGCCACCTCACCTCGCCAATTCCTCAGCTGATGCTGTTTCCTCAGACTGGAAGCCTCTGAGTCCTCATCTGAATGGATCTCAGCTGAACTGCTGCTTAAAAGCCTGAAAGCTTAACCAGGCTTAGTTCCTGGTTTTCACGTCTCATGTACCTTTCTACTTTCTGCCATCACTTAAAGGCTCACTTCCTGGGATTAAAGGTGTGTGTCACCATGCCTGGCTGTTTCTAGTGTGGCTTTAAACTCATGGAGATCCAGATGGATCTCTACCTCCCAAGTGATTGGATTAAAGGCATGTGCTACCACTGCCTAACCTCTATGTTTAATATTATGGCTGTTCTGTTCTCTAACCACAGATAACTTTATTAGGATGCACAATATTTGGGGGGTGCACAATATTTTGGGGAACACAATATCACCACACAAGTCAGCTTAGCTTTCAAATTTAGCTCCATCTCTATAACTAACTGCATTCCCCAAAACTACCAGGAACCAACTGGTAGATCTTGAAAAATAACAGCAAAGGAAGACACAGGCTGGGTTTAAGCTCAACTATTAGATTCTGATTGCTTCGGTCACAGGCTTGCCTCTTCATGCTTCTGCCACAGGCATTTCCTATCTCTCTTGCCCACAGAGCTGGTGGCATCCACTGCCCTGTGTTCCCAGGATACCACTCGGTTCCATTACTTAAGAACTGATCCCTGAGAGCATCAGGGAGCCAGCAGTCAGGAAGGGTTAATAGCCAGAGGAAGGGTTGCGCTCCCACACCTCAGGTGGTGACAGAAGAAGACTAGGAATAATGAGGCTGGGGAACCTCCCAGCAAGCAGGAGCCTTCTCTGCGAGTCTTAATAGGACCAAAAATAAATGTTGAGACCAGGAAACTGTCAGGCAAATGAATGTGGAAGGTGCCAGGTCTGCTTTCCCTCAACAGGTAAGAATTCAAAGCCTACGGCCGGAGAAGGGGTGAAGGAGAGTCAGGTAATAGCTAACCGGTGCTCACCCAACACAGGGGCCACGATACCCAGGAGGGCTACAAGAAAGAGCTGAGAAGAAATAAGGCAAGCACAGACCCTAAGCCACGAGTGAGGCAGGACCACCTTAAAAGGCTCAAAATGCAAACAAATTGGGACATGATAAAAAATAAATACATATTATATGTATAGGGGTCCAAAGATTTTTTAAACATATAAAATATTTATCCCTTGGAGTAGTCAAACATCCTTGTCTTGACTTGCACAGCCCACATGGTTTCTCTCTCACACCCCATCCCTACCTCCACCCAGGGCACCCCCCCACAGAACAGCTGGAAGGTCTTACACTTGCCAGGCTCTCTCCTTGACCTCCAGGCCCTTCTTTGATCCCCCTGCATATGGACCATCCCCCAGTCCCACCTTCTGACCACTCCATGCCAACCTTATGATCCTTGTTAGCATCCTGTAACCATCTGTTTTCCCGTCACACAATCCAAGCTTCAGGGGCAGGGTCCCCATTGCCCTGGCTTGATGCTAGAACCATCGAGGAACCCAGTTACAAAGGAACGAATGTTATGAACGTGAGTGATCTCACCTACCTTGCAAATGGCCTTAGTAGATTGTAAGTTCAAAGGTCATCCCTAGCTACAAAATGAGTTAGAGGCAACCTAGAGATAGATACAGGATACCTTATCTTTAAAATAATACTACTAATAATAATAATTAAGAAGAAACAAGGGGAGGGATTATTTTGGGTGACCTCAACTGGTTGAAAATGGCTTCTATTTTTCTACACTTCCTGAATACTGGGATCACAGGCATGCATCAACATACATAGCATGTGTGGTGCTGAGGCTGAGTCCAGGGCTTCATGCATGCTAGGCAAGCATTCTACCAACTGAGCTACATGTCCAGCCAGAATATTAGCCTTCTTTGACTAGTTGAAATGTAACTGATCAGGGATATTGAAATGTAACTGATCAGGGATACTACAGCCTCAAAAATCCCTTCAAAGTTGCACCTAGGGTTGAGTTTGATTAAATAATTGAGAGTTGCTAGAGTCTCCCTGTAGACCACCCCACCAGGGAACTCCTCCCAGAATCCCCCGCAGGATGTCCCTCAGCCTAGCCAAGTGGATACATCATAAAGTCATCACAGGTTACCACATAGAAAGACTTCATCTTTAACCCCTGTCTTAGAGTTTTTATTGCTATGAAGAGACACCATGACCACAGCAACTCTTATAAAGAAAATTTTAGTTGGGGCTCATTTACAGTTTCAGAGATGCAGTCCATTAAAATCATGGTGGGGCATGGCAGTATGTAGGCAGATGTGGTGCTGGAGGAGTAGCTGAAAGTCCTACATCTGGCAGGCAACAGGAAGTCAAGTGAGACCCTGGGCAGTATCCTGAGCATAGAAAACCTCAAAGCCCACCCCCACAGTGACATACTTCCAATATAACAAGAATGGGAAGGGCAGCCACCCCTAGCTCATTTGATAAGAAAAGCTCAAGGCATTATGCTGAACTCCAGAGGTGGGATATAAGGGCATCTTAGTCTGTTCAGGCTAAGTAATAGTTTATTACCTAAGTTCTGGGGCTGCAGGGGCTAAAATCAGGACACTGGCTATTCTAGTATCTGCCTCAAAGTATTCACCACCTCACCACCATGCTGTGTCCTCCCTCAGTGGAAGAAAGATAAGACAGTTCATTTTATCCTTACACAATAAGCTTCCACCCAAGGGTTCTCCTAAGTAAGACTCCTTGATTGAAAGCGAATTGATTGTCATCAGGTCTATAGTAGGTCCTAGATTCTTCCCTGCTGCCTTCCTGTACTGCTACACGTGGGCGCGCGCACACACACGCGCACACACACACACACACAGAGAGAGAGAGAGAGAGAGAGAGAGAGAGAGAGAGAGAGAGAGAGAGAGAGAGAGAGAGAGAGAGAGAGAGATTCAGAGTGTGCAGTTCTGTGCAGCACAAAATGAGGAGCCAGGAATGAATTGTGACAGTGACACTCTGTTGGCTATAGAAACCTGAGTATGATATGCCTTAAATAATCAGTGATTGACTCACATGCCTTTAAGCTTAGCCTACACCAAACGCCCGGGGGTGGGGGGTGGGGTTAAGGGGCAGGGAGCCTCAGAATTTGCTCTCTGGCTTCCCGTGATTGAGTTATGCTGTGGGCTATGGTAAATTCTTGCAGTACTAAAAATAGATGAAGGACAGATCAGTCACCCTGGGGAATTTTTTTTATCTGCTTCATCCATGCATCCAAAAATGCCGCTTGCATGCAGCCAAAATAAGCACAACCAAAAGGCCGCTGAGGATGACGGACAAGGTGATGATTCAGATGGAAACCTGGAAGACGAGCCTGCACAGACGATGACCAAGATCAGGACCAGCCCCTATCGCAAGCATCTGAGCAGGAACTGGGTCCATGAAACTGATAAATAGCTTGAATTTTCTGATGGCTTCTAAGGGACAAATTTAGAATTATCCTCCTAGAGAGAGCCATAGCCCCCAGCTGTTCTCTCCCTACACATTCTGGCACAGACCCTTGTCACAGCCTCTCCAGGATTTACACTTCACTCGGGTAAGAGTCCTATCACCATCCCTCCTCCGTTCTGGCTCCTCCTCCAACACCAGGCAGAGCACCAGAAAGGCAGTCCAGAACCACAGGAAAGTGTGATTCAAGCAACTCATGAGCAAAGATACCCAAAAAGTTCCAGGAGTTCCCCCCAACCAAGCTTACCACCGACTTATTTCGTTATGTGAGTGGCTTGAAAGGGGAAGACTCAGCAGAAGGTCACAAAAAAGTCAGTTCCTTGTCCTCAGCTTCTACAGAGACTAAGGAAAACGAACCAGAGCTTGGTCTACAAGGCAGAAAATCCAGCCCCTGGTCAAACATGCAGTGTTTTAAAACATCAACAAACGAAATAGCACCATATATATAATTTGCAAGATTTCTTGCTACATCAGCTGTCCAAATGCAAAGCTGACTGCTTTGGTTTCCATACAACACTATGTCACTAGGAAGTATTTTAAGTGGATGATGAGTAGTCTCCTCTCTAATAACCATATTCAAATAACATCTTCTGTCTACAATATGCAAAGTCCTCAGTCAAGGGCCTTAGGAACCCCTGGCCCTTAACTTAGGACTTTAATCTTCATGGATGAAAATATCAGCGTTCTCTCCTCCAGTGAGATTTAAGAAAGCAAGTGTCTAGTGAAGAGTGGACACACTTTCCAGCTCACACATACCCATGTACAGATGGCACATGCCCAGAAACACCCAAACACACAGTGCCTATGAGGTCTGAAATCCATAGCTCTCACTTACCCTTACATCCAAGCAGGGCAGCCAAAGATTTTCTTTATTGCATTATAGCATCTCCTCTAAAATGACTTTGAGGTTGAAAGTGGTCTTTCATCTCATGAACAAATACACACAAGAAATATAGTTTTCTATGGGAAATGTGTTCTCTCTCTCTCTCTCTCTCTCTCTCTCTCTCTCTCTCTCTCACACACACACACACACACACACACACACACAGAGAGAGACAGACAGACAGACAGACAGACAGACAGACAGACAGACAGACACAGATAGAGAAAAGCAGCAAAGCATATGGAAACTCCTGTAACAAATCCAGACATCCATATCCCTATATCCAGCCTCCATTAGCCCAGCCCCATGGCTTCCAGTTGGAAGTAGAAATGCAGTATTTGTGGGACTGTTTGATGTACTGAGTCTTTCTTCTCTCCAAGGCACTTTAGAGCCTTCCTACTTCCCATCTGGCCCACAGACAGCAGCACCGGCACTCTGAGTTGTCAGAAGCACAAACCCTTCCATCCCTCATCCCCTCCAGTCAGGAGCTGCATTTTAACAAGATTCCCGAAAGATACAGAAGTATGTTTTAAGGCTTGGATGGCACCATTTTTATGCTATTGCTGTTGGTCTAGTAAACTCAGTAGCTCCTCAAAGAAAAAAAAAATCCCTTGCTACGAGGGACACTTTTTGGAGGTTTTATATGTGGCATGCATGTTTATGTGTGTGCAGGTGGAGGAGGATGCGTATGCACATACATGCATATGGAAGCCAGAGGCCAACTGTAATATCAGTCACCACCCAATCCTCTTTTCTTTCTGTTTTGCTTTGTTTTAAGGCAAGGTCTCTTACTGACTTGAAACTCACCGAATGGACTAAGCTGGCTAGCCAGGGGGACACAGAGACCCCACTTCCCCGGTGACGGGACTCTAATAAGTGCACCGCCACGCCCACTTCTTTGTATTGTTTTGGTTTAGCGTGGTTGTAGAGGAGCATGCCACAGCCCACATGCCATGACACTCATGTGGAAGTCACAGGGCAGCTTTGATGAGTCCGTCCTTTCTACCATGTGAGTTCTGGGATCAAACTCAGGTCACCAGGCTTGGAGACAAGCACCTTTGTCCATCAAACCATCTCACAGGCCTCCACATGCAGCCTTTTGTAAACAAGGTCTCTGGGGACGTCTGCATGCTTACAAGTACTTTACTGATGGAGCGAGCCGTCTCCCCAGCTCCACGGAGGATACTTTCTGGGTGCTGATGAGAAAGAGCTGACATTATTGGGCCTTATTATGTGGCAGGCATGCAGTTCTCAGGATAAGGGTTGCAGTACTAGTATAAAAGGTAGACCCAAGTTGGAACCCACTCTGGCTTCTGGATCCAATGATCCCAATAGTGGGGTGCTGAGCCAAGACCACCTTCTCCTCAAGGGGTCCAGTTGACATTTGAGATCTGGCGATTTTGTGAGGCCAGTCCATGTCCCACATGGTGGCAGATGTTCCTGCCCACCACCCACTGCATACCTCCAGGATCACAACAGCCCAGGAAACCCCTCACTACTCCCAGACACCTGTGAGGTGTTACTGACCGTGTTAAGAACTACCGCGTCTTGTATTCACAGTCTTTTTTGAGAAATCCATTTTCTCAGTTTCTTTCTTCCAATGTTGAACACACTTACAAAATCCTTTAAGATCTTACATTATGTTTCATCTCAACAGAAGGGTATAACTATTTAGGGCGTGCTCTGTGGAAACTAGAAGACAAGGATCCGGCCTTCTGGCAGAGGACCATCTGGTTAGAGAAATGAGACTAAGTGTATGCGATTGTGAAGAAACAATTCGAGACACTCTCGATAAAATCCAGAATGACCCCAAAGACCTAGATTCCTATTATGGCTCTGTGCCACTTACTAATTGAGATAACGTAGCTCTCGAAGTTCTTGCTCCATCCTCTGTGAAGTGGGGCATTATTCAATAGGGACTATTCACGTCAGGCTAGTGCCTTCAGCATGGGGTGTGTCTCCTAAGTATCAGCCATCCCCCACCAATCCCAGCCTCCTCTCAATCTGGGAGAAGAGTGGATTAAACTGAGATGGGGAGAAGAAGGACAGACATGGAGAGAGGGGGAAAGGGCATGCTGGGCAAGGGGCACAGCCTAAGGAGCTTGGTGTCAGGAGGGAGCCTAGCTGTGGAGGAAACTGCAAAGGAGACACACCCTGGGTACAGGAAAGATTCCAGGCATTGAATGCATGGAAGAAAAAAATGAGTTTGTATTTATGAGGTAGACATGGACTCTGCTGGAGGTTTTAAGTTTTTCACTCTGTATCATGACTTTCAAATACAGAAGAATTTCAAGTGTACGGGCCAGCTGAACAAAAGGAGTGAAGCTTCCAGACCAATGAGTAGGGATCTGTCTATTCCTGACCTCGGTGTGTGTGTGTCCATGAGCACGTGGTGTGTATATGTGTATGGACAGATGTGGGCATGAGTGTGTTCAGGTACACATGTGCATATGTGTGTGTTGAGGCCAGGAGTCAATGTTAAATGTGCCCGCTTTATGTTTTGAGACGGGATCTCCCACTGAACGTGGAGTCCCTCAATTCAGTTAAGCTGACTGACCAATGAGATTCAGGGATCACCACCACCACCCCCTGCCCGTCTCCATCCCCCAACGTTGGGCTTACAACACCATGGCATGGTACATGTGTTCTCATGCTTTCAAAGAAAGTCCTTTGAGAACGGCTCCATCTCCTTGGTCCTCCATCACTGACGTCTTCAAGAAGTCCAAAGAAACGCAGATGCTATGGGGGTCTTGCTTTTTTTTTTTTAAGATTTGTTTTTATTTTCACCCCATGTTTAAACATGTGAGTGTGTGTTTGTGCACGGGTACTCATGCATGCATGCACGCACGCACGCACGCACGCACGCAAGAAAGAATGTGTGTGCATATGAGTGCAGGTGCCCTTGGAAGCCAGAAGAACATCGGAAGTTACAAGGAGGTTGGGAGCTGACTGACAAGGGCTTTGGGTCCTCTGTGGAGCAGGAAATGCCCTTAACCAAGAAGCCTTCCCTTTACTCCCCACCCCCACCCTGTCTAGCGGAAATGTTTTGATTTTTTTTTTAACTCCAACGTCATCTAGTTGATTGCCAATTTCATTAAGTGTATTTAAGTCCCCACTTGAGTTAAAGTCGCATAAACGGATAAATAAATGCACATATAGGAAGACATTAAGTCCTTCTATTTTACAAAGTCCCCGCAGTTTCATCATAAAAAAGAACCCAAAACACCTTAAGATGGCCAGGCGGCCCTTGCTGGAGATGGTGCTGAAGTTGCTTCTCCACCGTTCTCGTTTCTGCTGCTCGTTAGGAAAAGTGCTTTAGCACCCGGCAGAAAAAGAATAATTAGCCAGTCAATTAATTAAGGTCCTATCAACACGTCTTGCCATCCTGGGTCACGTCTTTGTTATAAATAAGCTTCCTTGCCTACATTCAAGTCATTAGCTCCCCATATGTAAATAATAACGCCCTTGGATTTCAGCTGATTAAATGCCAGGGAACAAGTTTCAGCCCACTCTGATCTAGCCAGGATATTAGCGAATGCTGTCCTAACCAAGTATGTTCAGCACAACTGTACGTAGCTTCAGAACTCATTCATTTCCAGACTCACCTTCCCCTCCTGAGGACAGTGGGCAAACATCTATTTTAGTTATAACACACACACACAAGGAAATACTATAGTAATTAAAGAAACCACCCATTTCCTTCCCCTTGAGTTCCAGGAAGCCATGTTATTTCTGTAGACCAATTTCTATTTGCTGACAGTCCGCCTGAGCTTTAACAGCCAAATAAAATGTCCTAGACGCTGTCCTCCCAGTGACAGCCACAGAACACATCTCCAAGTCTCGTTCCTCCGCAGGAAAATACGCGCTTATGTGTATCCAAGACACAGGCATTTAGGATCTCATTAGGTTCTGAAAGACGTAAAGCCCCACAGGCTGCTAAAAGGAAGCATTTGAAGGAACTGTCTCTAAAGTTAGCTGGGTCCCTTGCCAAAGTCACCTCTTATTCTGTCTCCTGTGATTACGCTCTCTTAAGTTACTGCTGTTTATTTTTGTGCCTCTTACCATCATCCTCAAGCCACACCCTTTACAGCGAATTTTAAAACAAATTGCTTACATTCACATGCATCGGCTCTTCGTTTTAGCTTACACACACACACACACACACACACACACACACACACACACACACACACACACAGTCCTTTTGTCTTTTTTTTCTGAGTTTGTTTTTGTTTTTGGTTCGTGGCTTCCACTTATCATTTTTCTTCTCCAATCTAAGGAAGAAAGAACAAGCCGGGTGGTGGTGGTGCTCGCCTTTAATCCCAGCACTCGGAAGGCACAGCCAGGCGGATCTCTGTGAGTTTGAGGCCAGCCTGGGCTACAGAGTGAGTTCCAGGAAAGGCACCAAAGCTACACAGACAGACCCTGTCCCGAAAAACCAAAAACAACAAACAAACAAAATGATGGTCCGGCAGAAATGAAGAACATCTAAATCATTGTTTCTCAATCTGTGGGTTGTGGCCCCTTTGGGGGTCACATATCAGACAATTCCATTCATAACGGTAACCAAATTACAGTTAAGAAGTGGCAATGAAAATAATTTTATGGCTGGGGGTCAGCACACCATGAGGAACTGTATTAAGGGGTCACCGCGTTAGGAAGGTTCAAGAACCACTGCTCTAAAGACACGGTGTCTCTTGATCCATCCACAGACCTTTGAAATAATGGACCCTAAAGAAATGAGAATTTTCCTAGGAATCTCAAGCTGGAAGAAGGAGAAAGCACCAGTCAGAGGGGAACTTGCCTCCCAGGAAGAGATTCCATACAGTTCTAACAGCTTTTCAGCCCACCTTACAGGGTGAGTGTGAAGCCCAGAAGCTGGACCAGGGGCGGGCGGGACCACACCTTGACCAGAACTGCTTAGATATGCACATCCTTGGCCCTCTTCTTAAACCTTGACCTTACTTCAGGCCCCTGAACATGGACTTGGGGGTTCACTGGATCGTTTTTGTCCCTCTTCCCAATGGCACCTCATTGAATAAATGTCCACTTTCTGTTTTCCACTTTTAATTGGCTTATTGAGGATGGGTAGCTGGACCTACCTTAGGGCATGAGGTATAAAACTCAAGTTTAAGTAGCATGGTCAATATCATCAACAACTTCTTAACTATTTACCACTCCTCAACCTTTGGCCCAGTTAAAACATGGTTGATCTCAGCCAGCAGTCAGATAAAGATCATGAGAGGCCCAGGAAGGAGGGGCAGGGCGAGATATATTTTCTTCTACTTTAGATGTATCTTACATCACTGAAAAGGGATCCCAGGCCAAGCAGAGCCCCCTGGTAATTCCCACACCTCAATCTCTGGTCTGTCCATTCCTAACCCTAGAAAATACTTTTCAACTGGCAAACCAGTTTAATAAAGCTACAGGCAGGATGGGAGGCGTAGTAACAGACACTCCTCCTGACTCCCTTCCTTCTCCTGGAGGATGCCCGTCACTTCCTGTCCTGGTCAGATCTGTAGCGAGGCCAGTCCAGGCTTCTGGTTCCTGCTGCCCTCCAGCACCCCTCATCTGTGGCCTTGACGCCCTGTTTTCCCCCATTGCTCCTTGACCACTTCAAACATATCCTAGTTTATGAAACCACCTTAGACACAGACGCACACAGGAAGTGGGGCCAGTCTGGACTCTTTATCATCTGGTTTGTTTGATTTGCGTAATGGAGACAAACCCACCATGTGCTATGGGGTACAACACCTTCTAAAGGCCTGGAACCTTCCATCTAATTTGATATATTTTATATTTAAATGTATGCTGCTTGTCAGCCTCACATCATGCCTTTGTTTTTTTGTTTGTTTGTTTTAGGGTGTCTTGGGTTTTTCATACTGAGCAAGACTGTACGAATGCCAGCTGTCTGTTCTGACCTGTAAGTCAAATCCGATTTCCCTTTCTCATAATACTCAGAACCTGCTGTGTTTGTGGCTAATGTATCAATTGTCTAATTATTAATTCAGACAATAGTCTTTCCCTCCCCAGCCTATAAACTTTCAAAGAGTAGCTCTTCCGTTCAAGCTCTCCTCTCTTCACCCTTCATCACTGCTCTGTCGCCAGCACAAAAATAAATAAATAAATAATTTTTTAAAAGGTGCCTGGTGTGTACTAGTTGAACAATAAATATGTACCAAGATAGATGTGTCTTAGAATTTTTTAATTAGAAAAATAAGTAAATATGGAATGAATGAATGAATGAATGAACCCTTTCTTCACATCCCTCCCTCTTTTAATGCCGTACCTAATATTCACCCCTCAGCCATGGTGGCAATTGACCCTGGTGGGATCAGAGAAGCACATGTCCTGCCCCCCACCCCAATGGACTGTGTGACCAGCATCTTTGGATCCTTCCTGGAACAGAGCCTGAGGGCACAGTGACAGGGCCAGGCTGCCCCTGCAACAGTGTATCTTTCTGTAATATTTCCCATTTAAAAACTATCGCCCTTTATAAATGCTCCTGACATTTGCACATCATAAAACCTGGCATCTCTGGGCCCGCGGTGATGGATTTTTAACACAGGAAATTCTTCAAACGTGAATGGAAGTCGGCAGAAGAGTGCTTGGCTCTACCCCCTTCGCAGAAGCCGCTAATACAAAGTGGGCGGCACAAGATAAATTATTCAGCTCATAAATCTGAAAACATTAGTTCACCGTGATCAATAACCTCTAAGTGAGCCAGTGTGGGGGGATCACTTTGGGTAATATAATTAGTTTTGAAATATTCAAATTAAAGGGGACTAAAGCTTCACAAGGAGCAGAGTCTGCTGATCTGAAAGGAAAAGAATACTGCATTCTGGTCTTTATCACAATAAATCCAAATTATCCTCTTTGCCACTTAGATAAAATTTCCTGTAATTTTTTTAATCAAATCTTCCTCTACTGGTAATACTTAAAGCCTTGATTGTTGAAAAACGTTCAGTGAAATATGGGAAATCAGCTAAGGCATTTCCTGATGGACTAAACTGTGTCATTGTGTGAAAAAAAATAATTAAATCCTAAGTGTCAGCATTGAAAACTGTTCCCTCACACTACAAAGAATTGAATGAAAACTAACGAATGTTCTAATTAAAAACTCCAGATTGTCATTCTTACTGTGTGTCCAACATAAGCTTTGTCATTTTCTAAAATTTATGTTTTGTGTCCTGTACTTGCAAAGGTAATGCATTGTCTTATTTTCAAATTAACTGCCCAGAAAAGTGATTTTTTTTTAAAATCTGGATCATTAAAAACATAATAGATTAATCCTTGTTTTTATACAATTATTCAACATCCATACTGGTGATATTTGGAACAGCTGGTTCTTTGGGGTGGGGGCTGTTCTGGGCCTTTTCTCTGTTCTCTAGACCCCAATAACCCATCCCCAGTTTCCTTCCATCAGGGATGAGGGAAGGAATACAATTGATCCAATTAAGAACCACTATAGTTGTATTTTCATGTTTATTTTATTTTATTATTACGTGCATTAGTGTTTTGCCTGCTGTATACCTGGGTGAGGGTGTTAGACTCCCTGGAACTGGAGTTACAGACAGCTGTGAGCTGCCATGTGGGTGCTGGGAATTGAACCCAGGACCTCTGGAAGAGCAGTCAGTGCTCTTAACCGCTGAGCCATCTCTCCAGCCCCTGCACGTTTATTTTAATAGGAGCTCACAAAGTGGCCCAGGCTGGCTTTGAACTCATGGTGCTTTGGCACCCTCGGCCTCTGGAATTACAGGTTTGTGTTAGCAGGCCCAGGAGAGAACCATTGTTTTAATCTATGGTTTCCTACCACATAAGATGGCATTATTACATCATTTTCTTTATTTTCTCTTTATCCATACTCCTGGAAACCACAAAACACACACTACATGTGAAGGAAGCATTTCTCCCTTAGTAAGGATCTTCTTTAATCCTTACCTAAAAGCTGAGGGGAGTAACATTTTATCCTCATTTTACAGAAGAGGAAACTGAGGATTGAAGAGGTCAATCATCTATAGATATAGAATGGAAAGGCAACCCCCAGGTCCAGTGGATATGAGAACCATTCTACAGCTCGCATTTACAGTCAGGACTCTCTAGTGCAGGTCCCGACAACACTGATTGCATCTTGGGAAGATCATATGACTTTTCTGAGCCATAATTTCCTCGTGTCTAAAGTGATAACCATTGTAATGTATATCTCACAAGGTTAGGAATATTCAATTAAATAGGATGTAAATGTGTGAAGCTAAGCAACTATATAGTACTGTTATTATTATGAGAACAAAATAATTTTAATTTTATTATATACAGTTCTAAGGAATTATTTTAAATTATGTGTCTATATGTCTACGTGTGGACATATGCACATGTAGGTGCAGATGCCAGTAGAGATGAAAAGAGTGCTGGATCCTCTTGAACTGGAGTTACAGGTGGTTGTGAACTGGCCGGCAAGGGTGCTGGGAACCCAACTTGGGTCCTCTGCAAGAGCAGCATTTGCTCTGAACTGCTCCGACATCCCTTCTGCCCCTGATATGGTTTATATCAGCAATGTAGCTAGGATAGGAATACAGATCACATCATATTCACAGAGGTATCAAACGTCGTCATATCCACTTAATAAGACCTCCACTTCTTGCTACGCAAGAGTGACAGATCCTAGAAAATCTCTTTATTCGGTCTATAGAGCATTGTATGATAATACTCACTCCCACTCCCACCTCTTTGAATTTCTCCACTTAGGAAACAGACTCAGCTTATGTGGGTCCCTGCAGCATCGATTGCTAGCCACTCATGGCGATCTGTCATTAGCTCCACAGTGACCAGCAATGGTTTCGCTCGCTCCTGTCAGGTTCCAGAACCAGTGTAGGACACCAAATGTGCATTCTCAAACCAGCTTGCGTTTCACATCAGCCACAAGAGAGCTGTGATGGTTGTCATCCTCCCATAAAGTAGAAGGTAACAGGAGTTCCTGCTTACAGGGTCACCACAAACACCCCTTCAAATGCTGCGGCTAACATGTCACCACTGCCCAGCAAGCTCACACCGAGGCTTTCTCTGATTCTGTCATTTATCCCTCAGGTCCCAACCTGGTAGAAGAGGTCTGTAAGATGAGATGAATGAGATGGCCAATAGCGTTAATGAAACTGAAAAAAATGGAAAATGTCTATAGCACCTAAGACATCCTCTCTAGAAAGACTTGCTGTGAATATGTGTTGCTCTGATTGGTTGATAAATAAAGCTGCATTGGCCTATGGCAGGGCAGCTTAGAGGCAGGTGGGAAATCCAAGCAGACATAGGGAGAGAAGAAAAGAGGAGGGAGACACCAGCCACCACAGAAGGAGCAGCAGATGCCAGCAGGACCAGTAACGCCAGGGCCACATGGCAACTTGTAGATTAATAGAAATGAGTTATGAGAACCAGCTAGCAAGAAGCCTGCCGTAGGCCATACAATTGGTAATTAATATTAAACCTCTGAATGATTATTTTATAAGCAACTGAGGGACGACAGGGGCCAGCCTGGACCAGAGAAACCTGCTGGCTACAAAGACTTTTAAAGACTTTGTTAGTACTAGGATGTCGGAACATAGCCCAAGGATGGAGTCCTGTGAGGGGAATTCTCAGTGCCTGTGAGAAAACTCCAAGGAAACAAGAGTCTTGTAACCTTGTTTTCTTCAAAAACACAGAATTGTGCTTGGACTAATGCATTCACGCCCTTCCCAGGTATAGCAGGTAGGACTGTTTATTTCAGATGATTCATTACAACTGGCTTATTGTTGTTCATATGCCTCTGTGAAAAAATATGTTTTTGTCACATGCAGCCTGTCCTTGTGGTTGGACACTTCATTCATGTGATTCTTCTTATCCCTCAGAGTATAAATGGTGATGCTTTGAATAAAGTTGGCTCTAGCGTGAGACTTTAGTCCGCCTCATTTGCAGGCTCTGTTCTCCCAGGTTCCACTGGCTCTAGAGGGTAAACACTAAGGCATTTTGATTTCAGAAGGCTCCACCCATATCTCTAGAAAACCTACTACAGTGCACCGATAGCCACGTGAGGTAAATGCGATCTACCTCTACTAGGTGAGGTGTGGTTAACAAATGAAAAGGGTACATTCTTTAACATTCTATTAGAAACTACTTATTTCAATTTTCAGTACTTCTTCTCTTAGAGCCAATTATTTCTAATCTTTCAACGTTCTTCTAGACTTGACAAAACTCAGACAATGGCAGATAAAACTTGGATTGCTCTGGGTCTTTATCCCCTCTCCCGACATGTGTTTGCAGAAAGCCCCAACCCTCAGTCAATCTTTGCCTTTATTAGTCGGCCTAACATTTCCCCAGGTGGTCACCTAGAGCAGGACTCTTTAATTCTTCCAAACTTAGATAACTGAAAATGATTTGTTCAGGCCTTCACCGTTTGGAGCGTTGTAGGGATCCCACTGACTAAATGATGTTACAACATACTGTTATTTGGATCAGTATCTGCCACATCCATCCCATGTACGTCTAGCAATGAAAAGATGGCTGAGACAAGCTCCGTGGTCGGTGGTTGTCAATCTTCCTAATGCTCCAACCATTTAATACAGTTCCTCATGCTGTGGTGACCCCCAACCATAAAATTATTTTTGTTGCTATTTCATAACTGTAATTTTGCTACTGTTATGAATCATAATATAAATATCTATTTTCCAATGGTCTTAGGTGACCACCCCCAAAAATGAGTCATGACCCACTGGCTAAGAACCACTGTTCGTGATGCTCCCCTCTGTATCTCTAGACTTCCTTACCCATTCGTGATCTTGGTTATCAATAAATACTTGGGAATGTCGACCACAGACCCATTGAGGCTGCTCGGTCACACAGCTGTGAGATCACATGAGGAACGACATGAGCGGGTTCTTCTGATTCACAGTTACTGTGACCCAGACAGCTGGCACGTGATGGGAGTGAACAAATTATCATACAGCAGGTGACGTATGGCTTGCAAATGAAACATAACAGTGGCTTTATCTAGCATGCTCGGCTTGGCATTGATAGGGCAATTTGGACCGTCTCCCTTCTCAGTATAAACACTTGCTACAGACGCTAACATCCAGTCTACTCTAGCATTCAGGCTAGATACTCCCTCTGGAGTATTGATGTATCCTGTATTGATGGCACCCTGTGTGGTCACCTATAATTTCTCACTAGAGGAGGGGGAGGGTTCTGTATTAACCCCCCAACAGGCCCTGCTCCCAAATTAGTCATCTCAAAATCCATTTCAGTCAAGTTTCTTCAGGGAGCTGATGATACAAAGTGAGACGATTACTTACAATCTCCATCCCCAAGTCCCCATCATTACACCCTACTGACACCCCTAATCCCACAACTCAGTGCGTGCCCAGCTTAATGTCTTGGTTTCACCTTTCCCTCATATGGCCTACGTTCTTGGTAACAAGATCCTTAGAGGTGCTCCTTTTGTCTGTGGGTGGTTTTGAGGCCGGGGCTTAAACACGAGCTGACCAGAGTCTGTTCTAGGTCTGCCATGGACACTCAGCCTAAAACTCACTTTCACTTTCATCTTAGCCATTGACAACTATATCAGCTAGATGTACCAAGTCTAGCATTATTTTGTATTTCCTCACCTGTCCATGGGTAGCAGGTCCGTCTGCATCTCCAAATTCCAATTGGTAACTTTGATTAATAGTAACTTGCTGGTGGTTAGTTTTGTTTGTTTGTTTGTTTGTTTGTTTGTTTTTGTCTCTTTACTCTTTTTAGGGGGGCTCACCACCCAGCTCCCAGATAAATTGCACACGGAGGCTTATTCTTACTGATAAATGCCTGGCCTTAGCTTGACTTGTTTCTTGCCAGCTTTCCTTAACTTTAAATTATTCCATCTACCTTTTGCCTTTGGGCTTTTCCCGTTCACTTACTTCTGTAAATCTTACTCTGTGGCTTGCTGTGTAGCTGGGTGGCCGATCCCTGGAGTCCTTTTCCTTTTCTGGCTCCTCGCTCCTTCTTCTATTTCTCCTCCCATATATTCTCTCTGCCTGCCAGCCCCACCTACCCTTTCTCCTGCCTCGCTATTGGCTATTCAGTTCTTTATTAGAGCATCAGGTGTTTTAGACAGGCAGGGTAACACAGCTTCACAGAGTTAAACAAATGCAACATAAACAGAAGTAACGCAGCTCACAATAATATTCTACAACAATAACTGATCACAGTGAAGACATGTGGGGATCAATGGTCCTCATCTGTTGTCATCGTACTACCAAACCCTTGGTTTTGTGACACCAAAAGAGTAGATGTCTTGTCCTGACACCAAACATGAGGTGTCTTTTCCAACAGTTTGATTCTACCAACTTCTAGAATTAACCTCAGACTGCACAGGTTAAAGATTCATTCCCCTAGACTGTCCCCCACTTCAGAGGTCAGTCTCATACAGAGTGCCTACAAACTGAGGGGTTCACAGTCCCCTCCTCTTTGGCCCAATGACTTACTACAACAACCGATAAAATTCAGGAGAGGACTTTACTCACAGTAGATGCTTTTTATCTAAAAGGCTACCATTCAGGAGCGGCCAGACGGGGGTGGGAGGGTTCCCATGCCCCCTCCGCACATGCCCCTCTCCCAGCGCCATCCAGCACCTCTCCAAACATGTAAGTGTGTCCACCAACCCCAAAACGGATTCATGCCTGTGGTGTTTTCACCACTTGGCTGTGATCGTGACCACTGGTGATTCACTCAGCCTCCAGCTCTCTTCCCTCCTCGGAGATTAGGGAACAGATCTGAAAGCACCAAGCTTCTAATGGAGACACGGTCGGTCGGTCTGGCTACCAGCCCCATCCTGAAGCTATCTATGGCCCTGTCAAGAGTCGCCTCATTAAAACAAAGATGTCCCCACGACCTTTATTACTCAGCAGATATTTTAAGGGTTTTAGGAACCCTGTACCAGGAACCAGGAATAAGAGTTAAGTAATGTCATTGTTATCATCATCATCATCATTGCCATCATCAAACAATCACTTAATAAATTATTATATCTCTCGTGGACACATTTAGATGCAAATCAGAGCATTCCCAATACTGGCTTTAAAGAAAAGTTTGTTTCTTGTTTTGTTTTCCCCAAGCAGGAAGTTGGCACTGGGTTTTTGCTGATGTTGATTCTAAAGTTAAACCAAAGCAGAGCTCTGCTGCAGGGCTTTATTCTCCTAGACTCATTCTTCCTCACATGGTAAGAGTCCCAGCAACTCAAATACCAGGTCCTCGCCCAGCCAGAAAACAAGCTGCAGATGAGAACTGGTAGATTCGCTTTCTTCCTCGTACAGAAGGAAGATGCTCCCAGAAGCCCTACCATCCTTTCATTAATTAGTTGATTCTAACAAATAGGTTAACTACAAAGATGTGCTAAAAATTGGCAAGTGCTATACCAAGAGAGAGAGAAAACAACAACAGGCAAATGAGACCATGGTAGTAAGCCAGGCGGTGGTGGCGCATGTCTTTAATCCCAGCACTTGGGAGGCAGAGGCAGGTGGATCTCTAGGAGTTCGAGACCAACCTGGTCTACAGAGTGATTTCCAGAACAGCCAGAGCTGTTACACAGAGAAACCCTGTCTTGAAAAACACAGAGAGAGAGAGAGAGAGAGAGAGAGAGAGAGAGAGAGAGAGAGAGAGAGAGAGAGAGAGGAGGAGGAGGAGGAGGAGGAGGAGGAGGAGGAGGAGGAGGAGGAGGAGGAGGAGGGAGGGAGGGAGGGAGGGAGTAGAAACAGCAGGATGTAAACTTAATATGGGCACCAGGGAAGTTGCAAGAAGGGAATTCTCGAGCCAAGTCTTAAGGGAAAAGGGGAGTTATTCGAGAGAACTCATTCCAGACAGAATAGCCCCACTAAAGGGAACAGCTCCCAGATGTTCCAAGTCTAGCTGGAAGCCAGAAAAGCTGAAAAGGGGATGTAGGCAGGTGGTAGAAATCGGCTCTGAGGAGCTCTGGAGGAAACTCAGACAGAAAAGAAAGGTACCTCATTTTCGAGGGTCACATAGACAAGGACTTGCCTTTCATCTCATTTCCCAGATGGAGCCCATGAGCCATGTGCTTAGCATCCTTGGGAGCAGGGGATCGCCTCTTGATGGCTGCACACAAGCTGGACCTGTTAACAAAGAAGAGGATGAAGCTGAAGGAAGAGAGTTGAGGGAAAATCACAAGACAGTAACAGAGAGGCTGACTTCAAAATGGGACAAGTGGACCAAACTCTCCCAACATCACCAAGAGAAGTGACTTCAGGGATGTCATGGTCATTGAAGCCTCTTTTCAAAACAACATCTTGCCCTCTTTGGTTGAATTTTAATTATCATAGAATAGAATGGATTTCATTACCAGATTGTCATACTTATAGCAAAACAACATTTAAAACTTCGACAATCCAGGTAGCCACCACTAAAATAAATGCAGACCTTGATTTTTCTTCCCTTTTCCTGATTATCTGGTATCTGGATATTTTTGCCTCTTACCTTAATCCCTAAATGCCCCGGTTCATCAGTGGAGATGTGAAATTTGCTGGTACCACAACACACACTTCTGTAAATTGGCCAATCACCTTAAGCCATGTATAGCAATATTCTGTGCTCGAATCCAGCTGCCTGTGTGTGCATCCTGGTTTAACAATCCCATGCCTCCATTTCTTCATTTGGGCAGATACCAACAGTAACAGCAGCGGTACCTAATTCTAGAAGGTGGTTGTAGTGATTAAAACATCAAAACCACTGGAGACAACAGTTCCCCCATCGTGTATCCTCATTTATTAATCAGCTATACTGAAGTGGTTTGCCATGTTATCTAAATATCCATCATGTTGCCTTGTCTTCCACAGCAAAAACGTCCATCGACATGCACCGAAGACTCAGTTCCCTGAACCCCGACTTGTGGGGAATTGTTGGGCCCCGCCTTCCAGTAGCAATCTACAGATGAATTACTCTGCAGCTCTCATAACTCTGGGGACATGCTCGCTGCATTTTTTTTAAGATGATGGGAATTGATTTTTATCTTTAATTTTTGCTTACAAATAATTCATCTGTTGTGAGGAAAAATAACAAGCTCCGAAGGGAAAATGCAGACATCGGTCTCTTCCAGCTCTGCCTTGAGTCAAAGGATAAGAATTATCTGGCACCAGCAAACTTAATGAGAAACAACCTGAGGGTCATAATTTCAAGTTAGACTCTTTCTTATTAAACCGCATTAATTGTCCCTATTCGTGGGGTGGTTCTGCTATTTCCATTCATGTATACAGTGTGCACTGATCAAATCCCACCTATTCTCAGCCCTCTCTGCCATGTACATATGTTTCCAATCACTAATAATCACATTCTTCAGGTCAACTTTGTTTGAGCTTGGGGGGGGGATGGGACGGACACATGTCATGCTTGTCTTTCTGTGTTCGGTTTGTTATGCTTAATGTGATGTCCTCTCCAGTCCTTTCCATTTTGCTACAAATGGAAGGATTTCTTTTTTTCTTTTTTTATTATGTGACTAAATAAAACTCCATTGTGTCTATCTCCCACATTGTCTGTATTTGTTCATCTGTCGATAATCAGATAGACACCTGTGTTGATTCCTGACCTTCACTGTTACGAATAGTGTCATAATAAAGATGGGCATGAAGTCTATCTTTGGAGTTCTGACTTCAGTCCATGTGGATATATACTTAGAAGTGGTGTTGCTGGGGCAATGGTTAAACTTCTATTGTCAACTTGACTGGATTTAAGAATCACCTAGAAGACACATGCGGTGATATGTTGTGTACCCTAATGAAATTTGCCTGAAGATCAGAGGACAGAACAAGCCACTAGATTAAACATAGAAGCCAGGCAGTGGTGGCACACACCTTTAATCCTAGCACTAGGGAGGCAGAGACCTGTCTGGATCTCTGTGAGTTCAAGGCCACACTGGACAACATGACTCATTGACTCAGTTTAGAAGAGAAAACAGAGCCAGGCAGTGGTGGCACACACCTTTAATGCCAGTACTTGGGAGTCACACGCCTTTAATGCCAGCACTAAGAAGGAAGTGATGGCTGGGTGGAGAAAGGTATCTAAAGTGTGAGGAGACAGGAACTGAGGCTTTTTCAGGCTGAGGAGTCCCAGAGGTAAGACGTGGCAGTGGCTTGTTCCTTTGTCTCTCTGATCTTCAGGCAAAGTTTATTAGGGTACATAATATATCACCACAGACACAGCTTTCTGTGTGTCTCTGTGATGGCATTTCCAGAGGATTGAACTGAGGGAAGGTCATCCTTGAGTGGATAGAATCAGCCCGTGGGCTGGGACCCAAAGGACCGAAAGAAAAGGAAATGGGAAGAAAGCATCATTTCCAGCATGCCCTCTCTCCCTCCTGAATGTGGGTGCAATGTGTCCAGCCTTCTCCTGCTCCCGGTGCCACATCTTCCCACCACAACGAACCCTCAAGTCATGAGCCACAATAAGTCCTTGTTCCTTAAGCTGTCTTTGTTCACAGCAATGCGAAAAGTAGATAATATAGCTGGATCATGCGGTGACTCCATTTTCACTTATTTAAATAGCCTCCCATATTGATCTCCATAATGGCTGTACTAATTTATGCTCACAGCAACAGCACATAAGAGTTCTCTCTTCCTCTATAACCTTTCCACCATTTGAAGGGAAATATGAGACAGGGGGTTAGCTCTATGTATGCAGTGGGGTGATCCTTCTGTACATTATGAGTATGTATTACTCTCATTTGCTAATACAATGGTGATTGGCCAGTATCTAGACAGGAAGTTAGGCAGGACAGTCAATTGAGGGCTGGGATGAAGAAGGGTGGAGTCAGGGAGTCGCCAGCCAAATGCAGAAGAAGCAAGATGAGAATGCTGTACTGAAAAAAGGTAACAAGCCACCTGGCTAGACATAGATAAGAATTATGGGTTAGTTTAAGTGTATGAGTTAGCTAGTAACAAGTCTGAGCAATTGACCAAACGTTTATAATTAATATAAGCCTCTGTGTGGTGATTTGGGAAGCGGCTGCCGGGTATTTGGGAGTTGCTGGCAGGACAGAAAGTTCCGTTTACATATGCAGCCCAAGTTTGCCTAGAACCAATTCCCAATAGTCAATTTGCAATGCCTCAGCCCCCCTTCCAGTGCCAAGGTTATAGGTGTGTACACTATTCCAACCTTTTTTAAAATTTTATTTTAGATAATAGTCATTCTAACTGGCATGAGATGGTATCTCCCTTGTTTTGATTTTGATTTTTCTAGCTAGAATATGCTCAATATCATCGGCCATCAGCTCTCCCTGAGGCTGCTCACTGTGGTGTTCATCTTCAGGTCCAAGGTAAGCATAGTTTCCTACTGTAGTCGTCTTTCAGATGGAAGAGACTGAAATGCAACTAAAACTGATAAAAAATACAAGCAAACTGTAACAAAAGACAAAGGGATGCATGTGGTAGGTGTAGCTAGAGTTTTCCTGCCTTGTCCACAGTCAGGACAAATCTCTGTCACCTGCCAGTCCCACAGCCGCTCAGACCCAACCAAGTAAACACAGAGACTTATTTTGTTTAGAAACTGTATGGCCGTGGCAGGCTTCTTGCTAACTGTTCTTATAGCTTAAATTAAACCATTTCTATAAATCTATACCTTGCCATGTGGCTCGTGGCTTACCGGCATCTTCACATGCTGCTTGTCATGGCAGCGGCTGGCAGTGACTCCTTCTGCCTTCCTGTTCTTTCTTTTCTCCTCTCTGTTAGTCCCGCCTATACTTCCTGCCTGGCCACTGGCCAATCAGTGTTTTATTTATTGGCCAATCAGAGCAATTTAACATACAGACCATCCCACAGCAGGTAGAGAAGGGAGGTTCCGGGCTCCTCCAGATTGGAGGTCTGGCACATCCGCTTTAGATAAGGCTGACCTGGCTCATCATGTCGTTCATCCTCTCTGCAAACTCCGCTTCCTTCTCCTGTACTAGCTTCGTTTGAGAATAACAAGACACGTTGAGGCGCTGAAAGCAACCGATACTGTAAGTCCTGTGTGGTTGCTGATAAACAAATGACGTAGAAACTGAGTCCATCTTTAAGAAATTCCACTGTTCAGAGTCTAGAGAAGTTGCAGCCACCACCACCATGGAGCTCCCTTGCTGATAACATCGGCTCCTGATGGTCATTCCTTTACCAAACACTGGAGCACTTATCTTCTGCGTGTTTGTCTTTACAAAATGGCATGTATAGCTTTACAGGTTTTCACTTTACGCATTAAGGAAGAATGGACTCGAGGTAGATAGGATAGTGCACACCTACTGTCCCAGCTACCGGGGACGCTAAAGTTGGTGTAGCACTCTACCCTGCGAGTTCAAGACTGGCCTGGGAAACCTAGGACACATCAAGAAAATGATCCAACCCATAAAAACATGAGCATGTACATTTCACATCCCCAAATCAATTGTTTTCAAATCACATTTCTTAAATAAATGAGACGCATATGGGGATTCTTCGTGGTTACTCATCACTGTAGCTTTCCCGAAATCTCCACTGCCTGTTGCACAGATGAAAGGAATTTTACTTCAGGCAGAAGTGCACAGGACAGAAGAAAAAGAAAAAGCAGCAAAATACTAGAAGACAGAGTCAGTAGGAAGGGACTTAACGAAGCCACAAAACAGCTGTGAAGAAGGTCCAGACACTGGATGACCTGGGCCATGGATTCCCCAGAATGACTCACCAGTAAGATGTCCTGGACACCTGTGTGGGTGAGGGACACCTGTGTGTGTGAGGGACACCTGTGTGGGTGAGGGGACACCTCTGTGTGTGAGGGACACCTGTGTGTGTGAGGGACACCTGTGTGGGTGAGGGGACACCTGTGTGTGTGAGGGACACCCGTGTGGGTGAGGGACACCTGTGTGTGTGAGGGGACGCCTGTGTGGGTGAGGGGACACCTGTGTGGGTGAGGGACACCTGTGTGGGTGAGGGACACCTGTGTGTGTGAGGGGACACCTGTGTGGGTGAGGGGACACCTGTGTGGGTGAGGGGACACCTGTGTGGGTGAGGGGACACCTGTGTGGGTGAGGGGACACCTGTGTGTGTGAGGGGACACCTGTGTGGGTGAGGGACACCTGTGGGTGAGGGGACACCTGTGTGTGTGAGGGGACACCTGTGTGTGTGAGGGGACACCTGTATGTGTGAGGGGACGCCTGTGTGTGAGGGGACACCTGTGTGGGTGAGGGACACCTGTGTGGGTGAGGGGACACCTGTGTGGGTGAGGGGACGCCTGTGTGAGGGGACACCTCTGTGTGTGAGGGGACACCTGTGTGTATGAGGGACACCTGTGTGTGTGAGGGGACACCTGTGTGGGTGAGGGGACACCTGTGTGTGTAAGGGGACACCTGTGTGGGTGAGGGGACACCTGTGTGGGTGAGGGGACACCTGTGTGTGTGAGGGACACCTGTGTGTGTGAGGGGACACCTGTGTGGGTGAGGGGACACCTGTGTGGGTGAGGGGACATGGTTTCAAAAGCAGAAGCCTTCGATGAGTGTCCAGGACAAAGCAGTTTTTTCCCCTAGACAAAACTTCAGTGCGGACTGAAGTAAGGCAGCTCAAATCAGGAGAAAACCAGTTTCCTCCCTGAGAGGGAAAACCCCTAGACATCAAGGTCAAGGCACGCCAACGTGGGGTCAAGGACATGTTGTCCAGTTCAAGGACACCGGGCCCAGCTGGGATGGGGAAGTGTGTAGCATGTTCTAATCGCACCAGCATTAATGACAATAATGATTCTGACATCACAATTCTCACTTACCAACCGTCATTAGCTCCCAGCCACAGGAGTAAGCATTTTACGTAGTGGTCAGACATCTGATCCTCAAAGAAATCCGATGAGGTCAACAATACTATTTTTTTGTCACTAACAAAAGAAAAAAAAAAATCAAGCTTTACATAGTTAAGCAACTGGCCAAAGAATCCCACACCAACAAGTTTGAGCCTAAACCACTGTATTCCATCGTTTTCACTAATCACTGTTACAACCTGCGTGGCTTAGGGCTTGATCTAACTGGGGTGAAGGAAGCGGAACCATCAGACACACGCGAGGAAAAGCTGAGGCTAATCCAATGGTCTGTACACGCGGATGGAGCCTGGGCAGCAGCGGCCGGGAACCTCAGCATGTTTCTCATAGACAGCGTAAACCAGGAGGAGGCAGGATCTATAGAGGAATAACCTCAGGCTTCAGCCATGCTGGGGGGGTGGGTGCCGCGAAGGGGGAGCCGCAGCTAATAATTTCTGCACACACCGTCAGTCAACATCTTTACTGGGGGCGGGGGGTGCTCTGCCATTCCCATGGGTCTGAGGCACCGGATTCCTTGGCATGGGTGTGCTCATCTCAGTAACACACATTCACTCAGGACTCCATTGGCTCCCCACACATCATGTGTTCCTTTAGTCATTCAACAAACATTTACTATAAATCAAATGCTGCCTCACTAAAGATTGTGCTGGTGAGTTTTCTGCCAAGTTGGCACGGAAGGTCGTAAGAGAAGAGAGGTCCTCCATCGAGAAAATGCCTCCACAAGATGAGGCCATAGGAGGCCTGTAGGGTTTTGTTTGTTTGTTTGTTTGTTTGTTTGTTTGTTTGTTTTTTAATGAGTGATTCATGTGGGAGGACCTAGCCCATTGTGGGTGGTGCCAGCCCTGGGTGCTTAAGGAAGCAGGCTGAACAAGCGCACTCCTCCATGGCCTCTGTCGGCATCAGTACCTACCTCCAGGTCCCTACCCGAGTGCTGCCCTGACTTCCCTGCCCGCTAAAAAACTATAAACTGAAATAAACCCTTGCCTCCTCAAGCTGCTTTTGGTCGTGACATTCTATTACAGTAACAGAAACCTTAACCAAAGCAAAGAGGGCTATAATCCATGACCTCTTCCCTCATATGAAGACACAGTAAATTAATAAACAAATTCCAATGACGTGTTGAACAAGTAGATTAAATCTTCTTCCCCTGGTGTTGGTTACTAAGTCCAGGGCCTCACACACACAGGCAAGCACTCTACCACCCACCCATCTACACATATGGCTTGAAAGAGTAGATGCTCAGCCTGAGATCTTGTTCTCTCAGCTACTAATCTAATCCCATTGTGTGGGCCTGCGTGAAGAGTGAACGAAATCCAAAATCCGGGACAGATTCCCATGATTTTCTTCTGAATATCCTTAGAGCAAAGTGTTTCAGACTGGATTTCAGTTCCACGGAGCGCTGTAAATGTCACTCAAAGCCCACGCTCCTCAGGTCCCCGTAGGAGGCCACCTCGGTCTACACAGAAGATGGGGGGATGTGGTGAAGGAGTAAGGTTGGCCATTTCTCTCACCTCCCTGCCTTATGTCTTTCCTACACCGCCTGACTTCTCCAGGGCTGGAGCCAGGAAAGATACAGCCAGGTTTCTTGCTATCAGTACCTTTGTGAGCCTTGGTGCTTGGGGATTTGGGAGGTGATTATTCCTGGGGGTCCCGGGGAGGGACCCTCAGAGGCACCCTACTGGATCGCCTCTTTGCAATGGCCCTCCCATGGCTTCTAATCCTCAGCCTTTATCAAACCATCCATCTTGACACCTTCAAACCAGAATCCCAACTCTTGTCTCCTCCAGCTGGAGCAAGGTTCAAAGGTGACTGCAGGCATTCAGCCCTAAGTGGGAAGTCATTATCAACCCCCTGTCCTCAGGGCTCGGGGATCTGTGTGAAAGATCAGGCCGAAAGATGGTAAGGGCCGGAGGTGGTGGATGACCCCAAGGGAACAGCGTCTGTCTTCCGGAGACACCAGAGCTGAGGCGCCTGTGAATTCAGAGACGGTGACTGCACACGCAGTCTGCACAGGCCCAAACCAGACGAAATCCAGCACTGAGAAGGGGAAGTGGACATAAAATCCCACTCTTAACCAGGAAGCTATTTGTAATTAATACCTGCTGGGGAAGGGGAAAATCAGGTAGGTTTCTTCAGTGAAGTGTCACTGAGTGTCATTCACACTCCAGGGAGGGTCCCATGCCCAGGAGCAGCTAGCCAAGACAAAATAGACTCTGTGGTTTTCCTATGTGCTCTTTGTTTGGGTATTTTGGTTTTGGTTTTGGTTTTTGGTTTTGTTTTGTTTTTGTTTTTTGTTTTTGTTTTTGTTTTGTCTATTGAGTTTATTTTGACTTTTCATTTGGAGGAGGTTAGTTTTTGGTGTTTTGTTTTCTGAGAGGGAAGGAGGGAGGGAGGGAGGGGGCCAGGGAGAAAGAGAACATAAAGCTGGGAAATATGAAGGTGGGAAGGATCTAGGGGGTGTTTGGAGAGGGAAAGAATATGATCAAAATATATTGTATAATTTTTTCATTAAAAAAAGCCTACAACTGTCTTTAAAAGGCTCTGGGCTATTTTGTTGCACTGATTCTTATACCTGATGCATTCATAACTCTCGCAAGTTGTTACGAAACTAAATACAGCTAATGTCCAGAGAGGAGAGGTTGTCCTCTACTCAGCCAATGGACAGCTAAGTGCCCCAGCTCCTGCCTTTTGCCCTCAGGCATCTCCAGAGCAAAACCACTGGTTATCAGTCCCTGTGGGACTTCTGGCTTTCTCTCGGATGTCCTTCTTGAAGGTCCTTTCCTTGACTTGAGGGCAAAGGAAACTTTCCCCTTCCATTTGTTCCTTGTGGGCAGCAGAAGAGAAACGCACAGTACAGGCTGTCAGCACTCTGAGAACATCCGCCCTCTCTGGTTCTTCCAGCTTTTTCTATCCTGAAGTTCTCAGGAGCTCACAAAACCACGCTCTTCTTCACAAGCCCAGCGCTTGGTAGTCTGGCATCTGCCTTTGAAATGTGGTTGTATTTGGTACCTGGTTTTCACTCTAAGACACTGGACTCTTAACATCAATTGATACGTGAGATGAATGTGCTCTGTTTCAGCAAATGATGATGATGTATCTTGAGAAGCGTTGCCATAGAAACCCTTTCCTCACAGAGACTCCCACTTTCTTTAAGGAATTTTTAAAGTCTAAGAGTGATGTTTGAACTACTACCCAGGCAGGGGTCTTCCTCTGCTCAAAAGGGTGAAGTTACATGCATAGCCCATTCCATGAAGGGCAGTGTGTAATGAGACTACAGGGTGTATGCTGGCTAATGCTGGGAGATGAACCCTGAAAGACACACTATAGAAACCTCAAGTGCCATGCTAAAGAGTTCACCCTTGGGCCAGACATGCAGCTCAGTGGTAGGGCACTTGCCCAGCCTACACTAGACCCTGGGTTCTGCTCCCAACAGCACAAAATAAAGCAAGTTTGGCTTTTACTGAGCTCCATGGGGAGCCACAGAGGAAGGAGGCCTAGCAAAAGAGAAGTCTGTGAAAGCAGGCCTCATGACTAGACAGAGAGGAAGCAGAAGGCAAAAGTAACTCCAGTGCAGGCCTGGGCCTCTGCTTCCTTCTGATTAGCTGCATGCGCCTCAGCTTCTGGAGCATCATGGGTACAGACAACTCACATGCTTGTTCAGTTTTTCACTAAGGTCATTTCTTATTTTTAGAACTGTGTTTTTCATAATAACCTTACACACACACACACACACACACACACACACACACGCACGCACGCACGCACGCACGCACCACAGGTACACACAGTTCAGACAAATAATGTCAACACTGGATTTCAAAGCTTTGAGGTCTTGTTTCTCACTGTCCTCTCACACTTACCAAAATGTTACTCAGGAATCACAGTCTAAATCAGAACAGGTGGATAAGCTGGTCCCACAGCAACAACTCTCCAAATGTCCTATCATTGTTAACATCTGAACTGAGCTCCCTAATTCTTTGCTTGCACATTTTGGGGTTTTCTTGAGCAATTATTTGGACGTGCTCCTACTCCTGAAGCTAGTGGTTGGCCCACAAAACTATTATGTGGGCAGATCCACATTATTTTCATGGAAATACATAGATTCCTATCTCCTGGAAAAAGAAAAAAACAACTTCAAAGCTCTGAGAGAAAACAGTAGTGAAACCACATAAATCTGAGTGGGCGTATTCAATCTGGTTCCTCTTTGGAAGATCATTCAACATGATCCACCCTTGGAAACCAAGGAGCTCTTTCCACATTACTGTCTCATCCTTGTATTTCCTTAACTGGATTCCCTATTACATAAGATGTCAGCTTTGGGGTGGGGGATTTAGCTCAGTGGTAGAGCACTTGCCTAGCAAGCACAAGGTCCTGGGTTCAGTCCTCAGCTCCAAGAAAAAAAAAAGATGTCAGCTTCACCTAACATCATCATCATCATCATCATCATATTCACGTTTGCAATGGGATTATGAGATTTTTCTGAATTAAACATGAAGTTCCAGCGATCAGATTCCAGTAGGGAACACAGAGAATGTCTTGTATAACTACCTCCAAATGTCCCTCCCTTCCCCAGATCTGTATTGATTACAAAGCCATTCACCACATGACCAAAACCATCACCGCGAAGGTCATCAAATCTACCACCATCCTAAAGAAAATGCCCATGACTAGTCCTGGGCACTGTTTCCTTGACACCCATACCTCACAGGGCCACAAGTCAGATACTTTCTCAGTGTCTCCTGAGCCTCAAGCCTGGCCCACCGGCACACAGTAGGCCTTCAACAAAGTTCATTATCCTGTTGACTTTTGTGCAAGGATAGTCAGGCCGGTTAGAAATCTTGTCACAGATATTCTATTATATATATATATATTCTGTGATATTCTGTCACAAGAGATTCTATTAATTTTTTTCTTCCAATCAGCAATTGTTTTATTACTCCTACAACAAAAATTATGTAAGGGAAGATTCATTCCCAGGAAGACTAGAGCAGAAACGCAGCTTTCCAGAGGAGGCTTGCGGATCAGTCTTCTCAATGGGATTGACAGATGCCTGGAAACAGTGAAGGTCTGTGGGTGGGTATTTCCAGAGAAAATTTGCATAAGGGACAATAACTGTGGGGAAAACACAACTCAACGGGACGGTGGGGGAGCTGGATGAGATATGCTTCAGACGACGACAAAGCCAGACAGTAGGTGTGCCTATATTGTTGGTGCCACTGCCCACGGCCACTGGACCCCATCTTCCTCACCCTCACTGTGTGGACTCAAGCAGACCTCCAGGGGTCTCCCCAAGGCTTTGTGTCACACTGGGGTGCTGTACCTTCCCATCTTGGCACTAACCAACTAAGTCTGTGCCTCTCCAGAGTATATATGGCTACGACTGGACTCCCCAAGTCTCCGACCATATCACCAATCCAATCCAATACACATATGCTCTTGGTTCCATTCCTCTAGAAAATTCTAATCCCAGCTTTTTCTTAAACAATAGATAGGAAACCTTTCTTGAGCCTGCTAATTTGGGTGCAATCAAGGATCAACAGGATTACTTACTAAGCCTCTGCTCTGGAGAGAACAGCCTATATACAGTGTGCAAGGCAATCGTTTCCAGTGTGCTAGGGGTGATCATTAGTTAAAGGGCCTGAATAATCCTCCAATAACCTATTAGTAACTTGAAAATAGAATGCACTACTGTTCGTTACTATGTTGAAAACATTCATCTTAATAGACACATTTGATTTAGGGGAAACTTAGAGCATAGGTTATAATTGTAGTCTTTACATACACGTTTTATAGCATCCCTGATCCTCTTGTATACACAGGGTGTGTTTATGGCTACTTTATATGGAACTTGGTATGATTTTATGATATTTTTTCTTATGTTTTAGAGGATTATAGTTGTAGCTCACACAAGTTATTGATCAGGACTATGCTTTATTGGATACTAAGTTCCTGGTCAGCTTTTCATCACAAAGTAGAGAGTGTTTCATTTTATGGAAGACATGATTTCTAAGGATGCAGTGTAGCCAGGAAAGGGAGAACTGTAAAATCCCAGAACGCACATGGACAGCTGCTGCCCCAGTGCTAACGGGAAGCCTCGTAGGGAGGGGACCGACTAACAGATTGTGCGATGGATAACCAGCCGAAGTTTTCTGGAGAAAATATACTTCAATCTGTTATCTGACAGGAAAGGAATAGAGTGGAGATGTGAAGACACTGTAGGTGGGGACAGTCACTGTCATTTCGTTTCTGCTGAACAGACGGGGTCTTTGGCCTAGGCCAATTCACTCTACTTTAGTAGCTCACAGAAAATAGAGCATCTTGGGTAAGAATGTGAACACCGCTATTGTCCTTTATGATGTAACAAATAATTATGATTGCCATGATCCAGGCACCATCCTGAGGGGACATCTACAGACAACTGTAACTAGGTCTTTGTTCTCAGAAGGTGCATAGTCCAGTGGGGGAGACAGAAAAGCAGATGGTGCCACATAATAAATCTTAGAAAATGACACACAAAGAGAAGATATAAGATCTGTATGTGTAGGCACAAGAAAAGGACACAGACAAGTATGAAAACGTGAAAGAAAGCCCTGTTGCCTCTTTCCTCAAGCAAGGGCAGCTTCAGCTCATCCTACAAGGTCTCATGTAGCCAAGGCTAGTCTCAAACTCACTGTGTAGCAGAGAATGACTTTGATTTTCTGATTCATATAGTTCCCTTAATTACTGGGATTATAGGCATGCACCACCACACCACACCACACCCAGCTATCTCTTCAAGTTTAAGTGGTATGCTGGAACACTCCAGGGTTCGGTCCTGTGGTCTGTTTTTTATTCCTAACCTATCTAGGTGATCTCATTTAACACTAGGATATCTAGACTTGGAATGTCTTCGAAGTGTGTAAGCCCATATGAACTCTAACCCTACCTTCTTTCCCAGAAATATTACTCATATCATGTATCCAAAAATATAGATGATCAGTAGAGGCCCTAGTTCCCTACCACCATATATGAAAATGTATGTTCATAGTTCACACACACACACACACACACACACACACACACACACACACACACACACCCTTTGACAGTATTTCCTTAACTCAATAATAGGCAACTCCATCCATCCAACGCTTCCAGTTTCTCAAGCTGAAAACCTTGGTTTTAGATGTACTTCTCTCTCTTCCTTGGCCATCTGTAACCAAGATCGGATCCCATTTTCCCCGAGCTCTGCCATTACCCAAGTCCGTACCTCTACTGGCCCTCTTCTGGATAGCTGCTAACTGGCCTCCCTGCTTCCAGTGCATCCTCCACAGAGTGAACTGTGAACCCCGTGACCATCGGATGGCTCCCTGTTTCACGCTGAATAAAACCTAGAGGCAGGACTACGATTTTAAAGTCCGCATATAATCTGCCTGTCCTCAAGCCTGTGTTTTGTTCATTTTTTTGTTGTTTGTTGGTACTGAGGATGAAGCCAGAGCCTCGTGTTAACTGGGCAAACACATCACCTCTGATCCGTATCCCCACCCTGACACTCTGACCTCACCCACCTACCTCATCTGTCCAAAATCCCTTCCCTATGGATATACTGCTGTCCCTATATAGACATACCTCAAAACAGGGCAAGTAGCCGGGCGGTGGTGGCGGCACACACCTTTAATCCCAGCGCTTGGGAGGCAGAGCCAGGCGGATCTCTGTGAGTTCGAGGCCAGCCTGGGCTACCAAATGAGTTCCAGGAAAAGGCGCAAAGCTACACAGAGAAACCCTAAAACAAAAAACAAAAAACAAAAAACAAAACAGGGCAAGTAGCTTCCCAAAAGCCTTTGCTTTTGCCATTCTAGATGCCTGGAGTGGTAATTCTCAATCTGTGGGTTGAGATCCCTTTGTGGGGGTGAACAACCCTTCCACAGGGATCACCTAAAATCATCGGAAAACACAGATTACAATTACAAAACACATGACAATTTATAACAGTAGCAAGATTACAGTTAGGAAGTAGCAACAAAAATAACTTTATGGTTGGGGGTCACCACGCATGAGCAACTGTATTAAAGGGTCGCAGCGTTAGGAAGGTTGAGAAATGCTGGCCTAGAATATTCTTCCCTGAATATTGGTCTCCTTCGCATTCTGCTCAAATGTTACCTTATCAGGAATGTCCTTGGCCACCCTGTATAAAAAGGCATGTCCTCGCCGGGCGTTGGTGGCGCACGCCTTTAATCCCAGCACTCGGGAGGCAGAAGCAGGCGGATCTCTGTGAGTTCGAGGCCAGGCTGGGCTACCAAGTGAGCTCCAGGAAAGGCGCAAAGCTACACAGAGAAACCCTGTCTCGAAAAACCAAAAAAAAAAAAAAAAAAAAAAAAAAAAAAAAAAAAAAAAAAGGCATGTCCTCATCTCAGTCTTTTTCCCTCTGTGCCTGACTTGCTTTTTTTTTTTCTGCACAGCACTTACAGCATGAGCTAGCGTCCATTTGTGTATGTATCAACTATCTACACGGCATGATCCACACAGCTGGGGACGTGGGTCCTTTGTTCCAAGTTCTCCACAGGAACCAAAACAGAGATTGGCACAGTATTTTAAAACGCTTGTTGAATAAACAAATGAATAGACTTAAGAGAGGTCAAGACACTATGTTCCCTGAAGGCTGTGACCACATGGCCACTGATTTTAGCTGGAGATTGTTCCACTGGAAATGCCCTACTCCAGCCAAAGAGCTGATGACACCCAGACGTCCTGGTGAGAACTGGCAATGGATCTGGAAACATTATCCTGCCCTGGTACCCGAAACTGAGCACCTGTGCCTGGATTATTACATGCGGATCAACCTCTCATTTTTAAGAAATATCCAAGTTAAAATGGGTAGAAAGCAAGCCAGGTGTGATGGTATACACCCGTAATCCTAGCACTCAGGAGACAGAGCCTGGAGGGTTTAACACAACTTCAGGGCCAGCCTGGTCCACAAAGTGAGTTCCAGAACAGCCAGGGCTACATTGTGTTTTGTTGTTGTTGTTGTTGTTTGTTTTTTGTTTTTTTTTTAAGTTGCAAGAATTCAGGAAATGAAGGGACCTATGGGAAAATGGAACAGGGAATGTCTGCGTCCAAAGTAACTGAACCTACAAAATCAAAACATTGTCATCAAGGTGAAGGTGAATTTATATGCCAAATCCAAAGTTCAAAAGTGGGGTGGGGGTGGGGATTAACAGCTGAGAGTAAGTATTATGGTTGATTGGGAATTCAGGAGCCATGAGATAGCCCCACCTGGGGTTAAACCTATGCTCTGGTGCAGGGCTTTGAATTATATGCAAACCACTGAGAACTACTCCGTGGCTAGAAAATGAAGATAAAGGGCTGAACCTGAAGGCAAGAATGGGAGCAGACCACAGAGGAATGCCACTTACTGGCTTGCTCCTCATGGCTTGCTCAGCTTGTTTTCTTTTTTTTTTTTTTCTTTTTTTTTTTTTTTTTTGGTTTTTCGAGACAGGGTTTCTCCGTGTAGCTTTGTGCCTTTCCTAGAGCTCACTTGGTAGCCCAGGCTGGCCTCGAACTCACAGAGATCCGCCTGCCTCTGCCTCCCGAGTGCTGGGATTAAAGGTGTGCGCCACCACCGCCCGGCCAGCTTGTTTTCTTATACAATCCAGCACACCTCTTACCGGGGGATGGCACCGCCCAGAGTGGGCTGGACTCTCCCATGTCAATCAAGAAAATGCCGCACAGACCTGCCAGGACACAGGCCAATCTCATGGAGGCGGTTTCTGGGTTGAGGTTCCCTCTCTGCAGGTGTGTCCAGTTGACAACCAAAATTAGCCATCACACATGGGCTCAGTGTTTAAACCATGGTTTGAGTAGATGTAGGAGCTGCAGAGCTGAGTGTAAACATTGCAAGTTTCTCACTTATCTTCCAGCTCCTGTATTTTCTACTGTATCCGTGTAAGTTAAGGCCTTCCTCTGGGTTTTCTATGTATCCAGTTTTCAAGATATGATTTAGTTTAAAAAATCATTTATTATAGGGGCTAGACAGATGACTCAGCAGTCAGACACACCGACTGCTCTTCCAGAGGCCCCGGGCTAAATTCCCAGAACCCACACAGTGGCTGACAACCCTCTAACTCCAGTCCCAGGGGATCTCACACTCTCCCGGCCTCCTTAGGCACTGCAGGCAAGTAGTGAACAAACACAGGGAAAAACATCCGTACGCTTAAAATCAAACGAAAACAAATAAAAATAGAAAATAATTTCCTATGAAATTTGTTTGCAGCCAGGTGGTGGTGGCGCACACCTTTAATCCCAGCACTCGGGAGGCAGACCCAGGCAGATCTCTGTGAGTTCGAGGCCAGCCTGGGCTACCAAGTGAGTTCCAGGAAAGGCAAAAAGCTACACAGAGAAACCCTGTCTCGAAAAAAAAAAAATTGTTTGCATATTAAACTGCACAAATATCCAACATCTCAAAAGGCCATGATTTGTGTGGTAACTTAATATGTCCAGAGCCCTGTTCATCAATGAAAATCTCTGGTATGGTAATTAAATTCATTAATATGCATCTTGAGTATCTGGACCGTTACTTTTACACATTAACATTTTCTTTGTACTGTTAACCTCAGATGTCCTTAAATTCAGTCACCAGCTCTCTGATTTTTATCCTTCGTAGAGCCACAGAGAACAAACTTGAGAAGTTTGTGTAAGCCTATGTTGAAAAGAAAGTTGAAGCTTCTGTATTCAGTTTGTGCCCTTCTGAGTATGTGCTCTGGCTAGTTTTTTGAAACGTGATACAAGTTTGGGTGATCTGTGAAGGGGAACCTCCTTTGGCAAAGTGCCTCCATCAGATTTGCCTGTAGGTAAGTCTGCAGGGGCATTTCCTTGGTTGTCGATTGATGTGGAAGAGAGTCCAGCCCACTGTGAGTGAGGCCATCCCTGGGCGGGTGGTCCTGGGTTGTGTAAGAGAGCAAGTTGAGCATACTTCAGAGAGCAAGCCAGTAAGCAGCCTTCCGTATCATACCGTATTCTTCTCATATCAGCATTTTTCAAACGTGCCTTTGATAAGTTTTATCAGTTAAAACAGGTTTATGCTCAGAATGCAGGGACGGTGATACGAAAGGACTTCTTAAGGAGTATGAGGAAAGCAAATGACTCATGTAATAACCCCAGTAAATACCTCTGCAAATGTTGAGGGTCAGTGTGGTCTAACAGGGGATATAAATACGACTGGCATTTCCTAATAGCCTAGACTATTTGCTGAAAAGAACAAAATGTAGTGACAACTGTGTGTTCCCGTTTGGTTGTCTGGGAGGGCTTCCTTCTATTAAAATTCAGAAATGACTCAAGCACCTATTACCATACCCTCATGGCCATTTCTTCCTGTCACGAGCCGAATCTCTTTTCTAAGTGATTCATCCATTTATTTTAATGCTGCATTTAATTTTCATCCCTCCTCTCGGGGGCAGGAGGGAGATAAAAGAGAGCGGGAGGGAAAGTGAACAGGACGCACTCTAGACATATCTGCAATCGTCAAAGAACAAGTCGAATCCATGGAAGAAGAAATAAAGAGAAATGTAATGAGAACGATTTTCCAGATGAGGAACCTGAACATGGGCATGACTGCCCAGTTCAGTGACGTCCCCACAGCTCATCAGGGGCTCTTCATAGACTTTACAGTATGTCTCAGGAAATCTTGGTCATTTAGGAGAGAGGACGGATGAAAGCGAAGACGTCTAGGGAGTCGGAAACCACAGGCTTTCTCAGCACACCTCTTAGGCTGCTGTGGAAATATCCGACAGGTGTATATTATCTGATTATGATTCTCTGGAGCAAATCACTCCGTCTGCTGCTCGCTGTCCTTAACTGGGCATGAGCGCAGCCCATCAGTGAGGCGTGCCCCTGGAGGTTTTCTTCCTGCCTCTGACTATGGAGGGCACATTGCTCTGCATTCCCAAGGGAGGGGAAAGAGGGCAGACTTGGGAAGCTTGGGTCTTCAGTCACAGCATACCCAGCGACCAGAAACAGCTAAATCAAATTTACAACATATGTCTCTACAGCCTCAAATAACCAGTGGTCCCATGACCTTGTGTCTTTAAACAAATACCAAACAAGGAGATTCAATTATTCAGTCGGTCTAATAAGGAATCAGTTTAGGCTGAAACCCAGAGCTTGGTTTACGTAATTTTATACTATGGGCACACTGAAAGCTTCACACAAGCTCATAGCTACAGTCAAGGATGATTCCCTGCCCTTCTTTACAGTTAAACTGGCATCTGGATAAAATCATAACTAAAAGGGAGAAAGTCTCACGGAGGGGGCAAAAAAGCCAAACACAGCCTCAAGGAGAAAAAGCCAATCACATCCAAGAAACAATGTCCATCCATTCAGTAGCTCTGGAGCTCTTCTGAGGGTGTAGGTACCATGTAAGGCACTGGGAGTAGAAAATGGGATGGTCCTTGGTCTCTGGAATTCAGAGTTCCGTGTTCACACTGAACATGCAACACAGTGTGATAAACACTTTGATGGGAAGAGTTGCAAGGTCCAGTGTGACCCTAAGCTGTCTAAATCTGAAGACAGCATCCCAGCCATTTGGGTCTCGATTTGTCTGAGTCTTTCTTGGTAGTCTAGACTCGGAAACGCAGGAGTCTCAAGCAAACGAAGATGGTTGGTCACAGTATTTGCAATGCAAACTGCCCCTTTCCTCCTAAAATAAAGTGGCATGGCTCTCTGGGGGTGAGGGGGGGATGAAAAAAGCCAAGTTCCTTCCAATAATCTCCTGCAAACAGAATATTAGAATGAGGCATTATTAGAAATATTAGAAAACAAACATGCCTTTCAAGTTCTGCCAGACATAAATAAAAGAGTCAGGCTCATGTCTTCGAAGTCATGCATGGGTTCTCTAGCCCTCCACTAGTCCTGAGCCGACTATTTAATATGGATGTGTTTGTCTGCATACCAAGTCACTAGTATACTATTATATATTAGTATATAGATTAGATAGTATTAGATAGTATAATTAGGTAGTTAATTAGGATAGAGTAAGTCCTGCTGTTACATCTTACTGGTTTATAAGAACAAGAGTGTATTTGCACTGAAGGTCAACTGGGACTGTGCCAGCCACCTCACGCTGGGATGCCATCATGCCACACATTGTCCCCTAGGTAAGAGAGAAAGAAGAACATTCTTCCTCCTGTGGTAACAGTTTTGTCGCTGTCCACCAGCACATCTGGAGTCAAGGACAGGTGCTAGCATTTTTGCTGTCACAGCAGCATAACCTGGCCTGTGCTGACTGATGGGGAAACCTCCTGAGACAGAAGTAGGATTTGGAGGACTTGAGTGACAGGCAAAGGGTGCTTGCTACTCCCAGAGAGAGTGAGACGAAGATATAAAAACACAGCCCTGGACACCCATCCCTCTCCTTAGATTGCTTAATAAACCACCTTAATTAAAAATCAAAGTCACAAAGGCGGTGAAGGTTAAGATCCAGGTTCTTCAGAGAAGTCAGTGCTCCTGGTTCAACCTTTGTTCAAACAAGGGAGATTTCCACAGAGAAATACTTCCTGCAAGCAGTCCGGAGCCCTGGTCCCACCCAGATACCCTATCGGGGACAGAAAGTGAGGTTGGCATGCGACAGCCAGCCTCCCTGCTGCCGAGAAAACAAGCCTGTGTTGCAATACTCGCGGTTTTCCAGGGCCCCTTTTAAAGGCACTGGATCATTTGGAACATATTTCCCTTGAGTTTTATAACATTTTGACTCAATCCCCTCATCCATTTCATCATAGGCTTCCTGTTCGTGCTAAAGATAGTCATAAACAAACTCTGCGGTCGGTATCTCAAAAAGGAAACATATGCAAAGTCCGACGACGGTGACTTCTTTTCCTGAGAGGAGAACTCCATTTCCTGTAACGAACTGTCCAATTGCAGAGCAGCCCGTGACAGCTGAACATGGCGCATTTGAAGAACAAATGCCCTCTCTTGGAGAAATCACTTCGAAGAATTGGGTGGGTAGATGGACCTGAAACCTGACTGCAGACTGGTAATGACAAGATGGATTTCTAGTAGGTATCACTGAGCAAGTGTTTCAATACGGCTGCATTTTTTTTAAAATTACTAAAGTAATCATCGAGCTGTGGTGAGCATGTGCATCACATATTTCTTGTATAATTGAGACATCAAAAAAGTTCTGAGCGCTTAATTAAGCAAGATAAAATTTTTCTTTTAGTCTGGTGGGTAAATGGGACCTTTCCGAAAAGTCTATAAAGTTAAATTAGGAGACTGTCATCGTGGCCCTGCTTGAAGATGAGTGTCCTACATGGGTTTTATAGTGAATGAGACCTTCCTCTTACCAACACAGCAATTGCTCAGCAGTTCTCATACATCTTAAAGCGAGTCCTCTACAGCTCAATTTGGTTACTCTTGCTCCTTATGACCTGAGGAATGAAATTTCAGCAGAAACTCCTGAGGCTCCTGGACAGGAAATTGTCCAATGATAAAACTCCAGGGAGGCAGCAAAGGAGCAGATCACACCCGAAGTTATGCGTGTGGGATGCTAGCGGCTGGAAATAAGCATGGAGGGAAGGCTCCTGGGGATATGCTATGCTCAGGAAATTATTACCTTTCCCTGACGGAACACCTTAGAGGTTCATTAACACACTCTTCTGTAGGAGGACAGATGTCTTGACAGAATCGTGCAGTCGCTGTAGAGAATTTTATGGCCAGTTTTCCCAGCTGCAGCAGAAGTATGGAGGACTACAGAGCACACGCCTGTCTCTTTCAAGCCTGTGTGGTCCCCAAAGCAACTAGGAAGGAACTTCTATTTCCCAATCCGGGAGCCACAGGTTCCTATGGTTTCATAGGAGGGCTTGAAGGTACCGGAAACGATGCTCAAACTTCTAAAAACTGCACCATTGGTTACTTTGACAGGCATTTGGCAATTAACTAGCCCATGACTAAACAGAGTTCAACATCTCAAAATCATATGACTAATTTCAGAAATAATTATGGCAAATGTTGTGAAAGAAAAACATAACACAATAGAAAAACATCTACTAGTGGTCTTGACCTGGTCTTCCAAATTGATCTATAGATTCAGAAAATTTTCAATGTTCAGCTATCCACTTTCTTTTCTCCCCTTAACCCTCCCTCCTCCCAGTGATAAGGATCAAATACAGGGCCAATATAAACACCAAACTACACCCCAGACACCTCCACTTCACAGCTTTGGTCTTTTAGACAGCATCTCACTCTACAGCCCTGACTGGCCTTGAACTCATTATGTAAACCAGGTTGGCCTTGAACTTGCACCAACCCTTCTTCCTTCATTTCCCGGGGACTGATATATCATAGGTGTACACCACCATGCTCAATGTCAGCAGCATATTGAACAGAGAAATTAACAAGCCAGTTCTGAAATTATGTGAGAGATCTGGGGAGATGGCTCCACTGAGGGCCTGAGTTTGGATCCTCAGCACCCATATAAAAAGCAAGGCATTGTGCCATGCACCCATAATCTCAGAGATGGTGGGGTGGAGCCAGAAAGATCCCTGAAACTCTAGCTCAAAAAGTAAGGGAAAAAGGGATAGGGGAAGACACCAGATGTTGGCCTCTGGCCTGCACACACACACACACACACACACACACACACACACACACACACACCAAACAAATACACACATCGTGCACATACCTGAGCAAACACAAGAACAAATACACATATGCACATGCAATTAATTAATATTAATTCATTTATTAAGATATGTAAGAAAGAAAAAGACCACAATCATTCAAAACACCATTGAACAAGGTAAAAATTCTCTCCCACCAGATTTCAAGGCAGAGTGGCATCAACATATGATGGCAAATTAACCAAAGAACAGAACCCGACTGACGGCCATTCTGTTAGGACTGCAGAGCAGGGAAGAAAGTACAGCCCTGCCAGCAACTTGGATGGAGTTGGTTCTTTCCCTCCGCCTTTATATGGGCCCCGGGAATTGATCTCAGATTGCCAGGTTTGTGCAGTAAAGCGTCTTTACCCACTGCGTCACTCTCCAGCCCAGGAAAAGGGGTGACAGTTATTAACACTGGGTATTAGGTATGAAAGCCTTAATGAAAAGGACCACAGCATTAACACTTTAGTAATCTATCATATTTATATTTCCAAGTTTAAAAAAAAAAACATAAAAAATGGACTAGCAGGTGGAGAAGTGGTTTGTTGATTTATGAATTAGGGTTTGTTAGGTTTTACAATGTTAAGACTCTGCATTATGTGTAAATTACTTCTTCACCAAATTCATGTGTCGACACCTTAATCCCTATATGAGACTATGTGGCTCAAAGTTTCTTAAATAGACTCAAAACCACCACTCATGAAAGAGGAAAAGATATAATGGATTTTATTTCATGAAAACTTAGAATTTCTGTACATCAAATGGCATCACAGAAAAGCAAGAGCTGGGCATATGTCTTTAAGCCCAGCACTTGGCAGGCAGAGAGAGGCAGAGCTGAGGTCATCCTGGTCTACATAGTGAGTTCTCCAGGTATATGTAGAGAGACCCTATCTAAAAAAAAAAAAAGAAAGAAAGAAAGAAAGAAAGGAGGGAAGAAGGGAGAGAGGGAAGGAGGGAGGGAGAGAGAGAGAGAGACATGAAAAGCCAAACCATGAACTGGGAGAAGGACTTGTAATTCTCACACAAGCAATCAATCATATTTAGAAAAGACTCCTGCAACATGAAAGAGATAGCTAATCCATTTCCTAAAAGGTGGGAAATGAGCCTCGGGTAACAACCCAAATGGCCAAAAGGCATTTGAGAAAACATTTTATGTCAACTGAAAAATGCAAAACAAATTTGCAATGAAATAAAACTACTCACCCAACAGAATTGCCAAAATTCACAAGACCGATATGTCAAGTGTTGATGAGGACATGTTGAGGAGCTGCTGACAGTCTCCCATGCTCCTCTCTGGTAGGAATACAAACAGACTCTTTGGTATTGTCTACTGAAGTTTAACACCCTGTCAAATTTCCATTCCCAGGTACACAGCCAACGGAAATCCACACTCACAATGAAAGACATGCATGAGACTGCAGCGACATGACTTAAACATACAACAATAAGTTGGACAGTAACAAACAACTATAAACAGAACCTGTCTACATCTCACTGTGTTGTTTAGGGGGGAAAAAAAGCCAGAAAGGGGGGCGGGGGCAGTGAGATACAAGGTAGAAGGGGAGAACGCCACAAAGTTGGCTTCTGACTCCCACACACTGGTGTGGAATGCATTTACACTCATACACACGCACACACATATACATCATCCTACACACAAACACACACAACGATGCTTCCCTTTTAAATCGTAAAGTCAGAAGCAAACCACAAAAATCTGAACTCTGGCAAAAGTCATCTACAGCATTAACATCCACTGGCTCTTGAGAAAACGGGAGAGGTTGGTTGTTAGCGGGAAAAGGGAGCTTTAAGGGTCTCGGCGACAACTAGGACAGAAGTAAAATCACTGTAGGGTTTTCTGTGTACAACCAAAAGATGACAGATGAAGGAGGGCCACAAGTACCGCACACCAGCAAAACACCAGGGAAAACCAAAACCAAAACACATCTGTTGGGCAACACCGGTAACTGAGAACGTATACGCAACTTGGTAAGTAGTATGCATCTGACGCTGGGCTGAGTGTGCTAAACACATCACTTTATCTCATATTTGATACGTAGGTTACCTAAGAGTTTTACCCGTGTTTTGCAAAGAAGCTAAATCTTAGAGGTATGTCACAACTTTCCTGAGAGGACCCAGAGAAACTTGGTAGAGATGATGATACATCTCCAAGCCTCCGCCGATGCCGAGCCTCAGGCTCACAATTAAGCTCATGGATTAAGCTTTCCGCAGAGACATCGAGTGTGTGTTCATGGGTCTGGATGCTCTTCCCTCACCTCTCAGTCATGTTTCAGAAAATTTTATAATAGTGACTCACACGTTTCTAAGCTTGTATTTTATCATTTTTGGTGCTATCGCCAGTAAGAGTTTGCCCTCCCACTCCGTTTTCTAACCAGTTACCGTGGGTGATCAGACGACCCAGTGATGTGTCTACGACTTGGCACTGACTCCTGAGCTGAGCTGTCTCATTAGCTTTCTAGCGGATTCCCTTGGTTGTTGCAGGCAGTCCAGGTGAGCACGGAAATGCTGACAGCTTCTGTCTCCCCGCCCCCGCCCCCCCCACCCCATTCCTTTGCCAATACTGGTGCATTTTATGGCATGGGGGAAGGTCCATAATGTGGGCATGTGTGTGTGTGTGTGTGTTTGTGTGTGTGTCTTTAATCCATTCCTGGCAGTGAGAACTCTGTGTTGTGAGCACAAGGCTACGAAAACTCTTGACAGGTTCCAGAAATCAGGAGCTGTCTGACGCTGCTGTAAAGCAGAGCACAAATGAGGGAGTCCAAAGACGACGAGGACATGAAAGGGAAGCTGGGCCCCCGGAAAAATGACAGGCCATTAAAAGACTTCAAGCAGGGATGCACTTACAAAATTTCCATATCAGATAAAACCCCAGTGTCAGCCTTGGGAAGGACTGTTGGAGAGACGTAAATGACAAAGGAAAAAAAATGTTTGGGACTCCTGAAGCCATCTATGGAATAAGAAAAAAAAAAAAAAAAAAAAAAAAAAAAAAAAAAAAAAAAAAAAAGGACGTGAATCTGCAAAGAAGGAATCCCGCCCCATCCTCACCTCCAACCCCGTTCCTTCAGCTTCCTTCTGGCTGTGCTTTGGGACCAGTCACTTGGTCTCTCTGACTTCCAATTCCTCTCATCTGTAGCAGAATAAAACCACCAACTGGGCAGAACTGTGATGCTTAGTAAGTGAATGTGTGTACAGCGCATGCAAGGAAAACAAAAAAAAAAAAAAAAAACGGTCACTCTGGGACTGAAATGCAGCTCAGTGGTAGAGTGCTTGCCAAGTGTGCACCAGGCCTTCAGGTTCCATCCCTAGCTCTGGGACAGGACAAGGCGTTCTTTATGAGCTTGACATGGGCAGTAAACATGAACAGGAAGTGGAGGCCACAGATCCCCGGAATGCATAGACATCGGACTTCTCTGAATGACAAGAGAGAGAAGACAAATCTCGGCATTTCACACTTCCATGGCATCCCCCAAGCTCCCTGATCCTCTGCTTTCTACTTATTCTTCCTGCTCACCCCTCACCGATACACCCGCCTCTAAGAGGGGTGTGGATGTTCAATATGCGACACAGCGTAACCAAACTACATGCTTTAAACAGTTTTATAACAACTCAACAATAAGAAGGGGGTGGAGCTCAATTCTAAAGTCGGCCCAAGGACTTGAATAGATAAGCTTCTACAGGTGATGTAGAAATGATCTACAAGCCCATCGTTGGTGCTAGAAAGATAAGTCAAAGCTACAATGGAGTACCACTTCAAACACACTAGGATGCTGCCATTAAAGATAGGAAATAAAAAGCCCCCCCTCCCCCCAAAAAAAAAGAAAAGAGAAGAGGAAAAAAGAGGAAAACAAAACAAAAAAAAAGGAAATAAAAAGCCCTGGCAAGATGTGGAGAAATTGCAGGCCCCCCTGCCCCCCCCCCCCACATTGTGGGTGAAAGTGTCAAGTTCGATGTTTACAATAGAAAATAGTTTAATGTTTCTCAAAACTCTACACACGTATTACCTTATGACTTAGCAATTCTGGATTTACTCCCAGAAGAGTTTTTTTAAAAAAAGTACATGCACACATGTTAAAAAGCACAATGCTAAAAGGATTGAAATTATCCAAATGTCACCAGGATGGCTACATCAACACACTGTGGTATACAATATGGAAGAGAATGGAGTTCTAATGTTTGATACAGCATGAAGGACCTCAAAAGTATCACGCTAAGTCAAAGAAGCCGGGCCCAGCGGGTTACAACAGTGCTCAATCCCATTTACATAATTCCATTTCAATATCCTTCATAACCAATCCCATAAAAACAGAACAGATCTGTCCTTACAAGAGGCCAAGGGAAGGGAGACTGGGAAACAATTTGGTAAGTATTCAGTTTCCTTTTGGAGTGAGGGACATGCTGAACCAATTATCTAATTAGTGATCACTGCACATTATGAATGTGCTCAATGCGACTGAAATGTTCCGTTTTTTTTTTTTCAATAGCTAATTTCATGTTACTTCAATTGATCAAAATCAGCCTCTTCCCAGAAAGTAGATGTGATTGACCTGCTAGAGTTCACAGACACCCGCTTTGAGTCACCGATGAATAACAAATGGCTGGCAGTCAACCACTATCTATGATTATGGTTAGAACTTCTAATACCAACTCAACAGTAGTCCCAACAAGGAGAGTGCCATCTCCCACTGGTGAACATCAGTGATGCCCTTAACTAGGTAAATCATACTGGAGTCAGGTTTTCCTTCGTCTGTCTTCCGACAGTCCCGCACCCTCTCAGCCCTGCGCATGCTCCAGAAGACTTCTCAAAGCAGTTTTCTTCTTCTGAGTGGCTTTATTTCCTTAGGCCGAGGTATCTCTTTAAAAGTCCTCCTGAGGAGAGGCCATCAAGGTGGCTCAGTTGATGCCAAGTCTAACAACCCCATTTCAATCCATCCCCAGGACGCACATGGTAGAAAGAACAAACCTTTTAAATTGTCCTCTGACCTCCACTTACATGCCACGGCACACATGTACACACACATAAATAACAAAACTAATGTTTTTAAGAAGTTAAGTCTTCCCAGATGGCCCTGTGAAAAATATCACCCTTCTATGTTTTTAGCTATGAACTCCAGTCGGGAATTATACCTCTTTTGTTCACCCCTACACTAAGCACATCATATGCTGAAGAAACTCGGGACTTGAGCTCCCAGCAGACTAGATTTCTTTCTTTTTCTTTTTCTTTTTTTTTTTCTGTTTTGATTACTGAGGAGAACAGCAGCATTTGCATAAAATGCCAGATAGGTAAATTACCTTAATGTTAACTGCGTAATTACCCTGTGAGTAGAGGAGAGAAGACTGCCTGGGAATGAGCTGATGTGTCTCTTTCCATTGCCATCCTCCTCCCCAGACAACCTCTCGCCTCCTATATCCACAGAGCACAGAGCGTGCATCTCAAGCTCTTCCACCTGCCGCTCCTCTGTGACTGCCTGGAGGGGAAAATTCTAGATTGTTCTGTAATCATGCACCATAGCTTGAAAGGAAAAATAACATTGTCATTTATGTCTTTCAGCTCAGAATCCAAATGGCTTAGTTACGTGAAGAGAAGGCAAGAGTCCAAATCCCACCCTAAGAGCTGTCATCCAGCTGTGGATAAGACACAGCTCTTTGGGCCTCTCTGCTGGTTAGTTTGATACCAACTTGATCAAGCTAGAGTCACTAGAGAGGAGGCAAGCCGGTGGGCTATTTTCTTAATTAGTGATTGACACAGGAGGGCTCAGCCCATTGTGGGTGGGGCCACCCCTGGGCAGGTGGTCCTGAGATCTATAACAAAGCAGGCTGAGCCAGCCATGAGGAGTAAGCCCATAAGCAGCACCCCCCTCCATGGCCTCTGCATCAGCTCTTGCCTCCAGGTGCCAGCCCTGCTTGATTTCCTGTCCTGACTTCCTTCAGTGATGAACAGTGATTTGGAAGCATAAGCCAAATAAACCCTTTCCTCCCCAAGTTGCTTTGGTCATAATGTTTCAGCACAGCAATAGTCACCCTCACTAAGACAGACTCCTAGGCAGATACAGAGATCCACGGCCAGGTGACAGGCTAAGCGCTGGGAATCCAATCAATGAGAGAGAGGAGGCGGGAGACGTCGGGATCAAGATGGGAAGATGTACAGAGATGAAGGCCACAGCAGTGGAAGCCCAGGAACTGTAGACTAGTGGCTGTGGAGCCCCCATGGGACTGGACTAGGCCCTCTGGATACAGAAGATGGTTGTTTAGCTTGAACTGTTTGGGGGGCACCCAGGCAGGGAGATCGAGATCCGTCCCTGGTGCATGGGCAGGCTTTTGGGAGCCCGGTGCCTGTGGTGTGACACCTTGCACAGCCTTGGGGCAGTGGGGAGGGGCTTGGACCTACCTAGGCTCAATGTGCTGGGCTCTGCTGACTCCCCAGGGGAGACCTTGATTTGGAGGATGTGGGGATATGGAGTGGCTTGGGAGGGAGGGCTGGGGGATGGGAGGAGGGAGGAGGGGGGATCTGGGAGTGGTATGTAGAGTGAATAGAACATTTCTTAATAAAGAAAAATGAAAGAAAAAAAAAGACAGCCTCCTAAGTTATTGATTAGATTTGGCAGCGTGAGACAGGAACCCCACGTGACAGCAGGTGAACCGCATGGAGATTTGTACCTTGACGTTACAGAAGTGTGCAGGCTCATGACTGGGACTTGTATAGCACAGTCACAAAGCCACCAACCTCCTTTCTACTTTTCTCCATCATCCCCGGGGTGGGTCCTGTCTTCGTAGCCCATGCATGATGGCTCCGGAAGCTCCATCCACCTCACCGAGATCCCAGGTCCTAGGCCAATGGAAAAGCCTGGGGTGCTGCTCTCTGACCCCTTCTGGTGGCCAACAACGTGCACTAAATACCACCCTCTCTTTGGTTGTCTTCTGGTTTCGTGTTGCTCATTACACGGTACTGAGAGCTTATCCCACAGTTAAATCAGGATGTGCCAGCCTCCCGGCTTTTACTCCATCTTTTCTATGAAATTGGTACACTGGTACAGAGAAGGTAGAGTCTTTCTCTTCCCTCAATTTGGTCAAAATATAAACAAATCCAACTTTAAGGAGGGGGGGGGGCAGCGAGAGGGGCATGGCAGAGAGAGGGGTGGGGAGAAGAGGGGCGGGGCGGGGAGAGGGGGCGTGGAGAGGGAAAGGAGAATTACCCCCTCCAGCTTCAGTTTTTCCTCAGTTAAAGTAATTCCATGTTACCCAGTCTGACTTCCCACGGAATGTTGCCAGTACTAGAAACGGAGGTGGGATCATTTGATTGTTCTATGTAAGCCAACACCCCAATCTAGCCTAAAGACTCAAGAAAGCTTCTACAGGTAATAATTACAGACAAGAGAGATCCCGAAAGGGAACGACATTTTGACACCACCAAGACTCACCGTGTGTAGGCACCGGTTGGGTGTCAAAGTCAGTTCGTTCAAGGGAAGAACACTAATTTGCCACTTGCCGGGTGAACTGCAGCAAGGTTGGCGGCATCTCCGAACATGAGTGTCTTAATCTTCATTTTCCATCAATCACCATTTACTTAGTGTGTATGTGGGGGAGGGGGGGGACACACGTACCACGGCACAGGTGTCAGAGGACAACTTGAGGGAGTTGGTTCTCTCCTTCTGCCGTGTGGGTGCCGGGCTTCTAACGCAGGTCCTCAGCTGACAGCAGGCGCCTTTACCTATTGGGACATCTCATTGGCCAGTTTGTTTGTTTGTTTTGAGACAGGGTTTCTTTGTGTAGCCCTGACTGTCCTGGGACTCACTCTGTAGACCAGGCTAGCCTCGAGCTCAGAGATCCCCTGCCTCTGCCTCCCGAGTGCTGGGATTAAAGGTGTGTACCACCCTCTCCAGCATAGTTTATTATTCTTAAAAGGCAGAAAAGACAATTATATCAAAGGGTTATGGAGCACATTAAACTGCGAATGTATATTTCAAGACTGCCTGTGGCTCACACCCACGATCCCAGCACTTCAAAGACTGAAGCAGAGGATCAAGAGCTTGAGGCTAGCCTGGGCTACATGGGATCAAGAGCTTAAGGCCAGCCTGAGCTATAAAGGATCAAGAACTTGAGGTGAGCCTAGGCTACATGGGATCAAGAGCTTGAGGCCAGCCTAGGCTACATGGGATCAAGAGCTTGAGGCCAGCCTAGGCTACATGGAATCAACAGCTTGAGGCCAGCCTGGGCTATATGGTTAGACTCTGGGAAGAGAATAGAGAATGAACAGGCTTTTCCTGCTCACTCAATGACAAAACTGTCTCAAAAACAAAGCCAAGCCATGGAATATATAATAACCCTCCAAATAGTTTTTCAAAACTCTTGATTACTAAGTGAAATGAGTTGATAAATGAACCTCATTAATTTGACTCATATTTAACAAATGTTACCAAGTTCTGTTGTTTTTTTTATCTATAGTTTTTTTTTTTTTTTTTAACCACAAACTTCCCCCGTGATTCAATAGCATACATGGGTCCTCAAGGAAAACTAAACCAGCTCCAGTGATAATCATCGAAGAATATGTCTTCCAAGTACTGTCTGGGTCCTGGAGGGGGGGGCCTGGAAATTATTTCCACAGCAAAACAAATGTTAAGACATTGGACAAATTTTCAGAGAAGGCCTACTATGCGGAAGACACTGGGACGATTCGAAGACAAACAGGCCCTATTCTGATCTCGAAGGGTGATCCTCTGCTTACCAGGCTAGCACAGTCAATCCCTTCCCTGTCTGGCCTGTCCTGTGGGTCTCGAATAGATCAGACAAAATACTATGGGAAGAGTACAAGTTGTTTTTTTTAAATTCCATAGACAAATTGCTTGCTCTAAGAGATAACAGAACAAAATAAAGGTTTTTCTGCACCTCCTCTTATGGCTGCCTGTTGTTCGAATTCAGCAGGAAATGACTCAATTACCCTTTTCTAAATAGACGCCATAACTACTTACATAGAAGACCAAGACGCAGAGGCTCTGGCAAAATTGTTTACAGAATGAGGTACTTCATATTTTATAGCAAGCATGATGACATTTAAGCAACTCCAGGGAAATACATTTTTTTTTTTTTTGCACCGTACTAGACAGGCTGCGTTAAGAATTTTTATGTCATGCACTGGGTAAATTCCATGCAAAATTATTTCCCCTGCAAAACAGAAGGTTGACCGTGCCCTGGTCCACTGTTTTATTTTTCATCCCAAAAGGCTAATCTAAAATTTGACCTTATAAACAATACCAGCGGACAATGAGCCCAACACTTGTGAGTGAATGCTACTCTCTGATATCCCAAGTCCCCAGGGAAGAAGGAAGCTACATCACTTCCTTTCATCCCTAGGGAGCTATTTATAGCCCAGCATGCTAATGAAAACCCTAGTGACCCCGGGGAAAGTTACTGTGCCTTTCAGAGTGGATAATAATTCAGGATCAACTTCAAGATGCACACGTGTGTTTTCAGACACATTCCCTCAGCTCACGACTGTGTCTCATTCAGTGTGAAAGAATTCCATGCTCTATATTTATTCTGGTCTTCACATTACCGGACACTGCCGAATAACTGAAGTTCTAAGAATACCTTCAGGGAAATTCTGGACCAAATGTAGGTAATTGCAGGCTAAAAAGTAAAAAAAAAAAAAGGCACAGAATTCTTCCTGAAAACTTAATGAGATTCAAAGGTTATATAAGAAAGTGAGACCAATAAAATTGGGGGTGGGGGATCTGAGATCAGTTTAAATGTCAGCTATGTGTACCTGATTAAAATGACGATGCAGCTGTCTTTATCATAGGTCTGTATCACAGTTGCAAGGCTTTGTGGGGTTTTGTTTTAGGGATCCAGTTGATCTTCCCACCCTTCCAGGTGACTCTGACCCCTGGGCCGGGTGGACGAGACCTTTCCTGAAATTCTTCTCCGAGAACAAGTCAGTGGGCCGTGTGGTGGTGGCACACACCTTTAATGCCAGCACTCGGAACACAGAGGGAGGCGATCTCCAAGCTTGAGGCTAGCCTGGTCTACAGAGCAAGTTCCAGGATAGCCAGGGCTACACGGAAACCCTCTCTCGGAAAAACCAACAAACAGTCAAGTGGATGCAGCCAGAATTCTGAAGTCGGGCAAAGCTGACTGTGATTATACAGATACAGAAACTGAGCCCAGGCAAAGTGAAAAAACGTGTCTTCAGGTAACAGGGAAGAAGTTGCATCAACTAAATATTAAGAAGGAGATGAGCAATTACCTCTCACTCTAGGTAGTCGATGCACAGTCCAAGAGCAATCGTGATGAGGTGTGCTGAGCGACACCCTGTGAGACACAAATGCTGCTTGTGACCTACGCATGTAAAGAAGAGGAGGATTAAGAAAACTATCAAGGCATGGTGGATGGTGCCCACCTGCAACCCCAACACTCCAGTTGCTGAGGCAGGAGAATGGTAGATTTCAGGTCAGCCTCGGGGCTACATGGCAAGTTCCAGGACAGCCTGATTTGTATAGCAGGACCCTTTTTCTAAATCAAGAAAAGGTAAATAATGAATAAATATTTTACACACGCCCCAAGTCACAAAACTAAGAGAGCCAGCCTCTGTAACCTGATTGTCTTGACCCCTGAGTCTACTTGCTTAAAACCACTGAACTGCCTAATCAAGCCTCTTTCCCACCACTCGAGGTGACCCTTTTCCGTAGACAGGCAGGCATTTAAGAAGGGATGGGGCCCGGATGCTCCAGGAAAAGGGCCGCCCCCCACGTGTTAGCCCCATAGTCTCCCTTTGTTCTTAACTGTACTGGTTCTTATCCATCGGTCAGAAACTAGATTCCTCTGGGAAGCAGGAACCTCAGAGTTAAGGAATTGCCTCCATCAGATTGGCCTGTGGGCAAGTGGGGGGGGGGGCATTTTCTAGATCAATGATTGTAGTGGGAGAATCCGGCAACTGTGTGGGCCTTGTCACCCTGGGCAGGTGGGTCTAGGTGTTAACATTCTGATCCCGCCCCTTGGGACCGCCCTGAGTCCTGACATAGAAGCCTCTTAAGGAAAAACTCCGCCCATTCCCCCCCTTCCTTTCCCCTCCCACGAGGTGTGCACCCTCCCCCTCCCCCATTGTAATGAACTCTCCACGCAGATGCATGGTCCCGGTTGTGTATCACTGGCCGCCACCACTGCATGCATCTGCCCAGCCCACTGCATCTTGCCAGCAGGGTTCCCTGCACACCCGGATACCCTCAAGAGGCTCCCAGCATAATAAATCATAAGACTAGATCATGTAAGAAAGCCAGCTAAGCAAGCCATGAGGAGCAAGCCACTGAGCAGCACTCCCCCGTGGTCTCTGTCTCAGTTCCTGCTCCGGGGTTCTGCCCTTGAGCTCCTGCCCGGATGTCATGGATGATGAAATGCAGGTGTAAGTCACATAAACCCTTTCCTCCCCAGGTTGCTCCGGGGTGTCTGTCACAAGCGACAGAAAAGCAAACTGGAACGCTAATAATGCTAACGCATACAGAAGAGCAGAGAAGTATTTTGAAGCCCGGGCTGGTATTCGGGTTCATTTTACTAGGTGACTCTGCTCCCAGCTCTGAACTTCACCAGAGCCTTGTTTCCCCCATTTTACAAAAGGAACAGGCAGGATCTAACATCGGGAGGTCGCCCCTGGAGTGAAATCTATGAAATGGAAATTTCCAAGCACAAATCAAACCCTGCCCTCGCCTTCCCTCTGACTTTCTGCTCTGAATATAGTATAAATCAACACCCACTAAAGAGAAAAAAAACGCTTACTGGTTCTCGGCAAAATGCTGACCTTTCTTCTTCTTTTCTTCCTTTTTCTTTGTTTATATTTGTTTACATTCATCTCATTTTTGTAGCCCAGGCTGGCCGCAAACTCAAGGGGTGGCACGCACCTGTGATCCCAGTACTCAAAGAGGTGGCGGCAAGAAGATCATGAGTTCAAGCCCAGCCTGGACTTCAAAGCAAGGTGAGAGAGGAGAGAGTTTCAGTTCTACAGCTGGATGACAACGTTTCTTTGAACATCTTTTCTGTTGATTTGTACAAGTGTACAAATATATCCCCCCATTCGAGCATGGCACCAACTGAAGATGGGTATACTTCCTAATTCCATGACCTCTAAGTGCTGTCTCAGACGACCATCTGTACCTGCAAGGAGTTAATGGGGTACCACGTTTCTCTTTTGGGCCACCAACCGGCTCTAAAATCAGGACACAGAAACTTATTAGTTTTGAATGCTCCGTCTAGCTCTTTTAACTTAAACTGTTTATTTACCTTTTGCCTTGGGGCTTTTTACCTTTTTTTTTTTTTTTTTTTTTTTTTCCTTTTTCTTTCTTGCTGTCTCTTTGTCTGTCTGGGGCTGCCTGGCTTCTTGCCCTGGGCATATCCCACATTCTCTCCTTTCTTCTTCTTCTTCTTCTTCTTCTTCTTCTTCTTCTTCTTCTTCTTCTTCTTCTTCTTCTTCTTCTTCTTCTTCTCCTCCTCCTCCTCCTCCTCCTCCTCCTCCTCCTCCTCCTCCTCCTCTCATTCTTCTTGAGCCCAATTTCTCCTCCTATTTATTCTCTGACTGCCAGCCCCATCTATCCTTCCCCTGCCTAGCTATTAGCTCTTCAGCTCTTTATTAGACCAATCAGGTGCCCTAGGCAGGCAAGGTGAAACAAATGCAACACATCTTTGCGTCATTAAACACACATCCTTACATCAACAAATGCAGCATAAACAAAAGTAACACACCTTTACACAGTTAAAGTAATAATTCTGCAGCATAAACAAATGTAACACATTTTTACATAATTAAACAAATGCAGCATAAACAAAAGCAACACACATGTAAAGTAATACACAGGTAAAGTAATACTCTGCAGCATAAAGAAATGTAACACATCTTGCCTAGTTAAAATACTATTCCACAAACACATGAATAGCTAAGATACTGTGAGATAATGTACTGATCAATTTCCATGGGAGCAATCAATCTTGCTTGAGGTGTTAGGGACTAGTTCACAGAGGCAGTGACATTTGAGTTCAGCCACAAAGGATGAGTTAGTTTCTCCAAGAACTGATGAGCATTCCAACATCAGGGTCAAACTACGAGGAGAATAGCATGATATGTCTGTGACCATAAGAATGTCACATCAGGCTGGGTGGTGGTGGTGGTGGTGGTGGTGATGGTGGTGGTGGTGGTGGCGGCATCGGCAGCGGCGGTGGCGGTCGTGGCACACGCCTTTAATCCCAGCACTCGGAAGGCAGAGCCGGTGGATCTCTGTGAGTTGGAGGCCAGCCAGGTCTACAGTCTCTAAAGCTACACAGAGAAACCCTGTCTCACAAAAAAAAAAAAAAAAAAAAAAAAAAAAAAAAAAAGAGTCACATTAGAGAAGCCTCTCTCCTTTGCCTTGGTCCAGATAATTAAAAACAGATAATTGCTTTCAGGGCTACTCTACTAAAGGCATTCAGTGATAGTTTTACAAAGCCAACATGTGGTATTTCACTATCCCAAAGCCACCATTGTGAAACACTTATGATTCTGAACAATCCAAGTGCCTCCTTTGTGGGCTCATATATAATGAATGAGCCGCTACATTAAAGATTATTGAAGAGTGTAAGCCTGTTTTGCATGTATAAGATTGGTAGCTTTTAAAATATTGATGCATCTGTGTGAGTCAGGTGACTTGAATTTGTACAGCGAACTCGGGAAAGAAAATGTCAAAGTTGAACAAATGTTAAATGAACTCTCTTTAAAAAGAAATGTTTTTTTTTTAACAGATAACACTCAAGATGAACTAATCTACAGATTCATCCTGAATTTCAACATGCATAGAGCTGAGAGGATGGGAACAAAATGGCAGGAAAGACTTGAGGAAAAAAATCCCGAGTTAACTCCTTAGGACTTGTGTGACCCACATTTCCCTACTTCTTGTCCCCACCAATCACTTTTTACAAACAGGCAGAAATATGATCACCACGCATGGCACCTGTTTTGGGTTTTTTTTTTCCTTTCTCTCTCTTCTTAAGTGGCATCTGTCCTTTGCTGTCCATGACGTTGAGCAAACACCAGCATCTTTACCATAGCCGGTGCTGTGGAGTCCTTAGAGACCAGGGCAGACACCAGCATCTTTACCATAGCTGATGCTGTGGAGTCCTTAGAGACCAGGGCAGACACCAGCATCTTTACCATAGCCGAGGCTGTGGAGTCCTTAGAGACCAGGGCAGACACCAGCATCTTCACCATAGCCGAGGCTGTGGAGTCCTTAGAGACCAGGGCAGACACCATCATCGTCACCATAGCCGATGCTGTGGAGTCCTTAGAGACCAGGGTTTCCCCGGACTGTGTTGTACAGTTGGGCAGTCTGTCTGTCTTGCCTTCTTTCTTGACTTACCTCCTCCTGGAGAGAGAGGACAAAGGCAGAGGTCATTGGGCCCTGAGGCTGGGCAGTGGGGTCACTGTCAGTGGAAGCCTCACTGGTCGCTCACCGCCTCAACTTCCCACAGGACTCACATGCCAATTCTTGAGCAGAGATTTTGAGAGCCACAAGCCCCTCCTCTACCAAAGACTTGCTCCTGGGTCCACCTGCCTGCCTTCTTGCTGCCTGACATTTCTGGACCAGAACTCATCTAAGAAGCCTTGGGTCCATCACACAGAGGTGGCTTGGCAAGCTGTTTCTCTAGGGAAGGCTACACTAGTCTAGACTTCAGAAACACACCCGAGACTGATGGGTCAGGCTCTTTCATGCCACAGTGTACACATAGAGGTCAGAGGACAACGCGCAGGAATCAGTTCTCTCCTTCTACTATGTGGGTTCAGGGGGTTCAGGGGATCGAATTCAGGTCTTCAGGCTTGACAGCAAGCACCTTTACAAGCTGACCTATCTCACCCAACCCAAATTATAAGGTTCTTGATTTTATTCCTATTTGGAGTGTGTGTGTATGTGTGTGTGTGTGTGTGTGTGTGTGTGTGTGTGTGTGTGTCAAAAAAACTGACAAGTCCTAATGTCAATTTTTTATTTTTAAAAATGAAAGTTTTAATAGCCCATCTCAGATGACACTATGCCCAGTTCCATCTTTTTATTTCGCGTATTCTATTTTTCTCTGGAATAGTAATGGCTAGCATCGCATCATGTATCTTCTATGTACGTGCCTTCATTTTGTTTCCAAATACACTGTAAAATACCTATTCTTGTGATATCCATTTTCCAGAAGAGAAGATGAATTCCTCCCACCCACCCTCATCCATGACTTTCACTACTAAATGTTACTAATTCTTCAGGCTACACTCAAATCCTCATCTGCTTCAGAAAGATTTGATTGGCACCACTGATCTGGACAGGCAGGTCCTATTCTGTGTTCCAATGCAGCCAGAACATCCATTCCACGAGGAAGGAGGCTAGCAGGAGCCTCCCTGGACTCTCCCCTCAAGCCTTGAGTTATTCCGTCCACTCTCCTTCCTAGATGCTGCATATGAGATATGTCATTTTCCATGTGTACAAGGATGCAAGAAAGACAAAGAAATGCCACCCTGGGGGAACGGCTAAGTGCACAGGTTCCAAGGTCACGAGTCAGTCGGGGGACCTTTGGCAGCGTAGACCTCATTCAAATAGGTTACGCATGTGGTTTTCACAACAGTGCAAGGTAGGTGGCTCTGAATCCTGTTATCCAACGGAGGGGAAATGGCAGAGGTGACAAGTGTCCCTGTTTGATCTTCACATCAACAGTCTAAGAGCCATGATCGAACCCAGAGTCCACACTTGTCACCAAGACACCGCACGCCTGAGCCTTTCTCATGGCTTTTTTGAGGGTTCTGTTGGATGTTGTAGATCAAATGGTGTATATTTGTTTTTCGTGTGTGTGTGTGTGTGTGTGTGTGTGTGTGTGTGTGTGTGTGTGTGTAAAGATGTTTTTATCCTCTCAGAAGCTCAAAACCACCACCGTGACCACTACTGTGTTTACTCAGTGGTACCAGTCTAAGAAACCGTGTTTCCACACTCACCACACCACCCCCAGCATGTAAAGGGACTCACGCCAGCCTCTACTGAACCAGAACCAGGGAAAGAGAGTCGTTGCCATCCTGAGGTAGGGGATCAGCTGTCTGGCGGCCTCTCCTAAAGGGTGGATTCTACAATTGGATATTCCAACGGACCGGCTCCCATGGCATGGTGACCCAAGAGGCATTTGTAATCAAACTATTGTGGCTTGCCGCCACTGCAGGGACACAAGAGACCAGCTAGAGACACAAGAGACCGGCTACATCTGGCAAGGGTCACCAGGGCTGAAGGCACCTGCACCGACCGGCATGAATCCCTCACTAAACAAGCATGTTGGGAGCCATTCTTAATCTGTGAAATGCTTGGATCAGGAGGCTCCCCGATCACGGGATTGTCAGGCGAACTAAATGGGGTAACCTGCAAAGTGAGTCCACTGTTAATGTTGCCGCCTCCCTCGCCATGCTTGCTACTCGGAGCTTAAGGGTTGGGTAAATACCTTGTAGGAAGAGAACAGTAGCATTTCATAATGTCACACAGACTCAGCCTGAAAGGAAAATTCTGTGTTTGCAGAGCTCTATCCCCCTGGATTACCTAGCAAACCTGAAATTTATTAACCTTTTTAGTCGGTTTTTATAGTACCAGTGTAAGGCAACTTTTTTTTTGCATAATCAAGAAACCTCCTCCCGGCAGCCAAATAAAAGGAGGCCAGGTGTTCAGGATTAAATATGCATTATCCCACCGCTGGCTTTCTGGAGATGGCGTCAGGCATCTGCTCTTTCATAATGCATGCCATTTCTAGAAAAGAGAAGGCAGAGACCGAAAGGAGCGGACGATAAAGGAACGGCAGGAAAATAAGGAGCTACTGGGAGCTAGGGACGATGACTGGTCGATGAAGATAAAGGCCAGTTCTATCTATGGCCAGTTTCTGGGCTTCTTTTCCCCTTTCCTCAAAAATAGTCCTTCTTCCTGCCCACAGTGAATCGAATAGACCATATCTGAGGTCCCACAGCAACATCCATAAGTCTATTTGGAGGCACTAACTTATTTATCTCTGTGGCAAGGCTGGACTGGCCCTTAGAGATACACAACCACCAAATTCTCCAGAACCATCTTTAAAAAAAAAAAAAAAAAAGCAGCCCCATCCACAATATCAGGTTGTTGTTGTTTTTTTATTACCTTTTTTTTTTTTTTTTACAATGACAAGATGAAGAAGTAATTTACAACGCATGTATAACAAAGAAAAAAAGGTTGTTTCCTTAAAGTAAAACGGAATCATTTCTGTTAACAATACTAATAGGTTATATTTCAGCGGGTGCCCTGGGTGCTGGGACCAGGGTGAGCGCTTAACACTCATAGAACCTGCGGTAATGAGGTGTAGGAGACTGAATAAGTGGACTGGTGGTCCACACCTGATGGTAAAAATTAGCAATGAAAGGCAAGTCTATCTCCAAACCCTGAACTCTTAACCTCTACCCTATCACTGCTGTAAGAACTGTGAGTAGCTTCACGGCCCAGGCTGAGCTCTTCCAGTGAGTACAGGAAGAAAAACAGCCCATGGGAAAGGCCAGAGCCATCGCACCAAGTGTCCCGCACAGAAGAATCAGGTTGCAAACAAGCCCTTTAGACTCTGGAGGCAACCGTCTCAGGGTGCCCCAGGAAGCCGTTCTCAGACTCGAGTATTTCTGTGGAGAGCCTGCTGTAATTTCAGAGTTTAATAATATGAAATTGGACCTAGGATCCAAAAACCAACCCATTTCAAAACTACAATAGCCCTGGAAATGAGCGGTTCCATTAGAAGCGAGACCATTACATAGCCGTCTCTGTGTGGGGGAAACAGACGCTTTTACTTTGGAACAAATACAAAAATACCTGTATATTTTCAGCCAGTATAATCTCCTAAACTCCTTTTATCCAATTTCCCAATTTTGTCAGATATCTGAAACTGAAATAAAGCTTCCCTCAGCCCAGTTTCTCATTTACCTTAACTCTGCAACAAAATTATTCTTAGCCTTTATCATCGACCTATTTCTTAGGCAGGATTTCAACAAGAGGTCAAAAAACACAAGGAAATGTTCCAGAAACAAAAAGACTTTTGTCTTCTTTTTCCCCCTCTGCCATTTTTGCACAAAATACATATTATAGGGGAGATGATTTAAAAGTTACAAGTTTACAGGGACTAGTGGCTGATAGCAAGTATTCGCAACAGCTGAAGACAGCATGCATCAGAAACGTGTCAATAACGATTGTGTATACCACAATTTGGGAAAGTCTCATGGTATTTGGCACAGGGAATGTTTTCTCTCCCTGGGCCAGTATAAACACATTCTCAGTTAAAAATATTAATTATATGCTCATGCATTTTCAGTGTAGAGACATTCTCTAAGATGCCACTGGGGTCCTAGAATAAATAAGGAACACAGAGATCTCTGCCTTCAAGAAACCTTTGGTCTTTTGCTCTGTGTGCTGTTTCTAGTCTTTCGTTTTTTTGTCTTACTGAAGGTTAAAAAAAAAAGTTAGTTCAAACTGCTCCATCCCCCTCCCCCCCCCCCCCCTGTGATGGTTAATCTTCATTATCAATTTGGCAAGATCTGGGCATGCCCGGTCACCTGCAAGGGTGGTTCCAGATAGGTTTAACAACGAGGGAAGACGCAACTCATATGTGGCTGCGCCATCCTGTGGGCTGGGGTCCCAGACAGAGCAATAAGGAGACAGTAGATTAAACACGGGCATTCACACCGGCATTCACCTCTCTGCATCCTGAGCAAGGATACAATGTAACCAACCGCCTGGGTTCCTGCCTCCACACCCCCTCTGCCATGAGGGACCTTTCTTTATCTTGGACTAAGAGCCAAAATAAACAAACAGTTCCTTCCATAAACTGCTTGGGTTGGATATTTATCAGGACAGCAAGAAAGTTAACAAATACACTCCTTAAATAGCATTGCCATCCCAATTCATCACTGCACCAAAAACCGCCAACTCTTCACTAGCAAGGGAGACGTCCTTTCTCAGTACTAGAGGAGCGACAGGAACTTCTGTACTAGACTCTTAAATTAGCTCTTCTGTGCCTTTGGTTTCTAGTTTGTGTGAGAGCTCACACGCGTATGCAGGTTTGTGTGTTTGTGTGTGTATCTGTGTGTGTCTGTGTGTTCGTACTCGTGTGTGTGACCACTTTCTATCAGCAAGTTAAGACACAAATGGCAAAAAAAAAGTACAAATAATGTTCCAAAATCTTACAACAGTGGTTCTCAATCTTGCTAACACTATGATCCTTTAATACAGTTCCTCACATTGCCGTGACACCCCCCCAACCATAAAGTTATTTTTGTTGCTACTTTATAACTGTAATTTTGCTACTGTTAGAAATCATAATGTAAATACCCATGTTTTCTGATGGTCTTAGGTGATCACTGTGAAAGGGTCCTTTGATACCCGCCCCGAGGGGTGGTGACCCACATGTTGACCATTGCCAAGGTTTCAGTAATATGGTATTTTCGGACCAAGGATGAAGACTAAGAAAAAAATCCCAGAACCTGCTAAGGAGATTCCGAATTTTGAAGCTAGGTTCTGGAAAATCATGGCAGAGGGAAATGTGTAGAGACCCACAGAGGTTTCCTAGTGAGAACTTACTCAGGGTCCCAGAATCGGAGCTTGCTTTCCTCAGCAGAGCTGCATAAGGGGATGATCTGACCACAGGCATGGTTACCAGGTGTTTGGAAGGGTCTACACTTGGCTGTGCGGTATGCTTTGATCTAGCGAGGGGGAGGTCTTTTGCCCCGCCCCTTGGCACTGTTCTAAAAAACCCTTTTGAAGAGACAAAAGGGTGAATTTTGATCCAAGTCTTCCCAAATCTATCTATCCTATGTTTCTGTCTCCTCTTCGCTATCTTTCTATCTAAAAGTTTCTTATCCCTCTCTCCTCCTCGTAGGTACCCTTTAAAGGTGGGAGCTGGCCTCCCAAATGAAGAGTGGGAAGAGTTTGGGGGAGAGAAGTATTCTACAGTGGTAGAAGTTTAGTCATCGTGGGGGCGGGAGGAAGATGGCAGTGTTCTGAGCCTACCTACTGTAGACAGAGCAAAGGGAGTCAATGGAAACGGAGCAGAGGCTGGCCCAAGGAGCCTGCTGAGGCGGCGAGAACAGAGGACCCAGGGGGAGACAGGTTCCTTGGCTTCTCACAGCTAGTCTGCTCCCTGAAATCCAGCTAAGTATGGGCTCTGGGAGCCAACGGATGGTCAGACTGAGTTGATGTAATCACTGCTACAAGGCCCTAAATAATGGATAAACCTTATTTCTTTTGTGCCTTTTTTAATAGCCCTGTATAAAAGGACCTCTGGAAAGAGACCAATGTGCCTTTCCAAGGCTTAGTTTTAAAATGCATAATTAATACAGAAAAGTATCACTGTATGATAAAAACCAACACATTTCATTCTACCAAAGTATGACCTGCAAAAAAAAAAAAAAAAAAAAAAGGAAAAATATTATTGTTTGGGATTTTGAGGCTTTTTTTTTTTTTTTTCATTTAGATTTGAGATTTTGGTTGGCTGGTTTTGGAGACATTGTCCTGCACAGCCCAGGCTGGCCTCACACTCACTGTGTAGCCTGAGTGTGGCCACTCACTTCGGACACCCTTGTTCCCACCTCCCAATGACACTGGCTTCTGGCAGTTGCTAAGGATCCAACTCAGGGCTTCTTGCAAGCTACTTGAGTTCTCTACCAATTGAGCTTCATCCCCAGACAAGGAAAAATGATATTATAAAGAAATTGGGGCTGGAGAGATGGGTCTGTGGATAAACTGCTTGCTTCGCAAGGGTGAGCGACAACCCTCATAAAAGCCAGGCATGCACGGCAGTGGCCTGGAAGCCCAGGGCTCAGGAGGTAGAGACAGAGGATCCCTAAGCTGGACCAGGGCTCAGGAGGTAGAGACAGAGGATCCCTAAGCTGGGCCAGCTGGAAGTAGTGAGTTCTCAATTCAGTGAGACATTGCTTCACTAAACGAATTAGAAAGCAATCTAGGGAAAACATCTAATAGCAACTTTGGGCCTCCAGCTGCATCCTCACCAGTGTTTGCACACTCGTACACACATACAAGAGAACACACATACCATATATGCATGCAATAAGAAAATAAATAAATAAATAAAAAGTGGAAAAGTACATATGGTGGCACATGCCAGTAATCCTAGAATTTGGTAGGCTGAGGCAGGAGAGTCACAAGCTCAAGGCCAAATAGGGCCAAATAAGACCCTGTCTTAAAAGAAAGTGAACAGATAAATAAGGAAAAAGGGTTTTATGCTGGGTGGCGGTGGCGCACGCCTTTAATCCCAGCCCTCGGGAGGCAGAGCCAGGCGGATCTCTGTGAGTTTGAGGCCAGCCTGGTCTACAGAGCGAGATCCAGGATAGGCACCAAAACTACACAGAGAAAAAACCAAAAAAAGGGAGGGGGTTTATATTGGGCCCCCAAATCACTGTGAAATTACCTAGATCTACATTAGAGAGAGTTTACATAGACTAATAATAGCTAAGATTTAATAAGAACTTACTATGTTAGTCTATGCTAAGCATTTCTAATATATATATATATATATATAAAATCATGTTGAATCCCTGTAGCACCCTCTGTGACAGACGTCATTAATTTCATTTCATGGGAAGGAAGCTGAGACTGAAGAAAGTGATCACCTCCAAGATCCTTCAAATGCACAGTTCTATAGCAGTTTTCAAAATGTATATATTTTATATATACATATGTACATATACTTACGTATATATACACTCTGAGGTTGGCACTGTTCCAGGAAGAGGCAGGCATCTCCTCGTCTCGTGGCAGCCATAAGATGTGCTTATTTTTATTACCCCTGTTACATTTTCAGATACACAGAAAATCGGTCACAGCAGACCAGCAGTAGGGTCGTGATGCTGCCGACCCTTTAATCCAGTTTCTCATGCCGTGCTGACCCCCAACCGTAAAATTAGGTTCATTGCTACTTCCTAACTGTCGTTTTGCTGCTGTTACGAATCGTGATGTAAAGATCTGACATGTAAGATGTCTGATATGCAATCCCTGTGAAAAGATCATTTGCGCCCCCAAAGGGGGTCACGACCCACAGATTGAGAACCACTGTGCTGGAGTCGAGGTTTTTTTTTTCAACCCATGTGTTCAGGTGCCTGTGAAGATCAGAAAATAAAGTCAAGGGAACGCTCTTTAATTTAAAAATGGCTTAGCGGATCATGTGGCCTATCCAGCAACTATGAGCTAAATCCCCAGTTCCCTGAAAGGAATAAACTATAGTATAAATTTCCAAGGACGAACACATTGCCTCTAGCATATAAGCTTGGTATATGAAGCTAAAAATCCCCTGGGTCGACACTGAATGCCATTTATGAGATGTTAAAGTAGGATCTGTTTAGTCATCTCCCCTTTTTGGAAAGAGGCATAATAGACGTTCTGAAGTAAAGAATGTGTCTGCTCCGTGGCGCAATTCACTACCAGCTTCCACGAGCACACTGATGTAGACCTTTAAAGGACCCAGCTCCTCGGTTTGCTAAAGCCACAGGCAATAACTAGCATAATAGGATACGGCTCTGCTTAGTAGAGAGGAGACGCACCACAGAAAACTCTCTCTGGAGGCTCGCGATGCAGCTCGGTGGGACAGAGCCATAAGCAAGGGCTTCCATCTCCAGCGCCACACACAGACACACACTCCATCCTGTGGTCACACTGGCCTGGTATGGCTGGCACGTATCTGTATGATTTGTGGTGTGTTTCTTTTTCTTTTTTAAACATTTAGTCATCTGTTAATTTATGTGTATGTGTGTGCCTGTGTGAGTTTATGTGCACCACATGTGCTGGTGTCCTTGAAGGCCTTGGAGCCGATTTTGAGCTGGAGTTACAGGTGGTTGTGAGCCACCCGAAGTGGATGCTGGGAACTGAGCTCAGGTCTTTTGCGAGAGCCAGAGGCATAAGCACTCTTAACTGCTAAGCCTCCTCTCCAGATTCTGCCCACCCCACACAAATGTCATCAAGTTGGCTTAGAACTTACTATATGACATAGGCTAGCCTCAAACTCAAGATTGCCCTATCTCAGGCTCCCACGTGCTGGAATTACACGTGTGTGCTACCGTACCCAGCTCTGCTTTCTGTGTCTGGTACCCCCCAACTGTAGAACAGGACTGTAGTGCCTCAGAGAAGGGCAGCCATACTCAGTAGCACAATGTAAATGCTGGCCATTGCCTGACACACATTGGTTGTTGATAGTGTTCTTAGCTAGCTCTTGCCTGGCTCCATAAGAACCCTAACACTTTCTCCCTGGCATGTTCTTAGCACTGAAAACATTCTTCTTCATCTTTGTGAAATTATTTACAGTTGCTCTCTAAGCTCAAATCTTGAAATCCAGATGTGGGGACAAGGTCCTGTGTCCGTGAACTCCTGATGCAGTCTCTCAAAGAGCATCATCCCTAGGAGACGTCTTCCAGCTGTCCGGCCATCTAGATCCCATTCATCGTTTGCAGGACCCAGTGACAAATGGAATTGTAAGAGTCCTTGTCAAAAAAAATTATTAAATGCCAGTGAGACGAGTCAGCAGATAAAACTCCTCGAAGGAAAAGCCTGTCAGCTTGTTCAATCCCCAGACCGTTTCGTGGAAGGAAAGAATCAACCCTCAAAAACTATCCTCCGACCTCCACCCATGTGCTGTGGCAAGCGCACATCCTCACACAAACAAACAACAATAAACAACTTTTTGTTAGAGTATTGAGGACATAGCCCAATGGCAGAGCACTTGACTACCAGTGCATATGAGATACTGTATTCCATCCACAGCATTGTAGAGAAAAACAAAACAAAACAAAAACAAAAACTTGAAGATGGCTGATTTTTGAACTAGGCTCCCCTTTCAGGGGGAAGCCTGGCCTGGTTACATTGCCGGGAGATGACCTGTGGATCAAGGCAGAGTCATGATCACCCGGGGAACCCAGGACCAGAACAGATAGTTAGAGAGTTAATGACCTGGCGCTGCTCGGGAGTGAGGTCGGCACAGGAACCGGACTTGATTGACACTGACGCTCTTGCACCAACTCAGACCTTCAATTCAAGTGTTAGAATTTAAGGAGTTTTGAAAGACAGCTGCCAGACAGCACTGTTACTAAAATCTATCCTATAAAATTATAACCAACAGGGTATTGTTTTAAAAAGTAACACAGAGACCATGACAGACAACTCCGGTCACTCAAAATGCAGAGTCGTGGAGCCCAAGTCACAACTGACCCATCCAGCGCCCAACTGCAGCACCTCGGGGTCAGGGACCATTGCTGGAGGGGAGCAGGCAGAGTGGAAGAGCCAATGGACAAGGAGTTTGCTGCGAGACGACACAACCAAGTCTCACCGACGTGGCCGCGCAAACGTGAGCTGAACAAGGACGACACCAACAGGCCACGCTACCATGGCAGGCAGAGAGCTCAGGAAGCCTCCCCTACATAAAGAACCACAGGCGTGCTGGAGAACTATGGCAGCGGCGTGCTCCATAGTGAGAGCCGGAGAAATAGTCTTCTCAAGGGGCGAGCCCACCAGTCCCAAATGTTCAGCCCTGAACACACACATACGCATATCATTATACAGACCGAGCAGGATGACTTTATACATTTAAAAATACATATGCACGTATGTGTGTGTGTATAATAATAATTAAAGAAAAGGGGGCCATGAATTTGAAAGAGAGCGAGGAGGACTAGATGGGAGGGCCTGGGGGAGGAAAGAAAAGTGGGGAATGATATATTATCTCAAAAAAAGACAAAATGTGTTTTTTTAATAAACACTCTGAGTATTTTTTTTAAGAATGATATAACCTAAAATAATAGGCAAGTGAGAATTTGTCACCTATGCCAAAGGGCACAAGGGTGTTGTTTGTGTCATTTTCTGTAACTACCACACCCTATTGCTGAAACCCAAGACTCATCTTTGACTCCTTCCTTCCCCCCACCCCTTAGTCACTTCATAATCACCCAGCGTCAGAAACAGCATTTCAGTCAACTGCAGTGACATGCACTTATACTTCCTATTCCCGCCACCCAACCCTGGACTAACACAAGAAAGATCAGCGGCTAGAAAAGCGCAATGGAAAGCAAGAGCTTCAGAACTCAGGCCCGTTTCTCCCATTAGTATATTTAACAAACTATAAAATTATGACTTGAACTTGTTACCGAGGTTTTGAAAGGCTTACAAGTTTTGTGTCTGTCTCACAAACAGCTGACAGGCTGTGCCAGGCTGCCCGCCGTACGTACTCTGAGAAACAAGTCTGGTAAAGCCACCGTAAATTGAAAATAGCGAAAGTCCAAAGTGCATTGATAACCCTAGCCCACCAAGTGTGGTAGGTAGCTCAGCCATACACTGCATTGCAGCTGTGTCTGCCATCTCTCAGGATCATGTGACCTACTGGGAGCTGGGCTCTCGGCTGCTCTCCAGCACCATATGACATCACTGTACAGCCTTACTAGCCTGGGAAAGATCTGCCTTCAAAATTCTCCTGACTGGGTATTATTTTCCTATCATTGCAAAGTTAAAAAAAAAAAAAAAAAAAACATTAGTCATCGTAAGCCAGGGAATTTTTGTACCTTTAACATCTCTAGAACACCCCGGTTCTTTCTTTAGTCCAACTCCTGCAGGCCTTCATCAATTCTCCTATAAACAACAACCTCCAAAATAGCCTCCCTGCCTTCCCAGTCTTACACCCGTCCAGTCTACCTCCGCTATAGAGCCAACTAGATCTTTGAATCTCGAATTGAGTTGTGTTATCCAACGTCTGAAACCTATCAGTGATTGTCTATTGCTTTCAGGGAAGAATCTAGAACTGTGCAGTCTGGTGCTTGTCTCTTTGTTCCCATGACCACATCCACATCCTCACGCACTGCCCCACACCCCACCACACCCCACCACACAGCCCCTCCCACACACTCACCATGCACATACAGCATGGGTGGTGCCCCCACTCCTGCACAGGTGATCCTGGATGGTATAAGAAAGGAGGCTGAGCAAGCCATAGAGAGCGAGCCAGGAAAGAGTGTTCCTCCAGGGTCTCGTTTGATTCCTGTTTCCAGGTTCCTGCCTTGAGTTCCTGCCCTGGTTTCCTTCAAGAATGACCATAAGCTGTAAACTGAAACAAACCTTTTTGGCCATGGTGTTTATCACAGCAATAGAAAAGCTAACTAAGTCTACAGCAAAACAAGAAGCAGAATGGGTAGGACCAGAAAAAGGGATTAGGAACAACCTTCAAAAGCCTGTCCCCCACACCAGGTAGACCATCCTTCTTCAGCTTTCCACAGTTTCCCAAAATGCAACCAGATGGGAAACAAGCATTCAGAACACGAGCCTGGGGACTGGAGAGGTGGTTCAGTGGTTAAGAGCACTGTCTGCTCTTCCAGAGGTCCCAAGCCTGATTCCCGGCACCCACATGGCAGCTCACAGTCATCTATAACTCCAGTTCCAGGGTCCCGAACACCCTCTTCTGGCCTCCAAGAGCATTTCACACACATAGTGTACAAACACACGTGCGGGCAAAACATCTTGACACACAAAAAAAAAAAATCTCAAAAAAAAAAGAGCCTGTGAGAAGCACTGCACATTCATAGCATAACACACGGGCCTTGCACACCCTTTTTTTTTTGCACACGCCCATGCACGCTCCTTCCTGTGACAAAGATGCACACTTTTGCTCCTATTAAGCTCTCTAAATGAAGCATCTTTCTCCATCTTTTATCCAAAAACAGGGGACTGGGAGAAAAGGAGGAGGAAGAGAAAGAAAAAAAAATGACCTACATCCTTTTCAAGATTCAGTTCAAGGGTCATGTCCTCTGTGAACTTTATCTGACTCCATCTCTCCACCCAAACCCTGCCAGAAAAAAAAAAACTGTTATTTATCGCTCTGTGTAGTCACTGTGCCCTGTACATAAGTCAAAAACTGTAATGCTCATTGTGCAGATGCCCAGGTCTCTCACTACATCTTTAAGTTTCTCTTGTACAGAAGGAATGTATATGTTTCTTTGTATTCTTTCCCCCAGTATCTCCACAGTTGCCACCATGCTGTAAGCATTTGCAAAGGGAAGGAAGGTAAGAAGGTGGAAAGAGCCAGGCGGTGGTGGCGCACGCCTTTAATCCCAGCACTCAGGAGGCAGAGCCAGGCAGATCTCTGTGAGTTCCAGGCCAGCCTGGTCTACAGAGCGAGATCCAGGACAGGAACCAAAACTACACAGAGAAACCCTGTCTCGAAAAACCAAAACATAAATACAAATAAAATAAATAAAAATAGTTTGAAAATGCAGAAAAATCAGATGAAAGCGTGACAGTTCATATACCCCGCAGAGGAATTTGGTTTTATCCTGGTTGTAATCCATCATTTAAATGGTGTCATAACAAAACCCCTAATTAGATTTGGGGAGATGGACCAGGCAGGAGTATGAAGAGCAGTTTTAACAATTCTTCATCTACACAGACAAGGAGACAGAGAAGAGATACGAAGAAGTCATTGACTATAAAATACTTCAGGGGTGAATTAGCAAACCTTTCTTGATTAATAAAAAATATGGATGGCTTCAAGGTATCTGTCTTATTAACCTTAGTGTACACAAATAATTATTTGATACATGAAAACTGCTATAAAATTAGTGCAGAAGTCAGATCTTGGGAGAGGTAAGGTATCTGGGCCTCAGCTTCCTTGACAGGAAGTAAAGTTAATGACATTTATCTTCCGGGATGTGATCGGGATTCAGTAAGCTCGTGCGGGAGAGGTGTTTAGCATGGGCTAACACAGTAAGTTCTTGCTAATGCTCACTACTAGTATTCTACTTAAAATGTCTTGAATCACTGGTGCCAGCTGTCGGTGAGAGTCGTAAGAATGAGGGGCAGAGTTTGAGGGGGACTGGCACCACAAAATCTTGCTTTCTGTACGTGTCTACTTCAGAGCTTTTCCTGGGCCTCAGGGAAACTCAGCTGTCACCACCAGCGAAGACCGCAGTCACACCGGGATTTGACCACCTCCTCGGTCTCCATTCACCAGCTTGTCTGCTTCTCCTACCCCAGGCCCTGATGGGCAGAGCCCTCTCCTTGGGTCTCCCCGTGTCTGCTCTCCAACACCTCAGGCCCGAAGGAGAGCCTCATCCTGCACAGGCTTCTGCTTCTTCTTTCTCAAACGTCCCTCAGCCTAAGAACCGTTTACCTGTTCCTTACTCTTGTTTTTCTAGAACAGACAGGTTTCTTTAAAAAATATACGATGACCAGAAATAGTTCTTGCTGATATCTTGGTATGTATGTATTATGCCGATGGGCTGGGGAAATGGCTCAGTGGTTAAGAGCATGCACTGCTCTTTCAGAGGACCAGAGTTTGATCCCCAGTGCCCACATCTGGAACTTCATAACTGCCTGTAACCCCAGTTCTTCTGGAGTCCTGGGGCACCTGTATGCACACGGCACACATGCAGACCAGCAGACACACACAGGCATAAAATAAATAAATCTTTTAAAGAGATAAATAAATAAAACGTATGCATACTATCCTGAGCCAAGTATGGTGGTTCATACCGGTAATCCCCGTAGTCAACAGGCTTGCCAAAAATTTGGGGCCAGCCTGGATAGCATGAGTTCATGAGTTCTAGGCTAGCCTGAGCTGCACAGTGAGACTGAGGGGGAAAAGTACATAAACACACTGTCAACTCACAGTCCTATTTGCATATAATCATTGTTAACAGTATGAAATTTTTTCAGTCAGAAATAGTTCTTGCTGACATATTGGTAAAAACTCTTTCTAGTAACCTTTCTCCGTATCTACCCATGTGGATGAATGTCTATTTTTACAAAAGCCTTTTCACTTCAAATTCCATCCTGAATATCTTCGCTGTGTTATATTTTTAATCCCTGTAACACAATGTTAAAGGAAGTCTAAACAGCCTATTATCTGGATGACTCACGATTCAACTTATCGAGCCATCCCTTAGCACCGGGATCGCTTTGCCACGGTTTTGGTAGGACGAACAGCATGGAGGAAAAGCTCCCCTCCTCCCATTTCAGACTGTGAGCTTGCCTAGGTAAGTCGCTGGGTGTGGGACTCTTGCATCGAAGAGCGCCATCGGCTTGCAAGCCTTTAATGCACACTGGCAAGCTGCTTTCCAGAGAGTTGCACAAGAATGCTTTCCTACTCGACATCTTAGCAGCTTGGTTCTCATTTTATTAAGAGGACATTTTTTTTCATCTAGGAATCAGACATGGTGCTTCATTGCTTTGCTCTACATTTCTGTGATTAAAGGTGAAGCTGGAAAGGACAAGGCTGTGGCTCAGTGACAGAGGATGGCATTGCCTAGCACATGTGAGGAACATGTTCCATCCCCAGAAACATGGGAGGGGGTGTGTGGGGAATTTTCACACCACACACACACACACACACACACACACACACACACACACACATATTTCTGCTTTTCTTGGTGATACCTTTATTCATGTTCTTCATCCATTTAGTCTTTAGACGGTTTACATTTTTCTCACTGGTTTTTATGAGTTCTTTGCATGTGAAAGGTATTAGATCTCTTGAGGTAAAGTTAATTGGAAATATTTCCCCCCTTGTTTCTAAGCATCAATGTTTGTGGGGTGGTGGGAACTGTGGGGCATTTTCTTATTTTCACCTGCTTATATCATGGAGTAATCTCCTCTGGGATTTCTTCCATTGCTAGTAGACTCAGAATGCCCTTCTCCACCCACATTACCAGTTTCGTCCTCAAGATCTTGCTGGAAAGCAGAAATTAAAAGCCTCTTTCTAGTCGGGCAGTGGTGGCGCATGCCTTTAGTCCCCACACTCCGGAGGCAAAGCCAGCCTGATCTGAGTTTGAGGCCAGCCTGGTCTACAGAGTGAGTTCCGGGACAGCCAGGGCTATACAGAGAAACCCTGTCTCAAAACAAACAATACAAAAAAATCTCCTTCTCCAGAACTCTATCAACCAGGAAGTAATACAGACATACACAGAGATAACCAGCTTAAAGGAAGACTGCTTGACCTAGCTAAGAGAAGGTCAAGATGATGTCAGGGGCTACATTTAAATAAAACAGCTCATCGCTTGGCTTTATCATCATTTTTTAATTGTGAGCCATTTAAAACATGCACAGAATTGTGCTGTTTCTAGAAACACTTGAAATAGGAACGTGATGGCTCAACCTAGCTCATCAAGCGCTTCTTCCTGACTCTGAAAGTCACAAAGCAACTATTAGGGAAAAATGTTCCCCAAGCGAGCATCCATTCGGTCTTCTCACACGTCAGTCCGACGTTGTCTCAGTTTCATCTGAGGAATTCTCAGACCAGTGAAATGTCTCAGTGGGTAAAAGGCCCTTGTGGCCAAGCCCCAGAACTTGAGTTCAAGTCCCAGAACCACATGGGTAGAAGGAGAGAGCGCCAACTCCGGCAAGCTGTCCTTCATACACACACACACACACACACACACACACACACACACACACACACGTGCACACAACCAATGAATCAAGCAATTTCGGGGGGAAAAAGTTTAAGGAAATTCTCTGTAGTTTTGGTCTTATTGCCATGTTTACTGGGTTTTAGAAAACACCTCACAAAGAAATAACTGAATTGTAAGAAGAGAACCTGGGGACAACAGCAACAACTGCTGGTTAGTGACACTGAGCAGAGGTTTCCAAACATCCATCAGCTCGGTTGACAAGGCCATCACTTGTAAAAGAAGCCTCCGAACTGGTTCTCAACCTGAGGGTCGTGACCCCAATGCAAGGCCACATATCAGATATATTTACATTACAATTCATAACAGTAGCAAAATTATGAAAATAATGCTATGATTGGGAGGTCACCACACCTTGAGGAACTGTGTTCATGGGTCGCAGCGTTAGGAAGGTTGAGAACCGCTGCTCCACAGAAATGCTTTGTTTTGAGGGCGCTGGAAATGCTGGTTACAGACACTCTCCAAAGCCTGAGGATTTAAATTTAATCTCCAGGATGCACATGCTAGAAAGGGAGAACCTACTCCAGAAAGCTGTGCTCCGACCTCAATGCAAGAGCCATGGCATGCACACACACACTACACACATACATGCTAGATACATATACACACACATGCTAGCTATAAAATTGGTATAGCCTTTACACAAGAATACTTTTTCAGTGTGAGATGTCTATACTTTTTGAAACAGTAATTCTGTTTCTAAAAATCTATTTTAGAGGAATTGTGAGAGAAACATGTGCACAGATGATCTACTCCAATGACATTTATTACAATGAACATTCCAAACAACCTCAAAAACAGGAACATCAGTACATGAATTATTGACAGGATCTATGATTACATTCCAGGATATATAAATATATTCCAGGATATTATTTACCCATTAAAATCATGCTTAAAATTATTCTCATGTCTAATGGTTAAGAATATGCTTCCAGGGTTGGGGATTTAGCTCAGTGGTAGAGTGCTTGCCTAGCAAGCACAAGAAGGCCCTGGGTTCGAGCCTCAGCTCCAAAAAAAGAAAAAAAGAATATGCTTCCTACATTGAGCATGGTAATATATGCCTGTGATATCCCAGCTCTCAGGATGCTAAGCCAGGGGAATCCCGAATTCTAGTCTAGCCTAGACTATGTAGTGAGCTCCTGATACAAAACCAAAAAAATGAACTGGAGAGAGGGCTCCGTGGGTAGAAATTCCTACTCTGTAATCATGAGGACCCAGGTTTGAACACCGAGCACTCCGGTAAAAAAGCTGGATGTTGCTATGGCATGCCCGTAACCCCAGGATTGGGAGCAGGAAGAGGTAGGGGCAGCAGGAGACAGACGCTTCTGAAAACTGCCTGGACAGCCAGCCTAACCCAAAACCATGAGCTTCTGGTTCAGGGAGAAGCTCTGTGTCAAGGCCATAGAGGAAGACACTCAACATCCTGTTTTGACCTCTGCATGCGTGCACAAAGGCATACACACAATACATAACAAAAAAGAGAAAATTATGCTTCCTTTATAGTGTTGTTTTTTAAGAAAAAAAACCATCTTACAAAAGAATCATACATACACAAAGCTGAGACAAGTTCTTTAGGTAAGTGTAAGGAAATACACAGATGTATAGTATGACCATAGATTCTCTTCACATCCTGGATTTTCAAATTTTTCTACAATCCACATGTTCTGTAGAAGGTGAACTGTTTCTTACAGATGTTTGCTCTGTACAATAAAGAACAATCCTTGCAGCTGGCTACAAGTTCACCTCCTGTTCTCAGATACTTTTCCAAAAGCGTAGGTGACAGGCACAGGCACGAAGCCTACTGTGTGCTTCATGGGAAGGATACAAAGACATGCCTTGCCTTTTCTTAAGAACTAAACCAAGAGCTTAAGTTGTATCTCAGTTGGTAGGATGCTTGCTTACCACACACAAAGTCCTGGGTTCATCCCCAATGCTTCATAAAGCTGGGTGTGGTGACACACCTGCCCCAGCACGAGGGAGGTCGAGGAAGGAAGAGCCAGAAGTCCAAGCCATCTTCAGCTATATAGCAAGTTCAAGGCCAACCTGGGATATATGAGACCCTATCTCAAAACAAGACAAGTAAGCAGATAAGTAGACAGACAGACAGATAGATAGATAGGCAGGCAGGCAGGCAGACTGACAGACATGTGGTAGAGTAAATAGAAGTGAACCAAGCTAAACATGGTTGTGCATGCCTATAATCCCAGCACTTGGGAGGCTGAAACAGGAGGGTATCCAGTTCAAGGCCAGTCTGGCCTACACAGTTAAAAATACTTCGTGTTTTTAAAAGTTGAAGCCACAGGCTGTGCATTTAAACTTATCTTCCCAGGTTCACCTCTTTAAATCCAAGTCACCCAAGTCACCCAAAATAAACGTTTGCCTCCAAACTGGCAGCTCATTCCTTCACCAGCCCTCTGCCATGCCAAAAAAGCCAGTCCCGCCCATCGTAGCTGAAATGGATCTCAAATCCTGGTTCAACCTTTGCCAGATGAAGACAGATGTATAGGCCAGTACCTGATACTCTTGGCACCTTTTCTGATTTTATTACTGATGATTTAAAATGATTTCACACGACTGATCTGATGTTTCGCGATGCTTTCCGACAGAGTCGTGTCTGAGGAATTGTGGCCATGCCATTTTGTCTTCCTCTACCACCCGGGGTGTGTTGAAAGCATTACATACATCTCTTTATCCTTTATTCATGTTATATAAATAGTAAACGTTCCGAGTTTGTTAATTGTCCCCAGCCTTGCGTACTCACCCACAAACCCGGATTCCCAGGGAAACCAGCACAACAGAATATGAGGAAGTAAATTAACAGACACCATACTTTAAATTAGATTATAAACCTCATTTGGTTTTTGTGATTTGTTTTGTTTCTTACTCTTGTAGAGTATTTGGGCGGGGGAGGTGGTGAGGTTTGGGATTGTTTGTTTTTATGAAGTTTTGTTGTTTGGGAAAAGGGTCATTTTTCTAATTTCCCTTAGGCTGGGGAAAATAAGACTGGTACTTCTCCCGGCTTCTCTAGGAAGAGAAGACTCCATGGCCAATTTCACAGCACCACCAGAGATTGCCATTGTGTTCAATCTTGTTGGAAATATGGAAGTTCAAATCATATCCATTTAGTCCTTATGTGAAAGGAGTTAGAGATATTCAAAACTGCCATCATTTATTAATTTTTCTCTGCAATGGCTGAATGTGGCATAGTTTTACATTTCAATCTAATATAAACTATTTTAAGTATGAGAATTTCTACTAACAAATGTATCATCTCACTTGTCACTTAACTATTTTAATTACAGTTTCTTCAGCAGCACATAAAGGATAATGATATACTATTCACCTGGATTATTGTTGGGATCCTATGAGAAAATACAAAATAAATTCTGATTTTACACTCCTCCAGGAATACATCCCAAGGCTGCCAATGGATGCCTTCACCGTGATTAGGACCAAAACCGAAATACATAGCATTGCCACATAATACCAGAGTTAATCCCATGTTTTCATCCTGGTGGCTCTTCCACATAACTGTAGGAGAAGATTTTGTCGGGACCGCTGGCTCCCAAACAACTACTTAATTAATATTAAGTCTCTGTGTGGTTATTTGGGAGCCGGCCAACGGTCCCGACAAAGAACTCCACCTACAATTAACATGAGGGTGGTATACACAGCCTGGATCCATTGGACAACAGGACAGTCAGAGTCCTGAGTGAAATAGAGGAAGAAAGTGAATGACTTCATTTTGCCCCTCGTGACTTGCACAATTCTAAACTTAGAAACTGTCATTATCTGGAATTTTCCGTTTAGCATTTTTTATACTATGACTACATGCAGCTGTAACCCAGGAAAATGACACTGTACACAAGGGAAGAGGGGTTGCTGCATGCATGCACTCACTGTTTAAAAATGCAAAGCTCAGGCCAGCAAGATGCCTCAGAGGGTACGGCACTTAACCACAGCCTAATGACCTGAGGCATCACACACATACACACACACACACAGGCACACACTACACACATGCACACACACGCATGCACACGCACTAGAAGAATGCAGACTTTTTCTCTAAAAATGCAAAGGTCTTCATACACTGACCTAATTATGTGACATTTTTTATCGGGGTTTCCATGTGTGCATGTGTGGGGGTGGTCTCTATCCACATGCACTTTGTACACATTCATGTGGGGATCAGAATTTAAAAAACGTTGAAAATTGCTCTTCCACAGGTCTCCCAATTATTTTAATTAATGTGTTTACTTTTATTTATTTATTTTTGAGGTAACAGTCTCTCTTCATAGCCCCAGTTTCTCCTGGACCTCACTCTGTAGCCCAGGCTGGCCTCAAACTCACAGAGATACACCTGCCTCTGCCTCCCAAGTGCTGGGATTAAAGGCGTGTGCCACCATGCCTAGCTAATTTTATAAATATATCCTTGACACTTGTGTCTTTATTGGAAATGCATTCTTGTAAGTTGGGTAAAATAGAACAACTTTGTCTTTTGCCTGATGTGTAACCAATTTCAGTGCCTCCTCTTTTCTTCATTCATTTGAAGCACTCAAAACATTGAAATTGCATCAGTTTTCCACGTCATCTTGAAGAGGGTTGATGGCTCTCACCTGAGTTATCCTACCTTAGAATATAGTAGTTCCCATAGTTGTTCGGATATCAAATTGCAGCTTTCATTATTTTTTCTTTACATCAGTCATGCCTACTTCTCATTATATTCTTAAACATTTTCCCTCAATTTACTCATTCAGTTTACTAAAGTGATGAATTAGAATATCCCCTGGTGTTGAACCTCCTCATTGGTCAGAAGGTTCTAATTCTATGATTTTTTTTCTGAGGTATATCAAGCATATAAATATATTTCCGGTTTATATTTCAATGTGCATGTATATTTAATATCCTATAAATTAGACACCCAGGTATTCACCACTGACTGCCCTCAAATATTGAAACTTGGGGTTGCAGTGAGGGCGCAGTAGTTCAAAGCTCTTTCAGCCTCGGAGAATCAAAAGGACTCCAGTGTGATTCCCGGCACCTATGGCTTACAATCATTTGTGACTCCAGCTCCGGGAGACTCAGTGCCCTCTTCTGGCTCCCTCAGGTGCTGGACACACATAGTGAACATACATGCAGGCAAAATACTCATAAACATAAAATAAATAAAGCTTAAAATGTTAATGTTTTACTATATTTATATAATTGTAGAATATATGGAAATTTATTCATACAGATACAGTCCTTTATACTCCTTTCTCTTTTTTAAGTTATTTTTAATAATAAGATAAAGCAAAAACATCGCCGGGCGGTGGTGGCGCACGCCTGTAATCCCAGCACTCAGGAGGCAGAGCCAGGCGGATCTCTGTGAGTTCGAGGCCAGCCTGGACTACCAAGTGAGTTCCAGGAAAGGCGCAAAGCTACACAAAGAAACCCTGTCTCGAAAAACCAAAAAAATAAAAAAAATAAAGCAAAAACTAACAAATTGGAATTGAACAAAACAAGCAACCAGAAGAAAGAGAGCCCAAGAAACTCACATTTTGGATGCTCAGGAGTCCCATAGAAACACTAAACTGGAAGCCATAACATATATGCAAAGGACTTCTTACAGACCTGTTCAGGCCTCTGCATGCTGCCTCAGTGTCTGTGAGTTTATATGATACTCCGATCTTTAAAAGGATAGAGCCGGGCAGTGGTGGCACACGCCTTTAATCCCAGCACTCGGGAGGCAGAGGCAGGTGGATCTCTGTGAGTTCGAGACCAGCCTGGTCTACAAACCTACCAGCTGAATGATGAGAGGCACCAGTCACAAAATACAGTCTAAAGTAGTGGTTCTCAACCCGAAGGTTGCGACCCTTTGAGGTCAAATGACCCTTTTTTGAGGTTTGCCTAAGACAATAGCAAATACCAGATATATTTCCGTTACAATTCGTAACAGTAGCCAAATTACAGTTATGAAGCAGCAATGAAATAATTTTATGGTTGGGGGTCACCACAATATAAGGAACTGTATTAAAGGGTCGCAGTGTTAGGAAAGTTGAGAACCACTGCTCTAAAGAATCTCAAGCAAGGTGAATTTTGAATTTCATTTTTGTTATAACTTATTTGAAAAACAAATTGACTTAAGTAGTTTTTTTCTTTCCTTTTTTTTTCATGACCAAATAAGGAAATGAGTCCAGAGAAATGACCCAAGAATGGTACCTACTGGGGAGGTTGCTTTGGTTATATTTATGTTTTATAAGTTAACTTATGCTTCCGGCAGTACACTCAAAGCGTGCTGCAAAATGGCATCGTTTTACTCAGTAGCCCTAAATGTGAAAAATGCTAGTCCAAGGCTCTCTGAAAATGTAGGTCAAGGTTACAAAAAGCAAAGATTATGTAACGGTCTCGTGTAGAAATGGTGAGACGCCATGAGAGTGTAACCGAGGCCCTGCTTTCGGTCTCCAGAACTCAAAGAAATAAAATCTTGTCCTAGTAGCAATACTGGCAAAGACACAGGCAGCCGAGGACTTTTTTCACCAAAACTGGTTTCCAACCACAGACACAGGACTTGAAGAGGGGAACCTGAAACGCAGTAAATCTTGAATCAGGAATTAAATTCAAAATGAACTGCACTAATCTACAGAAACACAAGAGGAACCCAATCCAAATATGGTAATAACCTCTCACGCAGCCAACATTTCTCAGAAAGTCACTGGCTTGCGAGTCTGTGTTTTGTCTTTGTGATAAGTTATATTTTCCCAATACTTGAGAAAACTTTTATACGGGGGACCCAAAAAAGAGCAAGCTGGATCACAAAACAGCCACTCAACAAGGCTTCCCAGAAAGCCATCCACTCAACTGAGCCACAAGCTGAAGTCGGGATTCTGAGAACCAGTCATTAAGGGGAAATTCCAGAGAGGCTAGAACACAGTAAGAACGTAAGAATGAGGCAGCCAGCCCCAGCCTATTCTAGGGAAGCGATGCCCAAAAACTACATAGAGAAAAAAAGAAATTAACCTGTTTGCTTGTTTTTTGTTTGTTTAACAAACAAACAACTCATCTCATGGCCCTTCTCCTTTTAGTCTCTCTTGTGTTAGGAAGGACCACCTTCCTACATTTTCTGGGCCTATCATCCGCATATCTTCTGTGTATTTTCTTCTATCGTACCTCCCATATGGGTCTGTTTTGTTTTATACTGCGTTGTATTGGCTCCTGCTAGGCATGTAGTTCACACCTATAATCCTTGGGATCAGAAGCAGAAGAATCAGGAGTTAAAGGTCCTCCCAGGCCACACAGAATATTCAAGGCTAACCTGAGCTATATATAAAAATAATAATAATAATAATCAATTAGTTAGTTAAATCAAGGCTTTTATGACAAAGTATAAGATCATCCAAATAGCATCATAAAAAAGGCAATAAGATATAAAATAGAAAATAAACCCCACTGTACCAAAACAACTCATTTGTATTCATCCTAAAATACCTTCTTCTAATTATCCAAAATCTGGCACTAAAGAACATCCCTATCTGTTCTCGTTTTAAATACATTACACTTTCAAATAACTGAAATTTTGCTAAATCATATCAATAGATCTTACTACATAACTTCCACCACTGAATTTTCTTTCTCAAGTTGAGATGTGATGTCATCCTCTTAATAATCCATTAATACAAGCTAATAATGCTATTAACCTAAAAGAAACACTAAACATCAAAACATTCCCCCGTATTAGGACTGAGCTCTCGGGTGATATCATTTAATTGAATCTCCAGATTCACTCTGAATTCGGATAAGCTATAACGGTGAATCTTTTATTGCAAAGTGTCTTGACGGATATAGTGTGATCATCATTTACATGATCCAAGATTAGGCTGATAATAAAAAGGAATTAGATCAAAATACCAGCCTAGAATCCTTCAGCTTGGGTCTCCCTTATAAAAGGAGCACACTACTAGATTCCCCGTGGCCTATGAGGATTTGGGTAATCTCTACAGATCAGATGTGGAATGAAATTCATTAACTGATTCAACAAATATTTGTTGAACTCTGATTAGGTGGCAGGCGGCATGGGAGAGCAAGGGAAACCACAGTGAGCAATGGCAGACTGCTTCACTGGCCGGGTAGGGCAATGGCTGGCAGGCAGAGTACAAACCGATTGTTTGTTTGCTTGTTTTTATTTTTAATCCTGAATAGGACCTCTTCATCGTTTCAAATGGCAGTAACTTTTGGAAAGAAAAAACAAAAGGGGATGCACAGGGAAGAATTTATAACTGATGGTAATAAAAGGCTTGCAGGAGAGGCAGGAGCTAACACTTCATGGAGTTCCAGCTCACATCACATCGAGTCTTTCCTGTAGATGATGTCTTCTTCTTTTTTTTTTTTTTGCCCCAAATCTGAGACACAGTGAATGCACAGTCTGATATATCTCCACCCTTGGTCCATTAGTTCACATTGTGGTCCACCAGATTTGGTCCTAGCACAGGTATGAATACTTTTTCGCAAAATCTAGTATGCAGATTCACCCTCTCTTTCGCCCTAACCTCCCAGATCATCACGCATCCTTTGGGAAATGTCAAGTGTCGTTCGGGTTCGGAAGTTCTATCTCCTTCTCAAAGATTTTCAATTGATTTTGAAAAACTGATGTCACTGGGCATTCGCGAGATGTAAATTTAGAACCTTAAAGTTCCTTCGTTATCCCGCTGAAGATTCATTTTCTACCAATCACCCTCTTGCATGAAAATACTGGAGTCTGACCAATTCGAAGATTGCAAAAGCAGCTCTGACGCCTGCTGTTTATGGAGCCCTGTTTCCACGTCCCTGTCAGTAAAGCAACATGTGACACTATGCCAGGAAGCTTCCCACCCACACACACAACAGTGATTCTGTCCAGAAAGCGGATGGTTTAACCGAGAGCCTATCCGGATCTATCCAGCCCCATCCGTTTCAGAAAAACCCTGGTATTCGGATCCAGGAGCCCACCACCCTCTCTGAACTCAAAACTGATTTCTAACCTGGGGGCCGTTTCCTACCTCCACTCAGGTCCACCCCATGGCACCTCGGATCCACTCAGCTGATGGAGACCTAGGCCCTGCCCTACCTAGACTCTCTTAACAACAGCAACACAAATGACTTGCACCAAATATTTTGGGAGTTGGGTCACTTGAGGGTGGAGAAGGAGGGTGGGGGGCTGCGGGCCGGCTCGCCCTCCCATTGGCTCAGCCCTCTCCTCCTCCCCTGCCTCCACGCTCTTGAAGTTCCTGCCAAATCACTGCCTTTGTCTTAGAAACATTCCGCCCACACCCCAGCCCCTCAGGAGCTCTGCTCTGCTCCCCAAGCTCGCAGGGTATTTTTCAAAGTAAATACATTTCCCTTTCTGAGAGGAACTCTGGTGCCAACTTTAACAAAATAACATTCCTCAGCCTTATCGCCTATGATGCACTAAATTTTATTACGCTTTTTTTTTTTTTTTTTTTTAAAATGTTAGAGCAGCTTCCAACGTTCTAGAACAGACAGCAGGAGGTTTCCATGTATTTTAGAGCTCGGGAAGCCTAACTTTTTAACCAAAAATAAAAATCATGTAAAAACAAAGGGGAACCACCAGCAGACGTGCCTGGGGGAGGGGGTGGGACGGGACGGGATGGCGACTAACAACTGGTTTTCCATGTTGGTTCCTGGAGGGGCTTCGGGGGTGGGGGGGTGGGTTGTCATCAGGGTTTCCAGAGACAAGTTACATAAAACAGAACACTCCCTTTCACTTTCTATACGCCCATTGTGTTGGCGGCAAACTGCGACCCAGCGCGATGTGCTTTGGATACACACACACACACACACACACACACACACACACACACACACACACACCCTTCGGATTGTGCGGGATCCCCACGGGCTGTGGCGTTGTCTGGTCCTCTCTTCGTGGAGGGATTGGCACACGCGAGATGACATCACGAATTCCTTAAGTTTCATTAGAAACAGCCACTTCTCGGTCACCCGGGCTGGGCTGTGTGTGTGAGAAGTGCTTTTTTCTTTTTCCCCCTCTCTGAAGGAAATGCATTTATCTGGAAGCTACAAAATTGCTTCTAAATATAGGTTAGTTTGCAGAACCAGCAGGAACCAGTGCCACTGAGATATTTTATTTCTGTGATATAATGAAATGTGATTCCTTGGATCTCACAACTGAATGTGAGTAAAGAAAAGTTGAATGTCTTTTTTTTTTTTTCTGGAAATGTTTTGTGAAGATATCAGGTTCCCCGCCATTACATGTTCCTTGGCTGTGTTGGTAATGGGTATATAAACTGTTTTATGCAATTGAAAGGGGTATAATTTCCACATCATTTGGGGAGTGTGGTTATTATTCAAATGTTTATACGTAATTATTACAGCTACCCTTATAATGAGTTCATCTGCGCTATGTGTCCATAGTCAAGCCTCCTTGACATTTTTTTTTTTTTTCAGTTTTTCGAGATAGAGTTTCTCTGTGTAATTTTGGAGCCTATCCTGGAACTCACTCTGTAGCCCAGGTTGGCTTTGAACTCACAGATATCTGCTTGTCTCTGCCTCCCGAGTGCTGGGATTAAAGGTGTGGGCCACCACCGCCCGGCTCTCCCTGCCATTCCTAACTCTGCTCTTTATTTCTTTTGGTTCCTTGTTCTTTTATCATCAATGTTTTGTAATAGCATGGTCCGTTCTGCTGTCTCCACGAAAGGAAATACTGTTCCCAAGGGATGAACTGTCAAACCTAAATAACTTCTACAGTCAATACCAGTCTGCTCTCATTGAGAAACAATGTGCATCTGGTTGTTGTTTTCCAGTGGAAGAGCTCGACCTCAGGTTGTTTGTTTGCTGAAATAGGGTTTCTCTGAGCAGCCCTGAATGTCCTGGAACTCACTTTGTAGACCAGGCTGGCCTCAAACTCAAGAAATCCACCTGCCTCTGCCTCCCCGGTGGGGAATAAAGGCGTGCGCCACCACTGCACCCAGCTGCACTCAGGAGTCTTAAATCTGCTGTGTGTGCATCTGCTGTACCACTGAGCTACAACCCTGGTCCTTGGTGTACTATTTTTAAAGCCATTTGACTTACAAATACCCAGTTCATAAGGCTTTTCTGGGATAATAATAGAAATGAGCGGCCTAAGTAATCCTTTCTGTTGTCTCTGTCGGACCGCAGACTGCTTTGGAAAACAAGTCACAGGAATGCTATATAGTAGGACCCGGAATGATGGTTTTTCTTACCAGGCATGTTCTGAGCTTCCAGTCACCCGATCCCCACAGCTGTGACTCTCCTCATGCATCCAAGGTCCCCCGACAGCTTCACAAAACTCAGTCTCCCAGGGAAGATCTTAAAACAGTGTGATCCAATCTCGCTAGTGCCGGATAAAAATAAAATAAAAATTAAAAAAAGGTGACATTTGGGTATGTAGGGTACACTTTTGAAAACCACACTGTGAACTTATTTTTAGGGTAGTAGAGCATTCAAACTACCTACCTGACACTTGACTATGCCTTCAAAGAGAGCATGCTGGGTTCCCAGCTTTTCAAGAATTGGGTGATTTTGAAGAAGGCTCTAGGCCGCTTGCAATGCACCGAGGACTGGTTGAATCTCAATTCTATGCCGCAAAACACTTATTAAATCCCCGCTTTGTACAAGGAATCATGAGGACCACAAGATGAATATAACAGCCCTCTCCCTGGGGAACCATATGTCCTCACGGAAGATGAAGAGGACGGCAGCAGCAAAAAATAACTCTGACTAATAATTACTGTTTGCTTCACATACGTTATCTTACATAATCTCCGTGACACCTACAGTAAGGAAGGACAATTACTAATTCTCATGTGCAGAGGAGAAAAGGGAGGCAGGAAAATTAATCTTCCCAGGCCAGAAGACAGACCCAGCAGTGAAACCGAGATTTAGATGCTAAGAGCCTGACCCAGCATTCCCACTCAGCACCGCTGGACTGCACCCACACAGATGATGCCAAAGCAGAACTGTGGCTAGGGCTCGGCCAGTCAAGGAGAGCAGAGTCCTGGAGAGACCTGGGAGGGGTGCTTTCTTAAGGCTTAGGCTGCTGTAATAATACAAACGAAAAACTTGGAAGACTTCTTTGGTCTTCACCCCCTCCTTTTCAAACTATTTTATATGCTGTTCTTGCTTTTCTTCAGGCTCCCATGTCTTTTCCATTATCCGTCTCCGCTCCCGGGGTCTCTGTGTTTTGCTGAGAGACGACAAGCAATCTGAAAAGAACTGGGGAAACACTCCCAAGGCAACATCAACCAACCACATCCCTCAGCCACCTCCCTCTCCTTTCCCACACTCGTGTGTAGGTGGATGACCTCGGCAATGTTCTCACCCAGGTTAGCCCCTCCGCGGCACACCGGTCTGGTCTGGAACTCAGTATATTAGGCCAGCCTGGCCTCTAATGCAAGGCAATCCTCCTGTCTCAATGCCCTAGATACTGGGGTTACGGATAATACTGTGAATACACTATAGCAAGAGTCGTGAACTGGATTCCAGAGGGAAAGAAGCCAGAATCAGAGACTAGTTAAAGGTGTCAGCCACGTGGACCAGGTAAATCAAGATACTTACAGTCATAGTGGAGGAGGAATCCAGAATCCTGTTCTCTGATCTGGTTGGGTCTCTTCCTGCCCTTCTTTACCGGACAATACCAGGTTGTATAGGTTACTGGGTCCCCGGCACCTGGATAGAGACTTCCTGTTTGCACACCATCGGAACTTTCTCTACATCTTCTTTGCCCTCCCCGCAAGACAACTGTACGAGCATCCTACTCATCCTTCAAGCAGGACCTGCTCAACCCTTCTCTTCCGAGGACTTCTCTGCCTTGTCCTCCTGACTTTGAACTTGATACGTTCGTGCCCTCTACCTCACAGCTTGCCCTCACGCACACCATGCCGGTCCGTTGTTATGTTCTGCATCCTCTTATTTTTTTTGTTTGGTCGTTTTGTTTTGTTTTTTTCTTTCGTATTGGGGATTGTACCCTCAAGGTTTTACACGCGTTAGGCAGGCAGTGAGTGTATCACTGAGCTACACCTATGCATGTATGCTATTCTTTCCAACTTTTTAAAAATTAAACTTACTTTTAAATTTCATATATGGGTATTCCCTCTCCTCTCTCCAAGCCCTTCCATGCCAAACACTCTCAAATTCATGGTCTCTTCTTTTTTAATTATTATAATTGTTACAATTACACATACACAAACTGTGTATGTATGTGTGTATAATATATAAACAGTTTTATATATATGTGCATATATGTATACACACGCATATATATGTGCATATACACACACACTGCTGGGTCCATTTAGAGTTGCTTACATGTATATGTTTCTAGGGCTGACCATTTGGAGCCAGATAACCAATTAAGGAGTTCATCCCTGAGGAAGACTAATTCTCCCTTTCTCAACAGTTGTTAATTCCTGGAACTCTTCAGCTAGGAGTGGAGCCTGTAACCTGGATGGGAGGGAATCTTATGAATATCTGAAGAAACAGTTCTAAATCTTCTGAACTACAGCGCCTCTCCTGCACCCCTAAACTACAGGGCCTCTCCTGTACCCTGTCTTATCATCACTTTACAGCGTCTTTCATGACATAATCAAATATTGTGCTTTGTCAAAGATTTCAACTCCTCACAAATGATAAACTAATGAAGAGCTCAGACATCCTGGTTCAAACTCCAGTGCTTGCAATGGCATATGACATATACGACTACGGATAATAATAAGTAAGAAAGTGAAGTTCCTAACACAGAGAATTCTATCTGACACGAAGGCCATAGCACTTTGCTCAAATCCACCACACCTGTACCATTCACTCTCTTTGTATTATATTTCCTATATTAAAAATCTCTAGTTTAGAACTCAGAGAAGTACACTCTACTGTAATCATGATAGCAAATGCTTGTATGAATTTTGGTCGGAGGTATTTTCTCATCCATTTGTTTTTTTTTTTTTTTTTTTTGGTTTTTCGAGACAGGGTTTCTCTGTGTAGCTTTGCGCCTTTCCTGGAGCTCACTTGGTAGCCCAGGCTGGCCTCGAACTCACAGAGATCCGCCTGGCTCTGCCTCCCGAGTGCTGGGATTAAAGGCGTGAGCCACCACCGCCCGGCTATGTGTTTTTTTTTTGTTTTTTTTTTTTTTTTTGGCATCCATTTGTTTTTATGCAATGAACAAATATTCATTAAGCATCTATGCCATGAGGAATTATACAGAATAGGAAGGCAGGTACAGCAGACAAGTCTCTCCTCAAAACACAAGATCAAACACACCCACAAGTATTTTCAAGTCAATAAGTCACTGTGAAAATTCAGGAGAGAGAAATTCTTTATGACTGCTATGAATACAGGAAGTTCCAAAATATCCAAGTGGGACCTTTTAAAGATAAACTATTCCTGACCTGCATAAAACAGCCTGAGAAGCACACAAAGCCAGGTTCTGAAACTCAGGGCCTCTGACTTGAAACTTTTTACTTTGGAGCATCCTTATCTGGTGATTCAGTTATCCTAGCATTTTAAATCTGAAGACACTACCTGACCTCCCCTTGGCCTATACACACACACAGAGAGAGAGAGAGAGAGAGAGAGAGAGAGAGAGAGAGAGAAAGAGAAAATCGACTTGAACTGAAAAAACGAAAGCACCATTGTGCCAGGTATGGTGTGACCTTCTTATGATCTCAACATTTTTTTTTTAATATTTGAAGCTAGGAAGGTGGTTTTTTCTCAGAGATGGAGGTCTTGCTAGGTAGCCCAGGCCAGCCCTGAAGTCATATTACAGCCCAGACTAGGCTTGAATCAACGATCCTCCTGACTCAATCTCCCAAGTGCTAAGGTTATAGACGTGTTCCATCAAGCTTAGATCATCTTGTTTATTTTATCCTAGAGATTTCAGCTGTTTTATAGAAAATTGTCAAGATGAGACTTTTTTTTTAAAGCAATGGTTCCTCTTTTTAATGGGCAGTGTTCTCAACATCACCATGTTGAGAGGGCATCTTTCGAATATCAAGACTGACTGCCAAAACAGTTGAAGTATTTTATTAAATTTAATGCTGAAACAAACAGAAGGCTTTGAACGTTGATTTAAACCCTCATTAGGCCAGCAGTGGTGATGGAGAAAAAGCTCAGCGTCCTTCCCACTGATTTAAGTCTCCGATTTGTTACTCAAATCATTTACAATTATCAGATTGATTCAGATGGAGACACACAGATAATTAGTTCATGCAAATAAACATACTGGCTGGTGACTTAAAGAGAAACAAGAGGGGAGAAGAAATGAGGCGTGGCGACAGAAAATTATACAACGAAATGAAGTTAAAGGCAGTCTCCATGCAGCTCAAGCTCAGGGATTTCCAGTCTTCATATAAACACATTTTCTCCAGGAACGAAGGAGAGGCCATTGCTGTAGCCTAAGGCTCTGCTTCTTCTTTCCTTCCCTACTCCGTCTCCTGGAGAGCCGCCCAAGGTTGATTCTAGCCACCAGCAGTGTTCATGGCACCCCGTGTGTTTAAGATTTAGACCTTCGGCAGAGAGCTACTGGAAGAGTGAGGCAGGTGCTAAATTAACCTTGCTTACTCGCATGCGAGGCCACTTCCATGTAGGGTCAGGAGCAGATCCAGCCAAGTCAGCCTTTTGGCCGGGACTCTCACTTCCTTGTGTGGCCTTGGGTACCACGCAATACTGAAACTAACTCTGTGTGGGGGTAGATGCAAATAAAACAACAGATGACACTCACCACACAGGACTGTCATTTGGATGAAACCAACTTTCTTTAAAAGCCAGTGTCAACGAGAGTTGCGTCCAAGAACCAATAGAGACTAGATTGTTCCAGAAGCTTCCATGTCCGGGTCTTGCTCTCTTAAGAATTTCTAACATTTGCTGTGATGGAGAACAATATTGATGAGTCTGTCTTCTCCAGGTCATCGTGTGTGTGTGTGTGTGTGTGTGTGTGTGTGTGTAAGTGGGTGTGAGAGTGAGTGTGAAGGTGCTGTGTGAGTGTGTGTGTGCGCGCTCCTGTAGGTACACAGTTGTGTACAGGTTTACCTGCACCTATGTGCAGAGGCTGGAGGTCAGCCTCGGGTGTTAGCTCTCAAGAGCCAACCATCTTATTTTTTTTGACACATCCTCCATATGGTTGCCACAAAAACCTGACAACTTGAGTTCCTCACAGCCCACATAAAAGCTCACGCCGTAGCCATGCATCTGTAACCCCAGCTCTGCTGCAAAGAGGAGAGATGGAGACAGGGGACTCCATGGAAGCTCCTGGACCAGCTAGCCCAGCCTGTGCAATGGTGAAAAGGTTTTGCCAAGGTCACAGAGTAGGGCTATGATACTGTAACAGGCCCCTGGACCTTAGCACAGTTGACATCATGATGGAAGCATCCTTTGGTCCATTCCATCTGATAGTGTAACCTGCACACAGGTAACACCACCTGCCAAAACGAGAACAAAGGCCTAATCCATCAAAGCCCACAGTTCTGAGGAAATCCCTTAGTGTGCTAACCCGGCCTTCTGGCTTCTGTGGCTCCAATTCTGGCTAACTGTTCTTGCTAACTGAGGTGTATCATCCCAGGATGTGGCTTTTGTACTTAAAAGCTCACCCTGAGAAAGGCTCAGGGCTACACTGGGATCGCGAACACCCAGTGTAGTCGCTGGCTGACTAATAAAGACTGTCTAGTGGCTTAAACACCCATGTCTGAGTGGATACCTTCTCCGGTGGATACCTCACAATGCGGCAGGTCTCCTGCCTTGGGAGCCCTTGGCTTTCTCCACCATCCCAGCTCATTCAACAATGGTGTTTTGTGTGCTAGCTCTGCATCAGGCCATGTTCAATCAATGGATATATCAGAAAGCAAAGAAAACAATGCCTTTGGCTGGAGAGGGTTGGGGTAGATCAATGGTAGAGCACTCACTCTCCTAAGTGCTGCGTTCCAGTCCCAGCACTGAAAAAAATGCATATAATAAATGCATGTCCTCAGACACTGCTGTTTTAATTACCATAGATTTATCAAGGAAAAGCTTATTATATAACATAAGATGCCAGAGAGTTTTAACAGCTATGAAAGAAACTAACAAAATAGGGCAAGGGGATAAATAGGAAGAGGACATTGAGGAGAAAAGAAAGGCTCTTTTAAATAGTGTGGTCAGAGAAGATACCTCTTTTTAAAAATCTGAAAATTGAGGGAGTAAGTCAGGTAACTATCTTCAGAGAGAAGATTACTAGCTGATCAGAGGGACCGTGGAGGGCAAAAGCTCTAAGGGACAAATGTCAGATTAGGAACAGTATGGCCATTAAACATTAGGTCTTTGGTTGGTTGAGGTGGCTGTTTAAAACTTAGTTATTATTGTATGAGTGTGTGTAGATGTGTGTGCGTGATGTGTATGTGCATCCAGGTGCACATGAGCTTTTACACTTTATTACTGTTATTGTCTGAGTGCACATGGACGTGTGTGCATGATAAGTATGTCTACACAAGTGCACGTGAGCTTATAAACTTTATTATTATTATTATTATTATTATTATTGTATGAGTGCGTACGGACGTGTGTGTGCATGATGTGCATGGGCACACAGGTACACATGAGCAGCTGAGAACCCATGGAAGTACGAGGACAACTTTTTCACCAGGATGCATCTCAGATTGCCAGACTTGTGCAGCAGGCGCTTAACCTGTGGGCTCTTGCTCCGACATCTCTTTCGGGTTTTTTTTTTTGAGACGCGCAACTAGGTCTGTGCTCCAGCTCACTGTGTAGCAGAAGATGGTGTTGACCTTTAGATCCTGACCTCTCAGTTGCTAGGATTGGTAGTGTATACCGCCAAGCCTGGCAAAACTTTAAATGTACCTACTAACTTCCTTTTGTTGTATGGTTTAACTTTGCTACTGCTGGGGATCAAACCCCGGGGCTTTGTACACACCAGGCCTTGTTTTCCCACTGACCCACAACTCTGGTCCCATTAAGCCTTAGTTTTATTGCTTAGGATTAATTGTTAATTTGGCAGAGACTTTAGGTAAAACACAGCTACTCAAAGCCAATGCTTACACATCAGTTGTCCTCTGCCAATCTTGTTGAAGGAGCAGGCCTACAGAGATACATAATATTATTCAACCATGGAAACCTTTCCTTAGAAAGCATCTCAGGGGATTAGTGCTGCACAGAACACTCTGGAAAATGCCGCACCACACCCTGCATTCACTGGAGAGAGGAAACTGGGCTTAGGAACCCAACCGAAGGCGCTCTCGGGAGCGCAAAGCCCCAATCGAATAGCGAATAGCGAGAGGCTTCTCTAGTTACCCAAGGAGGCGGATGTTCCTCCCACCGTGTTTTCTGCCAATGGTCTCAAAACATCCTTGGCTCTGTTTCCCAACTGCAGCTCTGGGGTTATCTACGATTTTACCCTGGTTTGCTAACTGCAAGTTCTGCTGACCCTCTGACCTTCCCTAGTGCTCACATCTGGGGACACGGGAGCTGGATGGAGTGGGAAGGCATCGAAATCCGCTCAGAGGATCCTCCCGTCTCTGGTGGGGATCCGGAGATGTGGGGTTGTGTTGCCGGAAGAGGTTGCAGTTGGTGGTCTCTCCTCCCTGCTAGCAGCTCCGGTTTTTTCACACCCTCTCTGAGCTCCAGCTGGTCTGGCGGAAAGCACCTGTGGACGGGTGGGGATCTCTCTCGAAGACCCCGGAAGAATGCTGTGCTGCGCTGCGTAGGCAGCCTTGGGAAGGAAGGCTTTCTGTGGGGACCAGGAAACAGCCAGGGGAGCAGCTGGAGTGGGCCAGGCCAGGCTGAGGGCCCAGAAGCAAGCTAGAGGGAACAGGCAGTGGGCTGATCAAGAGAAGTCAGCAGAGGTCAGCTGGACCTATTAGACAAGAGAGATGGTGAGAGGCGAGCAGCTGGTCACAAGGTGTCACTTGGCAGGCTTGGAAAGTGTGGCCTGAGAGAAGTACTAAGAGGGCTGTCTTGTGGCTTTGTTTAAAAAAAAAAAAAATCAGTTATACGAATAAAAGTTGATTCCAGATGTGTGTGATTCTAAAATACATAAAATTTAAGTGAGCAGAATGAGGGTATAGGTCAGTGACAGACCGTTGGTCTAACATGATCAGAGCCGGTTCGATCTGCACTACATGGAGAAAAAGAACGAAGGAATGATTTTAACGTTAGTGCTGGAGTTTGCTGGGTACCATCTCTTACAAGGGTTATCATCAGCCAGCATTGTTATTCCAATTTCACAGAAGGCAATACTGAGATTCAGCAGGGTTGAGGGATCTGCCCAAGCCAGCAGACTAGTTCAAGATGCAGAACCAGATCTCTCTGATTTGAAAGTCAAACTCTGTTTTCCCCTGTTAAGCATTATTATCACATAGATTGCACCTTGGTGTAATTAGAGTTGAGTTGCTGAAGTATTAAGAGACTGTGAAATTCTTCCCTACCACACCCACTCACCCACTAATGAATTATTATAGTCATCCCATAGACTCTGCATGGGACTAGTTCCAGGGCTACATGGACACAAAATCTACAAATTTATTTTTTTATAAAAGGAATCTATATAATATAGGGAAGAGGTTTTTTTTATTATGTGATTGAATTTTTTTGGTTTGTGTTTGATTTTGATTTTGATTTGAGTTGGTTAGATTTAGTGAGTTGAGTTGGGTTGGGTTGGGATGGGTTGGGTTGGGTTGGGATGGGTTGGGTTGGGTTGTTTTTGGTATTGAGCCAGGGCCTCTTGCAGGCCAGGCTGACCTTGAACTCCGGATCCTCTTGCCACAGCCCCTTAAGTACGATAATTAGTTACAGGCATAAGCTACCCCACCCAGCTCTAAAGTATTCTTGTATCTAGCATCTACACATGCTTCTTCACACTTTAACTCTCGATTGGTTGAATTACCTAATTTAACACTAATGCTCCATCACTTAGAGAATAATGGCAAGAAAAAAAACGTCTACACAGACCCAATTGTCCAATGCAGATACATTTTTTCAAGTCTTCTCCAGTCACAGTCCATTGAGTTCGTGGATGCGGGATTGGTGAACGTGGGACTAACTATTCATTTTGTTTCTCTTAAATTTCCTTTATCAGATGCTGGTTAATCGATATTGATGTTAGTTGATCAATAAACATCTGTGTGGTGCTTAAGAGAACTAGAAAGTAAATGATGGATTTTTGTTGTTGTTGTTGTTTTTTCAAGACAGGATTTCTCTGTGTGATTTTGGTGCCTGTCCTGGATCCCGTTCTATAGACCAGGCTGGCCTCGAACTCACAGAGATCTGCCTGGCTCTGCCTCCCGAGTGCTGGGATTAAAGGTGCGTGCCACCAACGCCCGGCATGATGGATTATTTTTAAGAATCATTATTCCATGACATAAATCTGGCCTAGCCCAGCTCCTGGGAAGTTGCCCTAGGGCCAGCAGCTCAGGAACTCATGTGAAGCAGCCGGGCCACAGCTTCCTACGAAATGTTAAGACTGGCACAGAGCGCCAGACACCTCCCATCATCCCTTGGCTTCCTGATGTTCTTCCCTTCTCTTCAAACTGCTCTTCCACTCTGAGGGCCCTTTCAGAAGCATGAAAGTGCAGTCACGTGACTATGAAACTGCACATTGCAGGTCTGTGTGAAGTCCTAATCAGTCCTCATTCACTCAGCCACTTAGGCTGTCCTTTCTTCTGACCCTTCTAACATATCATCCCAGATACTAAACTGAAGAAGAACAAAATCATTTTCTGGATTGCCGAGATCATTTCATTTTTATTAATAAAATTCATCTCTGAGGGGGCTAGGGCTATAGCTCAGTAGTAGAACTGTGTGCCTGGCCTTTTCAGGGTCCTAGATTCAATCCGCAGTACTGCAAAATGTATCTGTGAGCCAGGCATGGTGGCTCATGCCTATAAACACAACACTCAAGAGATATAGACAGACTATCAGGAGTTCAAGGCCAGCCTCTGGTATTTAAGGAGATTAAGGTCAGCCTGGACTACATAGATCCTGTCTCAAAAAAAAAAAAAAAAAAAAAAGCAAAAACAAAAACTAATCCCAGCACTCAAGAGGTGGAGGCAGGAGGATCAGGATTTGAAAGTCATCAGCACCTACATGATGACTTTGAGGCCAGCATGGAACACAAAAGATCCAAGAAGAAAGAAGGGTGTGGGCAGAGAACCCTATGTGAAGAATACCAAAGAGGAAACAGGTTTGGTCATAGTTACGCTGGTATAAAATGTATGGCACTAACAGTCAGATCATACAAAGAACATTGTATAAGGAAAAAAAAAAAAAAGCAGAGCTGGAGAGATGGTTCAGTGGTTAAGAGCATCGACTGCTCTTCCAGAGAACCTGGGTTCAATCCCCAGCACCCACGTGGCAGCTCACAACTGTCTGTAACTCCAAGATCTGACACCCTCCCACAAACATACATGGAGGCAAAACACCAAGGCAAATAAAAATAAATAAATAAATGAAAAAACAAAACCACTCTCCAGTAGATTTTTATTAGCCGTCCCCCACATTATTATGCCCATACTTTGCAAATATCTGCAATTAGTTTTTTAAAAGAACATATCTACAATTTGAAAGGAAAAATGAGAGACAAAAGCACTGCATTTACATTGAATCCAAGGAAGTTAAAAGTATGCCTTCGGTAATTTCAAACCATTTCAACGCAACATGAAAGCTGCTGCATTAAAAGCTCCTTTGTAGTAGGGTGGCTTTTGGTTTGTGAGGCCTTCCGGCCACTCTTCTGATCACTCCAGGTCAAATGCAAAGAGCAAAGTGTTTGTCCCACTTACACTAAGGCCTCTAATAAGTTGATCATACATCAGTAGAAGGCCACATATCCAAAACTATTTGGGCAACACAACTACTCAATAGTGGGGAGGGGGGTTGGAGATAGGGTTATAAAGTCAAGTGGGAAGGGAAGGATGATGGAGCTAGAAAAAGTTGGGGGAGGGAAGGTATATATGATCAGAACATATTGAGGGAAATTTTCATATATATATATATATATATTTCTTAGTGTTTTAGTCAGGGTTTCTATTGCTGTGAAGAGACACCATGACCACGGCAACTCTTATAAAGGAAAACATTTAATTGGGGTGGCTCACTTACAGTTCCGAGGTTTAGTCCACCATCATCATGGCGGGATATGGTGGCATGCAGGCAGACATGGTGCTGGAGAAGGAACTGAAAGTTCTACATCTTGATCTGCAAGCAGCAGAAGCAACTGTGTTACTGGGTATAGCTTGATTATAGGTGACCCCAAAGCCCACCCCTACAGTGGCACACTTCCTCCAACAAGGCCACACCCACTCCAACAAGGCCACACCTCCTAATAGTGCCACGCCCTATGGGGGCCATTTTCTTTCAAACCACCATACATAATGTTTGTCTGGGCTGAGCTCCAGTGAGCAGCAGGCTCAGAGTGGATTCTGTGGGCCTGGAGCCACTAACGTATATAAGGGTGGACTCAGGAATCAGAGCAGCACACTGTCGTGGGCACAAGGGAAAACAGGAAATAGCATTAGGAAAGAAATACGGGAGGCACCAGTCAGAAAAACCCATCTTCACCTTACTCTAGGAACCTGATGCAGCCTTTACCAGAGGGAAAATCTCTCTCCTGGTGGGAAGCTTCAGAACATTAACATGTTTAGCAGCTATGGTGGTTTGCAAGAAAAATGCCCACCATAAGCTCACAGGCATTATTAGGAGGCATGGCCTTGCTGGAGTAGGTGTGGTGGTGTTGGAGGAAGTGCATCTTCAGGGGCGGGCTTTGAGGTTTCAGAAGCTCAAGCCAGGCCCGGCGTGGCTCACTGTCTGTTCCTGCTGCCTGCAGATTCAGATGAAGGACCCTCAGCTCCTTCTCCAGCACCATGTCTGCCTGCATGCCCCGCCATGTCCCACCATGATGATAATGGACTAAACCTCTGAAACTAAGCCAGCCCAATTAAATGTTTTCCTTTATAAGAGTTGCTGTAGTCATGGTGTCTCTTCACAGCAATAAAACCCTAAGTCAGGGACCAAACATAATAGTGTCAGTGTTTTGGTTAAAGAGGGAATTCTCAAGTCTAAACAAGAGAGTCACAAACGTAAAGATCCCAATCCAGTGCCCAATCCAGTGCGTAGAGAATGAGAAGGGAACAGTTCTTGGAACCATGGCGTGGATGGGGGTGAGGAGGGGCGGGAGGGGGGGGGAGGGACAGGGGGCGTGTCCACACTGTTGTTTCAATCCCTTCTCTCCTTCTCACAGTTTTTGTTTCCCTTCCTATTCTTTCTCCTCCACTTCCTCCTTATTCTGCTCATCTGTACTCTCCTCCTTCCCCTCCCCCTTCTCCTCCCCCCCCAGTTGCTAAGTAAGACTCCTTAAATCTGACTTCACTCCTGAAAACACAGTATTTCTAGGAAAAATCACTTAAGTTTCACAGTTGTATGTATTCTCAAAGCCTCTGAGAGATAAAAAAAAAAATTATCTTTTTTTGCCTTGTTTTTTTTTCTCATCTTGTTAAAAATGGAACACCTCCTGGGCAGCGGTGATGCATAGCTTTAGGCAGATTTTCCGAGTTCCAGGCCAGCCTGGTCTACAGAGTGAGTTCCAGGACAGGCACCAAAACCACACAGAGAAACCTGGTATGAAAAACAAAACAAACAAACAAGCAATGAATACATAAATAAATATAAATAATAAAATAAAAATGGAACACCTGAATAAGGTTACAAAAAGTACACACATATTAATATTTGCCAAAGTCCTGCTCCTTGCTGTCTCCCCACCTACCCATCACCCACTCCAAATACTATTATGTTTACAAAGATAATTGCAAAGTTTATTATGACATGGTGATTCACAGTGATTCACTCATAATGAGATGTACATTTCAGGTTCAGAATGCCTCCTGCCACGGACACCGCACATGACTACATTTAGAAATGGGCACACACGTCTAAAGGGTGTGGTGCATTTAAAACCCAAATTGTATGCCATTTTGAGAATATGACTGCTCCCACCCAAATCATTATCTCGTTCACTAGCCAAAAGGTAGATTTCTATTTTGAATTTTTTTTTTTTTTGCCATCCAAATTGTCCTTTAAATCAGTAGTTCTCAACCTGTGGGTCGTGACCCCTTTGTTGGCACATGATTCTTTCACAGGGGTCACCTGAGACCACCAGAAAACACAGATATTTCCACTATGATTCATAACAGTGGCAAAATTGGAGTTAGGAAGTAGCAACAAAAATTAATTTATAGTTGGGGTCACCACAGCATGAGGAACTGTGTTAAAGGGTTGAAACATTAGGAAGGTTGAGGACCACTGTAGAAGAAAAGGAGGAGGAGGAGGAGGAGGAGGAGGAGGAGGAGGAGGAGGAGGCGATAAGTCTGCCGTGCCAGCCACATCAACAGCAGAAGCAGAGACTTCTCACGGCTCCTTCAGGTCATGAACGATTCAGATCGCTGTTCACCTAATGTTCCAACAGTGGGAATACAGAATTGTCCTAACCTCAGTGATCATCCTTCTTAAAGTATTATCAGAGTGCAGGTGTGGCTTAGCACTCACTATCCCTGGTGCACATTTCCAAGATGGAAAAATTGCCAAGTTTTATGGTTCCTGATAATTCCTCACATTACCAGAGTTAACCTATCTCCATACTGCTTGTGTGTTTACCAAATGCGTGGTTCGTTTTTCTCCAACCTTTCAGTGTTGCTATAAGTGCTAGGCAACAGGAAAGGAGGAGCCACGGTGCACTGGCTTCCGAGGCCCCTCTTAGCAGTGACCACAGATGCTGCCACCAGCCTCGGTTTTTATGGCGCTGATAAAGGAAGGGAAACCTGTGTAAAGCAGTTAGTTAAATGATCCAAAATGTCATTGCAAAACGCTGCAAATGCATTAATTGGTAGTCCTATAATTGGGACACAGGATATGAAGCCTTTAGAGGCTGGTTGGCCAGCTGGTCAACCAAATAGCAAACCATTATGGAAGCAAAAGGAAATGTCACAACGCTCTTCCCTAAGTGCGCTGTGGGGGGTTACTTTGCAAATGTTTCTCTCTCTCTCTCTCTCTCTCTCTCTCTCTCTCTTTCTCCCTCTAGTTCATTTGCAGCTTTTATTTCCTTCACTTCCAGCTGAAGCATGTTTGGTGATGACTGAGCCCTTATAAAAATTGTCTGTGCTGTGGTTTGTCTGTTTGGTTTTAGGAAGTCATGTCTGCGCATACTCCAGAAAGCAATAGAGTTAGTGAGGTTGCAGATAGCTCTGTGACACAGTGAAATGTGAGGGGACCCTAGATCCCTGTGTGCTGTCCCTGTGACACTATTCCAAATAGCTTCATAAAACATCCTAAATACAGAACACTAAATATGTTGAGAGAATCAGCATCCATATTCAGGGATTAAGGTAAAGAATATCTTTTTTGTAAAATTACAAAAGTGGCATTGAACTATGACTTAAGGAAGGTATTAAAGGTGAGACTTTTTCTGCATATAATAATCATCATAACTACAAAAATACCATAAGGACAGAACTAGCTCCAAGTTACCTTCTGACCACCACACACACTCAATGGTACATGTGGACTCCCATATGCATACAAATAAAAAATAAATAAATAAATTAGTACAATTTCTTAAAATAAGTGTAACTTATAGGGGTGGTAGTGGGGCTCACCTTTAATCCCAGCACTTGGGAGGCAGAGGCAGGTGGATCTCTGAGTTTGAAGTCAGCCTGGTCTACAAAGTGAGTTCCAGGACAGCCAGGGCTATACAGAAAAATCCTGTCTCAAAAAGACAAAAAAAAAAAAAAAAAAAAAAAAAAGAGGGGGGTAAAGAGTAACTTTACATTTTCTTAACGAACGCATATGTAAGATCTAAAACAATGTCCAAATATCAATGCATAGAAAACCATACGATTAAATTCTAAGAGTTTTAAAAAACCACCCTGAAAATAATAACAACCACAAAAACTGAGAGTCATTCTCTCAGGGAAAAACAGAAGAGGTTTTGCCGTTTTATGAGGCTGAAGATGGAATTCAGACTTCAATGTCACTAGACAAGTACTCTATCCACTAAGCCACACCACAGGCCAAGAAGCAGGGTCCAGAAAGAGAGCAAGCTTGTCTCGAGGGCCCATTGTCCCATGATCCTCCTTCCCTTGTCACTTTGTCCATCAAGATGGCCAGTGTTTAGAAGAGTCAGGGCCATTCTCCCACCCACTGACCATCTTAATCTATTTCCCCAGAGTACCAACCAGGATGAGGTCATGGTTCCACAGCTAAAGGAAGTCCTGCATTATCAGGCTGCCAGTCCGCCCTTCTCAGAATCTGGCAGACAGCAACCAATCTATCTTAACTCTAATACATTGTCCTCTATATTTAAAAAAAAAAAGAAAAACAAAAAGCAAAAAACCATTAGAACCTTTTCTGCGACTCTAACCCATGCTTTTTTTTTCACCCCCCTTCATGCTTTATATTTTATTTGTCAAGCTGTTCAAGTGGAAAGATGAATTCTCGGAACTCTCCTAGTCGATAGAATTTCATTAGGTCATCTCTGCTCATGTTGAACTTTAATTATTACTGTGCTTCCATCACAGTGTGTAAACACATTAAAATGAGTTAGTTATTCTGGTCCCGATCAATGGACGCAAACAGAAATTTATATAGATGAGCAAATAATATTCTTAATGAAATAGCCGCGGGCCTAACTTGGCATGCTATTGAATGGACTAACACATGTGAGCATGAATATCCTCCGTTCTCCAGCTCTTCTTCGGCCAATCCATATTTGAGTCAAACAGATGATGATATTAGGTCATGTTGGAATCATTTCGTTCCGGAGATCCATTCCCACTGTCCTCGAACTTCAAAGAGCACCTTCCCTTTCTTAGACGCCTTCAGAACCCTTCCAGCAGATACTGCGGATTGACGCACACAGACGATATCCCAACACATTTCTAACAGAGAGTAAGACAAAAGATATATATATGTGTGTGTGTGTGTGACTTTCTTGAAACTAGGGCTCGGGATGAATTGAGGTTTCAACTCTTGGATGCAATCAAGTGGAACTTGGTTTGGAGTAAAGTCAAATACGTGAGAAAGGATGGAAGACCCCTGCTGGTTAGTGTGGATAGAGCTGGATGACACTGCAGCAGCGGAGGGGCTCTGGAGCCCAGCTCCCAGGGAACACTCTGGAATAAACAGGTGACTTCCTGATCGGGTAGCGGCTTTGGAAGTTTAACCTGATAGATTCGTGGCTTTCCCTGTCGCTGTGGTAAAATAGTCTGCCAAAGGCGAGTTCAGGGAGAAGGGATTTGTATGGGCTCGCAGTTCAAGGGCAGGGTCCATCGTGATGGAGAAATCACGGCAACAGGAACCGGAAGCAGCTGGTCGTGTTGCATCATCAGTCAGAAAACAGAGAGTGGAGAATACTTGGGTTTGGCCCACTTTCCTTTTTTATTCAGTTCGCGATCTCAGGATGGTCCATCTTCTCACCTCAGTTATCCTAATCTAGGTGATCCCTCACAGGTATTCCTGGATGCCTGTCATCATCCCAGCTGATTCTAGACCCTGTCAAGCAGCCAGTGTTAACCATGGCACCTGAGGAAGGAGAGCCTGCGGGCTCGTTCTTCGGCTCTCTGCCCCCAGTGACTCTACAAGCCACTATAAATTCTCCAGGACAACCTTTTCTGTTTCTGCTCTCTACAGCTGACTCTGTCCTCTCAGTGACGAGCAAGTCTTCCGCTTGAGACACTGGCCATCAGATAGGATACTGCGTTGGCTGGTTTTAACTGTCAACTTGACACACCCTAGAACACGCAGGAAGAGAGTCTTCATGGGAAATTATCTAGATCAGCCTGTGGGAATATCGTGGGGACTTTCGTTTTTGTTCATTGAAGACCCAGCCCATCATGGGTGGCATCATTCCTTAAGCGGGGGGTGGGGGGGGTGGGGGGGGTGTCCTGAACATTTCAAGAGGGGAGAGATTTAGCTGAGAGCAAGAAAGCAAAGATGCATGTGTTGGCTCTTCATGGTGGATATGATGTGGCTAGCTGCTTGAGTTCCTTCTTCCCTACTTCCTTGAAATGATGGGCAGGGTTTGGAATTGTAAGCTGGGGAAAGAAAAAGTCCTTTACTTCTCTGTGTTGCTTTTTGTCCTGGTGTTTTACCACAGCAGCAGAAAAGAAACTAGAACAGATTCTATATTTACTATATCTTTCTTTACCATAACATAATTGTTAGTGCACATATCTGGCATCATTGAACGGTCTGGTGACAACTTTTTCTAAGCTTAGAAAACACTTTATCCAAAGTTGATAAGTCAGTATCGGAGCTGGCAGCTGTTTCTGGCTTAAGGTTTTAGGTGTTCCGATTTCCTGGGAGATCGACTGAACAGATCCTTTTCCGATTACAGCATCTGCGATGCAGGGAAGAAGAAAAATAGCCTTGCATTTATTCAAAGCTTTCAGGGTTTTAAAAGTGCTTTCCCATGCATCGCCACCACTATGAGTCACAACTGAAGAGCAGAAAGGGAAAGAACTATCCACATTAAAAATGAAAGGACTGAACTTCAAAGATGCTAAGTAGTTGGTTCATTGTGCCGTAGATAAAAGGCTGAGGCAAGTCTAGGACCTAAGGCACCTGTAGCTGCTATCCCAACACTCTCCCTTGAGAACGCCTCCAAAGCATACACACACTTTACTGAAAATCCCCCTGCATACACAGGATCCTAAGGCACCCCTCAGGATTCCCCTCTCTTCTTAAAAAAATAGATTGTTGTAGAATATTATTTCAAGGAGTGTTACTTTTGCTTATGTTGCATTTGTTTAACTCTGTGAAGCTGTGTTGCTGTGCCTGATGGTCTAATAAAGATCAGAACAGCCAATGGCAGGCAAGGCAGGAGAAAGGATAGGCTGGGCTGGCAGGCAGAGAGAATATATAGAGGGAGAAATCTGGAAAGGTCTAGGAATAAGAGAAGATGGAGAAGGACATCAGGGGCCAGCCACCCAGCTACACAGCAAGCTATGGAGTAAGATTTACAGAAGTAAAAGAATGGGAAAAGCCCAGAGGCAAAAGATAGACGAGTTAATTTAAGTTAAGAAAAGCTGGCTAGGAAACTAAATCAAGCTAAGGCGATCATAATTAAGAATAACCCTCCATGTGTGATTTATTTGAAAACTGGGAGGTGAGCCCCCCAAAAGAACAAAAATCCCCAACAACAATAGATCCTTGGTTTCATTGGCAATTCACCCAATGATGAGATAGTATTCTGTCTTGAGGATAGGTAGGGCTGTGTTCCCAAAGAGGATGTAAGAACTAAAGTGTTAAACGGGACCTCCAGAGAAGGTGCTAGAAAGAAAATTGTTCTGCTGGAAGAATGCTGGGGATGTCTTTCTGCATGCAGTAAATGTGTTGCTCTGATTGGTTAGTAAATAAAGTGCTGATTGGCCAGTAGCCAGGCAGGAAGTATAGGCAGGACAAAAAGAGAGGAGAATTCTGGGAAGTGGAAGGGTGAGTCAGGAGACACTGCCAGCCAGCTGCCATGAGAAGCAAGATGTGAGAGCAGAACTGGGAAAAGGTACCAAGCCACATGGCTAAACATAAATAAGAATTATGGGTTAATTTAAGATATAAGAACTAGATAACAAGAAGCCTAAGCCATTGGGCCAGTTTAAATAATATAAGTATCTGTGTGTTTATTTGGGTCTGAGTGGTTGCAGGCCCAGAAGGGACTGGAGATAACTCCAGCTACAGAAGAAGACTTCTTTAACCTTCTGTGGTTCTTCCTTTATGCTGCTTGGAATGCAGAAACCATGGCAAAAGCTCAGTTAGCCCTAGTAAAGCATGAGGCAACCTGTAGACTTAGCCTTGCATCCTAAGAACAGAGTGGCAAACAAGCAAATGAACAAATAAACTGGCTTTGACTCAGTGACATTATGGAAATGGAGTGCTATTCCTGAGATTTTTGCTGCTGGACCTTTTCTCTTTCCATGTGAGAAGATAAACATCTATTTTGTTTAAGCACTGCAATTTGGTATTTCTCATTATACATGGCAAATTTTAATCCAAGGAGTGTACATGCTTTCCCCTAAATTATGCATATTTTAGTGTTATGCCTTTAAAAGTAAATACTAGCATTAACAAATAATCAAAGAATAGCATGATGATCCCATGACAGCGGTGAGCGCAGTCAGCTTCTGAATGTCCTATCAGAGCCATATTCATCTTGGAAGGCTGAAGCTTGATGCTCCTTAAGGAGGGCTTAAGCTGAGTCTGTATATTTCTTCTGTCGCCTGTCCTCGCAAACTGAATACAGGAGTGCTTGGCGGCTCAGGCAGCCTTATGCAACAACCACCCACCTGGGCCCACCTGGACCCACCTGGGCTCCATGTCTGACACAACAAGACCAGAAGTCCCATTTTCTGTGGCCTCTGGGATCCGCTCACATCCCTGGCTATGGGCTGCCTGAGTTTCTTCCTGTTCTAAGAACGTTTCTGATTCAGAACCACTAGACCAAAGATGCAGCATCTTCGCTGAAACCTATAAGAGGCAATGAATGTGCCTCTCTCGTACAATGCTCTGGACAGCCCACTGTATTGGTCCAGAGTTTCCTCTGCCCACGCATCTTTCTATCAACTCCTCCGGGCTTCATAACTTATTCTGTGCTATGCACTCCTTCATCAGTCTGGTGATCCCCTTTCAGGAAAAAAAAAATGTCTTTACCTGCAAAAATAAAACACTTGAGATTGCAAACCAATTATATTGAAATACACCTTTCAAAATATCTTTGGAATATATTCTAAGATGTGCCTTCTTATTAAGACATTCAATTTCAAGATGTCATGGTAGGTCTAATAATTACCATGATTTTAAAGTAGAAATGGGGATAAATGATATTTTGAGGCATGTCATGACTGTCATGTTAAAGGAAAATGCCTGTGATTTCTACTGAAGATAGAATCAGAGATAAAGTTAATTCGACTGTGGTTTGCAGTCAACATTTTTAGTGAAGGGAAATACTAAATTTTAAGCAGGGATTATGAAAATAAATCTGTGATTTTTTTTTCTTATTGGTCTTCTGTACCTCTCAACTCGAAGTGCAGATTGACAGGTTCCCAATGTTAAGACCCCTGCTTAAATCATCAAGGAATCCCCGTGATTCCTGCGTTCCATCAGAGACCTCATAGGAATTCTGTCTAGGACATGGTTAGATGCCAGGCAGGATTGGACCTCAATTCAGCACCTTTCAGAGTGCAGGGATCTAGCAAAAGCTGTGATGTGCTGGATCTCTGATTCCGGTCATTGTTATCCAGAAAGGCCTGTGCTGTGAGATGAACTTGAAGAACAGCACAAGATTGCAGCCATAGGCCAGAGCACAGGTTAAGGGAAAAAATGAAAACTAGGTGGGGTGGCTCATGCCTGTAACTCCAGTTCTCATGAAGCTGAGGCAGAGGGGTTGCCATGAGTTGGAGGCCGGCCTGAACTACAGTGTGAGATCCTGTCTCAAAATGAATAGAAGAATTAAACAGAGTAAGGGGGAAATGAACTATTAACAGGAACATCCTTTTAGAGGAATGAGACCCAGGGAAACGTCCATGTTTTGACTCTGTACATATTAGATTTTGACCAGTCTGGAGATAAAAGGCTTCAGTCTCAAAGGCCCTATATAGGACATCTCTCTGAACACTAAAATCCAATATGAAATTAAAAAATAATAGAAACCAAATTCCTTTGAAATTTCCCCACAAACATTAAGCTCTAAGCTCTCCCCCAAATCCAATTTAGTGAAAGACATCTTTACAATAAAATAGTGCTTGATTAGAACAATTTAAGGAAATAGGTCTGGTGTCATTGTCTACTATTAAAGAGACATGCACAAATAAAATAAGGTGAAGAATTTTTCACATAGAATGTTTTGAATTGTTTTCAAAGATGTTAAAAGGCAGCCTGATGGTTATTCATAACAAGGGCTATAAACCAGTCTCAGAGCCACTTTTTTGAAGCCTGTCTTCAAATCAGATCAGTGAAATTAAGAAAAAGTAAAATAAACTTGAGTTTAAAAATACACTTTCAAGTTAAATTTGAGGATAAGATTATCTTTCCATAGAAAGATAAATTCTAAGCCTAGGCATGGTAATAAATACCTGTAACCCTAGCACTTGGATGGGAGAGGCTCAAGGATCCATCCTTGGCTACATGAAAACCTGTCATAGAGTAAAACAAGACAAAAAAGATACATTCTATTGAGACAGTTTACTATCAGGATTTTTCACCAACAGATGTAGAAATCATATGGAAAGTTTATAACTGCAGTTCTGAACATGTATTACACCCGAGTTGGGGAGGCCACTTTAAAACTTTGCTCTGCACATATTCAGCTGTGTGAGACTGGGCTAGTTACTTAGCCTCTCTGATCTTCATGCATGGGAATTGCATCTATAGCAATTCTCTTATTATAAGAATTTAAGCCAGGCGGTGGTGGCGCACGTCTTTAATCCCAGCACTCGGGAGGCAGAGGCAGGAGGATCTCTGTGAGTTCAAGGCCAGCCTGGTCTCCAAAGCGAGTTCCAGGAAAGGTGCAAAGCTACACAGAGAAACCCTGTCTCAAAAAAAAAAAAAAAAAAAAAAAAAAAAAGAATTTAAGGTGGCCAGGTGGTGGGTGGTGGTGGTGGTGGTGGCGGCGGCGGCGGCGGCGGCGGCGGCGGCGGCGGCGGCGGCGGCGGCGGCGGCGGCGGCAGCGGCAGCAGCAGCGGCAGCAGCACACGCCTTTAATCCCAGCTGGAGAGACTGGAGAGACAGAGGCAGGTGAATCTCTGTGAGTTCAAGGCCAGCCTGGTCTACAGAGTTCCAGGAGAGCCAGGGCTACACAAAGAAACCCAACTCTTAAAAAGAAGAAAGAGGAGGAGGAAGAGGAGGAGGAGGAGAATTTAAGGAAATGACTATAATACCTGACAGACACTAAGTTCTTCATCTTTTGTCATCAAAGAATTCTTATAAGGACTAGACACGATATGACCTACAAAGTTCTTGGCATTGTGCCTGGTATATACTTAATAAATAGTAGCATCAGAAATAGCAGCATCAATAAGAATATTGGAAGTCATGCTGATGATAGCATTAGCATAATGTTGATTTTAGTACGTGAGTATTGGTTTTTGGATTTCAGAACTGGTATCACTATGGTATTATGGCTTTATGCATGCCCAGAGGAAGAGCTTGTCTTCAAAATGCTGTTGCTCTGAGAAAGCTCTTTCCTGCTATATTGTTTTTTTGTTGTTGTTGGGGTTTTTGTTTTGTTTTGGTTTTTTTTTTTTTTTTTTTTTTTGGTTTTTCGAGACAAGGTTTCTCTGTGTAGCTTTGCGCCTTTCCTGGAATTCACTCTGTAGCCCAGGCTGGCCTCGAACTCACAGAGATCCACCTGCTTCTGCCTCCTGAGTGCTGGGATTAAAGGCTTGCACCACCACCGCCTGGCTTTGCTATATTGTTAAGAAGGTAAGAGGCCTGGGGTGTAGTTCAGAGGAACAGCATGCACTCAGTATGTGTGGAGCTTAGATTCAAACCTCACCACCACCAGGAAGAGGAAGAGGACAAGAACATGGAAGTGATGAGGACTGGGACCCAGCGTATGTCTTTGAGCACATGACAGTCTTGAAAGTGGACCGTGAGTCAGCTTTTGCGATGCTGTGTGGTCATAGCCGCAGACCTAGTACCATCATCTTTCAACGTTCATGCCTTTGCCTGGCCATGCAAAATTCCACCTGACAGTCACACTGCCTTCCTTGGACTCTTGCACCAGACTGAAGTCTTGTAGTAAGAGAAAAGAAACACAGGTACTTCTGCACCGTGTTAGGTTCACTAGAAAAGGGGAGCTGGAGAGATGGCTTAGCCGTTAAGAGCAGTTTCTGTTCTTCCAGAAGATTCAACTTCTGTTCCCAGCACCCACGTCAGCTGGCTCATAACCACTTGTAACTGCAGCTCCGGGAGATCTGACGCCCTCTTCTAGGCACTCTCCCATGTGTGGCAGACACTCACACACTCACACACACATGCACACACTCACACACCCATGCACACACACACACTCACACACCCATGCACACACATACACTCACACACATATGCACACATACTCAAACACACACACACACACACATACACTCACACACATATGCACACATACTCAAACACACACACACACACACAAAACAATGTTTTTTAAAAAGGAAAATGCACTGGGCGGTAGTGGCGCACGCCTTTAATCCCAGCACTCGGGAGGGCCAGGCGGATCTCTGTGAGTTCGAGGCCAGCCTGGGCTACCAAGTGAGTCCCAGGAAAGGCACAAAGCTACACAGAGAAACCCTGTCTCGAAAAACCAAAAAAAAAAAAAAAAAAGACGCTGTAAAAAAGAAAATCCAAAGTTTCAGCAATTTGTAATGAAGAAAAACGTTTTCAACAAAATCCATTATATAGGATACCAGTGATAAGGTCTCCAACTTGTTCTGTCCCCGGGAATGGAGAGTATCCTCAAAGCCACTCATAAACCAACAGTCAACTCTAAGACGGCCATGAGAAGCGATCTAGTTTCCACACCCACACTAGTTTCTGAGCTCGCGCTATCTCATGGTGGCCAAAAGCATCACGGCTGTGCAAACAATGAACTCAGTCACCATTAACTATAAATGCTTGGCACACGCCAGGTATCTTTCACAAAATATCCCCATGTCTTCTAACAGCCGTGTGAAGAAGGCATTGTGATCCCCAGCTCATACGTAAACAAACACTGAACTCACCCAAAGTCCGCAGGTGACCAAGTAGGAAAGCTAGGACCAAAGCTCAAACAAGCCTGAGTCCTCTCTGCCCCAGACCACTTTTCTATCCCCCACTTCAACTATGGCTCCACACACGGTGTTCCTCGTGTATGAACTGCTGGGTTTGATTCCTAGTACACACACACACACACACACACACACACACACACACACGCACGCACGCACGCACGCACGCACGCACGCACGCACACTGCATAGCAGCTTCAAGAGCCTTAAAGGAAGCCTCCAGAGACATCTCCTACTCATCTTCAATTTATTTTTCCCATTCTTGACTTGGTCATAAAAAATAATTACGACAGAGACTTGTACCACTGAACCGTGTACAGCACGCGCTCCTTGTTAAGCAGCACGAGAAGACAGGCCATCAAATGCAACATCTGATTTTGTAATGCATGTCACTGGACTGGGACCCCGAACTCTGCTCACAGACACCCACCCTTTGTTGTTGAAGTGGCCTAGCCATGGGCAGTTTTTTCAGAATGAGGGGAGTCATTGGCAGGCTGAGTTCTAGTCCAAACGCTTATTGTAATTAGCCACGTGACTTTGGCCAAGCCCATCAGCCTCTTTGGGGCTCAGTTTCCTCAAACACAAGATGAAGTTACCGAACTAGAAAGCTCTCTGGTTTGTCCTCCGTCTCTAAAATTCCACAGTGTTATGATGATGCCAGTGCTGAGGGTTCTTCAGCGTTATTAAAAAGACCCTGGGAAACTTACACAACCCCCGAAACTTGTCCCACGGGCTAGTTCTGCTAATCTTTCTTGCCCCAGACTCCCAGGCTTAGCCTAAGCATTTCACAATCACGGTATGGTTTTGTCTCTGAACAAGGGAAGCATCGCTAAAGTAGATAATGCTATCCTAGAATTACACAAAGGAAACCGAGGCTTAGGGTTCCCGCTCCGCAGAGCTGGAATTCAAATAGCTAGGCCCTGTTCAATTCCACGGTTCGGGTTCTCTTGCTTTAAAAATATATTTATTTTTTATTCTTGTTAACTATGTGTGTGTGAGAGAGAGAGAAAGAGGGTTGTGTATGTGTGTGTGAGGATGTGTGTGTGTGTATGAGGGTGTGTGTGTGTGTGTGTGTGTGTGTGAGGGTATCTCTCTGTGTGTATTTGTGTGAGGGTGTGTGTTCTGTATGAAGGCATGCATCCGTGTGTGAAAGGGTGTGTCTGTGTGTGAGAAAGTTTGTCTGTGTGCTTATGTATGAGGGTGGGTGTGTGTATATGAGGGTATGTGTATTTGTGTGTGTATAAGAGTATTTGTGTGTGTATGAGGGTGTGTTGTGAGGGTGTGTGTGTATATATAAGTGTGTGTGTGTGAAGGTGTGTGTATAAGGGTATGTGGGTGTATGAGTGTGTGTGTGTATGCAGGTGTGTGAGTGTGTGTGTGTGCATATGAGGGTGTGTGTATGAGGGTATTTGTGTGTGTGTGTGTATGAGGGTGTGTGAGAGTGTGTCTCTGGAGTATGAGGGTGTGTGTGTGTGTATGTGTGTGTGTGTTTCATCTTCACATTCCTCTTCATTTTCCTTCTACTTTTCTTCCTCCTTCAGCTAAACTTCCTTATCAACTGATTTTTTAATAATCTCTTCCTCATGAAATTAAAAATGTAAACGGCTACCAATATTTCTGTTACTAAAATTAATTGGCTATTTTAATACCTGATAAAATGGAGTTTTTCTGATTCATTCTGGAAGTCAAAGATCTTCTAGAAGTGCTCTGGAGTGATTTATCATCTCCGCGCAGAGACATCAGTGGAGTGTGGTGTGTGGGCTTTGGATCTGAGCAGATGGTTGCGAGCTCGGTGACCTTGGGGCTCAGTTAGCAAACGTCACCATTAATGGGCGGGCACGCACCCTAGCATCTGGCTTTTTATGTGAGCTTGGGAGATGGTGCTCTGGTCCTTATCCTTGCGTGCCACACCCTTTACCAGCTGAGCCATCTTGCCAGCCCAACGATGCTTAATCTTCCTCACAGCCTTGAGTCGATTGAGAATCACCATGGAAACACATCTCTGGGTATATCGAGGAGGGTTTCCAGAGAGGTGTAGTTGAGGAGGAAAGACCCACCCTAAACGTGGACAGCACTATTCCACGGCCCCAGGCCTGGACTGAAGGGAGAGGAGACCGTGAGCTGAGCACCCATCCACCTCTCTCTGCTTCCTGACTGCAGGTCACTGCGACAGCCTCCTCGGGCTCCTGACACCACACTGTCCCCACCACAAACAACTGTGTTCCTCCTTTCATTGTGGGCCAAAATGACCACTGCTTCCCGATGCTGCTTTTCGTCGGGTGTTTGCTCAGGGGAAGGTAGCTAATCCATGGGTTTACTTGTCAGTTAAACAGAGGCAGCAACGGCTGGCTCAAAGGGTCAACCAAAAGGACCTAAGGTACTTGCGGAGAGCTGGAAGAGTAAGAGGTGGCATTTATAAAACGCTGACTCAGAATCAGGGAATGCACGGAATACGTCTTCCATTATCTGACCAACTGCATGGGAACTAAGTCCAGGCATGATGCCCATTTTGCAGATGATAGAACTACATAGAAAAAGATTTAGTGACTGGCCAGGCCCTCAGGTTGTAGGTGGCTGGGCAGTCTCGCTTCCGGGTGCGGTCTCTGTTTCTCAAAGGAACGCTCCCAGCATGGAAGCCAAACTCCAGAAGGATGTATTTCCTTCACCTCTCTCCATGTTTTAAGAGATTTGTGATGAGATGGAATAATGGTCAGCGCTGTTACTTGCTGAGGTGAGTTTAATTTTCCACTTTGGAAGTCGTAAATTTTGTACAAAACACTAAGGTATCTGAGCGCTGGCAGTGAACAATGACCCACTTCCCACTGAGAAGCTTTAAATAAGGTCTATTTTAAATAGCATGCCCTGGAGTGTTTGCCACAAAAAATTGCTAACCATTTGTCAAGTGAGCTATCAGTGTGGGGAAGGGGCATCTCACTGACCGGCTTGTTCCTTTGACATCTGGTAAATAGGCCATCACCGAGGCCTTTATCTTCAATATCAAATAATTTTCTGTAAACTTGACTATGAGAGTGCTCTGAAGCCAGATTAGTCCTATTTTTAGGGGGGAGTGTTTGGCCTTTGAGACCCTGACTAAGTTTCTTTCTTCGTCATTTGGTATTTATCAGAAGACGTTAATCTCACAAATGAAAGAAAAGGAAAAGGTATGAAGAAGAGAGAGGAAAGAATGAAAGAAGAAAAGGAAGGGAAAGGTGAGAGAGGGTGGGGATGTGATGATCATGGGAAGCAGAAGGAAAAAGAAAAATGGCTTCGAGCGGAAAGCAAAGGATTAGGGCCACTACTATCAAGTTTGTGAGAGACCGCAGCTCTTAAAAACATCAACTGCCTCATGTGATGGCCTGTGCCCATCATCCCAGCACTCGGGAGGCTGAAAGAGAAAGATCTCAACTTTAAGACCAGCCTGAGCTACAGAGGAAGACTCTTCCTACAAGGGGGGGGGGGGGAGGCATAAAAAGAAATGAAACATCTTACTGAAGGAAGAACACCGCTCACACATTTGCTCTTAGTATTGAATCTCATGGATATACTCTGCAGCTCTCGGGGTGAAGGAATCAACCAGTCTCGTTCTGCAAATGACAGTGGGAAATGAGGGGCTTCGCTGGAAATAAAACGTGTCAGTCACTTAAGTAGGAAACAGGGAGGGAGGGAACAAGTTTGTGGAGGTGGGAAACCAGATAAGCAGTATGACGTCATGGCGCACAGGATGAGACAGAGCTGTCCCTTGTAGGTAGAGATTGTCAGTTCTGGGCTCCGTTTCAGCCTGCTGCTACTCAAGTGCCTGTGTGATTTAAGACAAATTAAGTAACTCTTTTGCCGCCTTGGGGAGCTTTCCTCAAGAACGTCCCCTCCCACTTTCGATTCTCCAGGACAAATGAAGTCACCCGGCTCCAGAGCAAGCCTCGCCCTTCCAGGCAAGCCTGAGGAAAGGACGGATGCCACATCTCTCCGCTCCCTGGAGAATGCCGAGCAAAAGACTAGAGAAAGCGATGCGCTGGACAGACTCTGTAATGACGTCATTGCTGCCAGAGAGGAGCTGTCCCTAAGCCAAAGGCTGCTCACCCTCCCCCCGTCTGCCGAATGCTGTCTCTTAGGTTTTGTGCTCTTTTCTCTTGAACTAGATTGTCTTAAAACAAAGATGGGCTAGAGATGTAGCTCAGCTGGTAGAACACCAGCTTAGAGGCAGGAAGCCTTGGCTTGGCTCCCCACTACTACATCAAAACCAGCCATTAGCCGGGTGATGGTGGTACAAACCTTTAACCCCAGCCCTCGGGAGGCAGAGGCAGGAGGATCTCAGTGAGTTCCAGCCTGGTCTACAAAGCGAGTTCCAAAGACAGCCAGAACTGTTACACAGAGAAACCCAATCTCAGTGTGTGGGTGGGGGGGGGGGGGGGGGGACAGGCGTTAATGACGCTTGCAATTTCAATTTGTTTTGTTTTGTTTGTTTTTTTGAGACAGGGTTTCTCTGTGTAGTTTTGGTGCCTGTCCTGGATCTCACTCTGTAGACCAGGCTGGCCTCGAACTCACAGAGATCCACCTGGCTCTGCCTCCCGAGTGCTGGGATTACAGGCGTGTGCCACCGCCGCCCAGCTGAAGTTTCAATTTTTAAAGCAATTTGAATGAAACAGCAGTGACGTTTCTACTTGACTTAATTTGCTATCAGTGTGTTTCAGGTAAGTTGACTTAACTTGAAGCATCTTAGCTGTGGTAGTTGGCTCAATGTTTAAGAGGGATAACAGATACAGGCAGAGATTTCCTTGCTCATTGGTGTTTTCTCTAGCAGCTATTCTTCATGTTCTAGAACAGTGGTTCTCAACCTGTGGGCTTGAGACCCCTTTGGGGGGGTCAAATGACCCTTTCACAGGGGTCACATACCAGATATCCTGCAAATCAAGTATTTTTTCTGATGATTCATAGCAGTAGCGAAATTACAGTTATGAAGTAGCAACGAAAATAATTTTATGGTTGGGGGTCACCACAGCATGAGGAACCATACTAAAGGGTCCCGGCATTAGGAAGGTTGAAAACCACTCTTCTAGAAAATTCGGTGTGTAAATTTGCAGGTATCAGGAAAGAATAAACTAGATAATAGTATAAGCTGTGCAACAGAGCACTTGCCCAGCCCATGTGAGGCCCTGGGTTCTGTTTCTAGTGCCTCAGGGGAAAAAATATAGTTAGGAATAAAACAGAATTTCTGGTGAGGTGAGCAGCCTATATCTTTAATTAGGGCTTGGGGATTATATTGTTGTATAGCATAGGCTGACAGACAACTCATGATCCTCCTGCCTCAGCCTACTGAAATTATAGGCATGTACCACCATGCCCTACTTCTCAATTTTGTTTTCCTGACTGAAGTTAGGTATTAAAAAACAAAAACACCGCCAGGTATGCCGACTCATACCTGCATGTTCAGCACTTGGGACGCTGAGGCAGGAGGTTCACCATGAGTTGGAAGGCAACTTGGGCTACCTAGTAACTTCCAGGCTAGCCTGGCCTGTACAGAGTGAGATCCTGTCTCAGAACTACTTAATTAATTAAAATGCTAATTAGGGTGGGATTTAACCTCGGGGAGGAGGAGGAAGCCAAGGAACATCATCACAATTGCATTTTCATTTAAATCGGTTTGTTATTGGCTCAACAATGAAGGCTTCAGAGAAAGAGAGCTGTGGATAATTGGTGTATTTTTAGTTTGTCACTCCAAGGCTTCCCACAGTTCTGAGGAGCAGCTTGCTCTGACAACATCACATCCTCACGCCTCACTCTACAGTACCCTTGAGTGCCATCCAAAAGGGCCTGGGTTTGTTCACCTGTGTGACTGAGCTCTTTATAATTTTCAAACGTAGACCACACACAGCCTTATACATGTATTATTTATTCCAAACTATTTACCAGCTCTGTGATTTTGTGGTGTGGAGGATGGAGCTGGGCGCCCTGAGCATGCTGGGAAGCACTCAACCGCTGGGCCCTACCCTGCAGCCGCACTGGTTTCTTCTTCATGAATAATGCATAAGGTAGTAAAATTCCCAGGCCAGCCTCTTGTTTCACCATTAACAAAAATGAAAACATCTGTACCCGCCTTCACCAAACATCGCTCCAATCGGAATAAGCGAGAGACCTGGTCCGAGGTTCAGGGTTAATCCTCTGCTACGTTTCCCTTGAAAGTCATCTTCCGGTGTCTTGAGTTGTTCATCTTCTACTTGACTCTGTTCTCCACTGGTAAATTAGAAGCTCCGTGACAGCATTGTGTTCATCCCATCTTTGATTCTCCCGGATCAGCTTTAAATGTCTTATACACAGTATCTATTCAATGAACTTCACTGCTTGATTTGTTTCATTGTTTCCCCCCTTGTCCCAGGATTCAAACCAGTGGACCTCTCACGCTGGGGAAGGACTCTGTCACTAAGCCACACCCCCAACAGCCTTGCTCACTTTTTCTTCAAGTGTGCATGCATGTATGCATGCATATGTGCATGCATGTGTGCGTGAGTGCATGTGTGCGTGTGTCTGTGTAGGTGCATAAAGAGGCCAGACGTGAAGATTAGGAGTCTTCCTCTACCATTTCCCCCCCCCCCTTATTTTTTCAGTCAGGGTCTCTCACGGAACCTGGAGCTTGCTGTTTGGGTTCGGCTGACTGGCCAGCGAGTCCCCGGAGCCCACCCACCTCCATCTTTGTGACCCTCAGTGCCAGTGTTACAGACACTCACCGCCTCACTCTGCTCTCACGCAGTTAGTTACTGAGACTCTGGCCTCAGGTCTGCATGTCTGTCCAGCAATCAATCTACCCACTGAGCCATTTCCTCCTCAATCTTTTTTTTTTATTTTTATTATTATTATTATTTTTGGTTTTTTCGAGACAGGGTTTCTCTGTGTAGCTTTGCGCCTTTCCTGGAACTCACTTGGTAGCCCAGGCTGGCCTCGAACTCACAGAGATCCGCCTGGCTCTGCCTCCCGAGTGCTGGGATTAAAGACGTGCGCCACCAACGCCCGGCTGAATATGCACTATTCTTATTGGTTAATAAAAAAGCTGACCGGGGCTGGAGTGATGGCTCAGCAGTTAAGAGCACTGGCTGCTCTTCCAGAAGACCGGGGTTCAATTCCCAGCACCCACATGGCAGCCCACAATTGTCTGTAACTCCAGTTCCAGGGGGATCTGACACCCTCACACCAATGCACATAAAATAAAATTAATTTAAAAAAGTGCCTTTAATCCTAGCACTCAGGAGGCAGAGGCAGATGGATCTCTGTGAGTTCGAGGCCAGCCTGGTCTACAGAGTGAGATCCAGAACAGCTGAGGCTACACAGAGAATCCTTGTCTGGAGAAACACAACAAACAACAATAAAGCTGATGGGCGGGTAACTGGGCAGGAAGTTAGGCGGGAAAGCCAAACTAAGAATGATGGGAAGAAGGAGGGCAGAGTCAAGAGGGAGACCCTGGGGAAGCAAGATGCTTGAGGACAGGTAAAGTCATGAGTCATGTAGCAATACATAGACTAATAGAAATGGGTTAATTTGGGGCTGGAGAGATGGCTCAGTGGTTAAGAGCACTGACTGCTCTTACACAAGACCCAGGTTCATTTCCTAGCACCCACATGGCAGCTCACAACTGCCTGTAACTCAAGTTCCAGGGGACCCAACAGCCTCACACAGATATACGTGCAGGCAAAACACCAATGCACAAAAAACAAGAATACATGTTATTTTTTAAAAAAAATGGGTTCCTTTAAATGTAAGAGCTAGTGGGTAAGAAGCCTGAGCTATCAGCCGATCATTTACATTCACATATAAGCCTCTGCATGTTTATTTGGGAACGGGGGTCAGGATGGAAAACTCCGTCTACACTCCCCAAACCTTGTTTTCCCTTTTGTCCTTTTTTCTTTTCTTTAAGAATTATTCTCACGGGGCTGGAGAGATGCCTCAGCCTCTCTTGCCAAGAGTCCTAGTTTGTACCCCAGCATGCATCAGGTAACTCAAAAACCCCTGTGACTCCTGCTCCGGGGACTCCAAGGGTACACTTGTGTACCCCTCTGTGTGCACATGCATGGTGCGCGCACACGAACAAACACACAAATAAAATCTTTAAAAGTAAATAAATGAAGTACATTTTCACAGTGAAACCCATTATTTTGTCTATGGCCATACCACCCCGAATGCCTCTGAACTTTTTGAAACCTAGTATTTTTGTACAACTAATATGTATCAATAAAATACATTTTTTAAAAAAAAAGTATCCCACCTTACAAACACGACAATAGAGAAGTAACAAGATATGCCACAAATCACATGGCAAATGAAAAAAATAACAATCCGAAAGTTTGCTCAGGTATGGTCTTTGTCCTTCTATAAAATGGGCCAATGAAAAGCATCCATCATTAAGATGCTTTAGCCAAGAACTGGCAGCAGAAGGTCCCAGATTTGCCTGACTGCACATAGGACTTCAGGACATTGGATGTAAAAACCACAGACCTCACAGCCTCTGTGACCACAGGACACTTCATTTCCATTTTCATTAGAAGTGATGAACACTACTGGTTGCTGCACACTACTCAGGGTCTCCACAAGCAAAATATTGCCAGTTGCGTCAAGGAGGGTGGGACTGGGTTTCTCTAACTAGTACTTAGTGAAAGACTTCCAGAAACGTCCAGGTAACGCAGGAAGTGGTAGGTGACTGACTCACTGTTAGTAGCCCCCATTCTGAGTCATTCTCCACCAAACCCTTCAGGATTGGAATAAGAAAATATCCGGGGAGAAGCATCATGACCCTAGGGAGTTGTGAAACAAGCCAAGGCTGGCTTTTCCTTCATCTCTCACTTCCTCTGGGCCTGGCCATGCCCTGTGGCTTCCAGGACTAGTTAATACCATTCTTATCTTTCTCTAGCTCCAACTCTCTTCTGATTCTCGAGGGTGAAGCATTAATTTGATTTAAATAAATAATGACCAGAGTGTGGCAGCTCACGCCCTTAATTTCAGCACTCAGGAGGAGGCAGAGAAAGGCGTATCTCTGAGTTGGAGCCCAGCCTGAACTATGGAGCAAGTCCCAGGACAGCCAGGGTTATACAGAGAAACCCTGTCTCAAAAAAAAAAATAAAATAAAATCAAAATAAAATAAAGTAAATAAATAAATAAACCTAAAAAAAAACGAAGCTTTTGCTATTGGCTGAATCAGTCTCTCCTCGGGTATCATGTTAGCCTTTTACCATAGTCTTTCAAGTTCACGATCTACCTTAGTTTTCCAATTCAATGATAGAAAAGAGGTTCTGTCCTGTGTTCATTCCAACTGATTGGCCCTGGGGCCTGGACCGCAGAGCTGGTGAAGGTCTTGAGGCCACCCCTGGGCTCCGTGGTGGAATGGTAAGTGGTGCTGCAGGCATGGGCGTGGTTACCAGGCATTTGTCATCCCTCACCTCACAGGAAATTGCCTAAGCAGTAAGAGTCTCCAGACAGACAGGAGAAAAGGAACTTTGGCACACTAGCCCTTTCTGATAGATACAGCTGACCGGGTCCCCTTATGTGGTAGCCCACCAACTGTGTTACAAGACTCTTTGGACTCCACTGAGCGCAGGGTGAGTCTAGACTGAACACGCTTCCCAGCAAAGGTGGCATCCTGGGGCAGCTTAACTCTGGGTAGCTTAGATGCTGTTCCATTTTGTTCAAATGTAAAGGTTTGGAGCTGCATCTTTTGGTCCTAATTAGAAATTGACTAACTGTTCACTTTTCTTCCTCTGTGGAGTCTGCAAACCAGACACATTGTTTTTCATTTCTTTTTCTGAAAACGATGTTATTTCACGCCATTGACTACCTACACCAAGCTGATATACTGCAAGAGTTGAAAAAGCAATCTTGATTTACTATGTAATCACAGAAATATGAAATATTTAAGAAATAATTCTCGTTTCTTGGGGGAAATTACGGCACAAAAGCGCTCTACATCACACAATGGATGTGCTTCTAAGTAAGTGCAGAACATTCTTTTCCGTAAAAACTCCCCTAACTTGCTGTTAACTCCAGTTTAATCTGCAGGGGTAATGGGAGTCCCGTGACAATGGCAGAGTCACTGCTCCCCCCACCGAAGTTTCTGTGGTCTCTGCTGAGACTTTGACGCTTGCCGTGAAAGGGGGTATCCAGCTCCACTGGACCCATCTACCACACAGCTCCTGAACCTTAAGGCTCAGGGGTCGTTTTGGAAGAGGGGTGGGGAAGACTGTACGAGCCATAGGACCGGGGAATCTGCTGTGAGACTGTGCCCCCTAGAAATGGCAGGACAGCTTGACACGTGATACAGAAACAGTATGTCTGCCTAAACAAAACCTGAAGACATACAGATCCACTAGGCAAGCTAACAGAGAACGGGGGGGGGGGGGGGGGGGGAGAATCTCACTGGATTCCCACAAACAAAGAGCCACAAACAACTAAAGAATACTGAGAGGGGGAGAAACAGTCTCCCGAGGGATGAGAGTCCTAATCGGTTATCTAATACCAAGTGGTCAGCCCTGAAATCAAATACATATAACAACACTGAACAGACTAGGCAGGTTGTACTTATAACTTTAAGTGTGTGTGTGTGTGTGTGTGTGTGTGTGTGTGTGTGTGTGTGTGTGTGTGTAAAACAATAACAAAGAGGCCATGGTCTTGAAAGGGAAGGGGATACAAATGGAAGGGATTAGAGGGGGGAAAAGGGAAGGGAGAAAATGATATAATTATACTTTAATTTTTATATTAGTAATAATAATTTTAAAAAGATTGTCCCTGGGGCTAGAGAGATGGTTCAATGCTTAAGAGCACCTACCCTCCCTAGAAGACCTGAGTTAGGTTCCTGGCGTCCTTGTCAGGCACTCATAATCAACTGTAGCTTTCCTGACGGGATGGGGTGCCTTCCCCTGGCCTCCTCAAGGACCCTAGGGTACGCACGTGCACACATACACACACATAAAAATACAATAAATCTTAACCGGGCATGGAGGTGAACGCCTTTAATCCCAGGACTTGGGAGGCAGAGACAGGCAGATCTCTTTGAGTGCAAGGCTAGCCTGGTCTACTTAGTGAGTTCTAAGATAGCCAGGGCTATGTAGAGAGACCCTGTCTCAAAAAATAAAATAAAATAAATCTTCAAGATTGTCCCTTTAGAGTTTAACAAGGTTGACTGTTGCCAAGGAATCAAAATCACCATGAGCTCTTGGGAGCTCAGGTCTCCACTCTGGGAGCTACCATTTCCTCACCCTATCAGCAGCGCAGCCACAAGAGGGGTCAAGGCCAAAAGAAAACCCCAAAAGCAGGAAAATGTGTCTTCACTGTTGCATCATTGCAGAAAAGACCCTTCCGTGCGAGCGGAGGCCTGATTATCCTATCATGGCTATGTCTTTTCGGTTTTGAGACTCTTTTATTATACGTAAGTGTGTGTCCGAGTGTGGGTATGTGCATGTGAGTGGGAGCGGCCACGGAGATTAGAGGTTTCAGATCCCCCGGAGCTGGAATTACAGATTATTGTGAGCTACCTGACATGGGTACTAGAAACAGAACTCCCGTCTTCTATAAAAGCAACAAGTACTCTTAACTGCTGAGCCGTCTCTCCAGCCCCCATTGCTGCTTCTTAAATACCTAGATTAGTGGGGGGGGGGGGGGGGATGCAGAGTAGGTCCTCAAGAACACACTGTGTGGAATGGCGGACACACCGATGGATATGCAAATGAACCAGCGCCGCTCTTTCCAGCCACCTTCTATTAATATGTGAGTATAAAGCAAACAAACCCCCAAGCGGCTTCAGTTTCGGAATGTTTGATAGCCTTGACACAGGAAGTCAAAACCAGGCGAAGGCGTTTTGAAGTGGTACTCAACCTGAAAGTTGTTTTCTTCCTGTCGAGGTAAGGACTGCGTGACCCCCTGAGAGCCGAGAAAAGAAATTCCTGGTATTAACAGGCAGCCACAGAAATCAGTCCTGGTGAAATGCCCTTGGAAAGTAGCTTGTCCTCTTCCAGCAATGCTGAGATCTCCTCAATATCCAACAGAAGCAGGAATAGGTAAGCTAATAGCTACAGCTCACGGTGCAGATATGATGATTAATATGTAGATATTAAGTTATCTATGAACCCCAGCAAGGGACTCTCCAGCTCAGGATTCAGGTCAAGGGTAGAGGGTGTGCTGTTTAGCAAATGCAAGGCCCCAAGTTTGGTCCCTAGTTCTGAGGGCGGGGGAGGGGGGTGGGGTGGGGTATTCTCCAGGGTGGATTAGCAAGAGAAATGGGGGTGAAATCTGAGGCTAGGCATAAAATAATGAAAGCTGTGTGTGCAGGGAAAGCCTGCAATTCCAGTACTTAAGGCTAAGGCCAGAGGTTTCAGAGTTCAAGGCTAGCCTGGGCTATGGAGAGAGAGAGAGAGAGAGAGAGAGAGAGAGAGAGAGAGAGAGAGAGAGAGAGAGAGAGAGAGAGAATCTATGAACCCCACCCAGAAAATGGTTTTAACAGTGTTGAACTAAGATTTTTTTTTCCTTCTCAGTAATTTCTGGTAAGGCATCTAAATCAAAGTGATTGACACAGGATAAAAGTTGTACTGAAGTACAATCTACATACTGTAAGTCTCAAATGTTAAGTACATATTTCAGTGGTTTAGGTAGAGTCGTAGCTTTACAAACATCACTGCAAATCAGGATTTTTGTTTGGAGGTTTTAATTTTTGTTTTTGTTTTGTTTGGTTGGTTGGTTTTATTGGGTTGACATTTTTTTATTGGTTGGTTGGTTGGTTTTATTTTGTATTTGTTTTTTTGTTTGTTTGTTTGTTTGTTTGTTTTGAGACAGGATCTCATGTATCCCAGGCTGACCTCAAACTAAATAAACCATTGCCTACACTTGCCGATGCCGAGATAACAGGCCTGTGGCACAGCACCCAGCCCGTTTCCAGTCCACAATCCCATTTGCAAGCATTTCGGTCACCTCCTCCCCATTTGTCTGGTTGTTATTTGAAGCCCCAGGCCCAGGCGGTCCTCAGCTGCTTTCTACCTCCGTAGGTTTCCCTGTTCTAGGAATGTCATATACTTAGGCTCCTGTAAGATAGTCTTTTGGGGGGTGGGGGGCAAGGGAGTGGGGTTTCGAGACAGGGTTTCTCTGTGTAGCTTTGCGCCTTTCCTAGAACTCACTCTGTAGACCAGGCTGGCCTCGAACTCACAGAGATCCACCTGCCTCTGCCTCCCTAGTGCTGGAATTAAAGGCATATGCCGCCGCCGCCTGGCTTTGTTTATGTTCTTTAGCCAAGATTTTGCTGTCTAGTTTAGGCTGACTTGGTACTCCATGCATTCCAGCCTAGCCTCAAATTCTAAATACTGCCTTAGCTTTCTGAGTACTAGGATCGCAGGCATGAACTACTACACCAGTGGTTCTCAACCTGGGGGTCGCTCGACCCTGGGGCGGGGGAGATCAAACAACCCTTTCACAGGGGGCCCATATCAGATATCCTGCATATCAGATACTTTACATGACGATTCCTAACAACAAAATTATAGTTATGAAGTAGCAACGAACATAATTTTGTGGCTGGGGTTCACCAGAACTGTGTTAAAGGGTTGTAGCGTCAGAAAGGCTGAGAACCTCTGCTTTACACCCAGCTTATAGTGAACTTTTAAAGAGCTTGACATCTAGGAAGGAACCCCACTACTGTTGTTTCACTGAAATAGACATGTTGTGTACACACACACACACACACACACACACACAGCTCCAAGGCTCGGGGAGCATGGGCGAAGAGGTAGAGGAAAGAACACAAGATCCGGAGGATGGGGAGGAGTGCTGTGTTATGCTGTCTTTTGGACGCGACCTGGCTGCTGCCCTCACCAGCTCCCGGCAGCTGTGGTTACCTGCAGAGAACCTGGAGAGGATCAAGCCAGTCAACATGTCCTGTGCAAACGGGGCTGCGACTCACGAGACCCCACCTCGTGATGGCTGCCGAACGGGCGTGGCTGCTGTGGGTTACCCGTGCTCTGGTGGATGGCCACACACCTATGCCCTTAAAGGCAGCATTAATTGGACGAGGTGGGTTATAAGAGAGGAGGAAGTGAAGGAGAAGAAGACATGAAAGGCGGAAGTATTAGGGAGCCCTGAGGAAGGTGGGAAGGGATTTGGGTTGGATTTGATTAAGATACATTAGATATATATGAAATTGTCAGTGAATGAATACAAAATATTCTAACAAGTAAATAAATAAGTGCCTCAGCAAACTCTTAGTTGGCCAGTGCAAAGTGGCCATCCCATTCTGCATTCTCCCCACAAAGGTGGGTGTACCCCCTATGCTGATAGTGTGGGGATCACAGCCATTCTACTGAGGGTCTCGTGAATGAATGATAACTCCTTATGAGTTTTAGTTTGCATGTCTGATATCAAGGTCGGGATGATTTCATGTGTTTATTAGCCACTCATAGAGCTTTTTTGGTAGATATCTTTCAAATCTTCCATTCATTTTTTTTTCTTTTCTTGTCATATTTATGGTATTGGGACTCAACCTAGGACCATATATACATGGTAAGAAAGTATCCTACCACTGAGCCACATCCCCAGCTCTGTGTGTGTGTGTGTGTGTGTGTGTGTGTGTGTGTGTGTGTGTGTGTTTGCCCCCCCCCCTTTTTGTCTTAGTATTATTGAGTTGTGATGGGTTTTCTTTTCTTTTTTTGGGGGGGATATAAGTCTTTAATCATATATGTGAATTGTAAATACCTTCTTCTTTGCCCTTTTTATTACAGTTCTTTATTTATGGTGTATGACCCACGTGTGTCCCAGAGCTCGTGTGCACAGGGCAGAAGACAATGTACAAGAACCAGTTCTCTTCTGCCATCATTTGTGTCCCGGGCTTTGAACTTGGGTCCTCGGCCTTGGCGGCAAGTGCCGTTATCCACTGAGCCGTCTCACAGGCCCAGCAACTGCCTTCTTCTGTTCTGGAGCATGTATTTTCTGTCCTTGAATTGTACCCTTTGAAGAGCAAACGCTTTCAAATCTGATGCGGTCACATTTATCGACAGTTTCTTTTATGGGTTGTTCCTTTCGGGTTATGTTTATTTTTCCTCCTGTTCTTTGCTTTTGCTTCTTAATAGACCTTCACGTACCTTTTAAAATGTATTGCACTGATGCTTGTGCTCATTAACTAATCAGACAACTCGTCTCAAAATGTTTGTGGGATCGCCTCTTCCTTTTCATCAAGCTCCATGTTATGAAGGCCCTCGTGGTGTTTTTCTAAGGGAACCCATCTGACGAGCCCTGTAAACAGTCTGATGCACCAAAAGGCAGACAATAATAGCTATTGATCAGAGGCATCCCGTCAGCCAGGCACGGCTTTATGCTCTTTCCTGGTATGAATTCATTTCATAGGAAGGGTCTCGTGTGGCAGGAGCTATGATTATCACCACCATGGAGAGAAGCAAACAAACATAAAGAGTACTTATGTTGCCCCAAGAGAGATCTGAGCTCAGGCATGCTTGCACCGGGCAGCAGTGGTGCATGCCTTTAATCGCAGCACTAGGGAGGCAGAGCCAGGCAGATCTCTGTGAATTCGAGGCCAGCCTGGGCTACAGAGCGAGATCCAGGACAGGCGCTGAAACTACACAGAGAAACCCTGTGTGGGGGAGGGGTGGGGAGCAAGCACGCAGTCCTAGCCACTGTGATACCTCTGAGCAATATCCCCTAGGAAGGACTGCCAGATAAGATCCATCACTGTGGGGGACGTGAAAGCTGTCTAAGAGAGTCACCACCACAGCCACTGTCTGAATACAGGCAGGTTCCGGTTTCTGTTACATCAACTTCCCCTGGACCTCTCCTCCTCCTCACACAGCCACTGCTGCGGAAGCTCACTGCGCACTGGACACTGGACACATCGTACCCTCACTGTCACTTGAGTTCTGAAACAGTCAGATCACTGCATGGCCACAGGCTGGGACCTCCATGAACTGTGGCCACAGTTCTGGGACTCGCCTTGGCTCCTTCCTTCCTGAGGCCTTGGCTACTCACTAATTCCGTGGCTCCCTGAGTTGCCTCTGTATCCCCCTAGCACATTCCTGTTCCGCTCAAGATACCTCTGACTGATCCGTCCCTTGGAACAAACCATCCCCGCTACAGGAAGTGTGGCTACAGTCTGCTCTGTGTCCTACACAGCTTTGGCCCCAGCCCTCCAGGACCCTTCAGACTGGGCCTCCCTCCCCAGCTCTGGTGGCACTTGCTCAAATGTCTCTCTCGGCCTTTCCTGGGACGGTCACCTTGTCTGACACACTAACCTGTGCTAATGAGAGGGCGGGAGGGAACCCAGCCTATCCTCTCACGCTCAGGTCACAAGGGTGTACATACAAAACAATGGCACCTTTGTTTTCCTAGCCGGGAACGACTTCAGCAGTGACATTTCAGGTTAGCTAAGAGAGAGGAAGGAATTTTTCTGGGCAATGGGGACCCTGTTGTGCCACTGTGATTCATTTCCTTCTGGGCAGCAGCTTCTTTCCCTTAGTGAGATCCATCAGTGCCCACAGTAACTCCAAAGGGTGACTTCAGATCACTCGGCAGCTGTGAACGCGACACCAGCCAGCCCCAGTACCAGAAACCAACGTGGCTGGGATTTCTGACTTGGGACACATGGTCTAAGAGAAGAGGTTCAGGCTTTGGAACCACGTCACCTTCCCTCCAGTTCTGCCTCCCTACACACGGGCCATTTCTGAGCCCGTCCAGTCTTAGAACTGGACCCACTGATCCCAGCAACCTTCGGGTGGGAGGTTCATGTGTAAGATGTTTAGCACACTGATGCGCCCGCGTTTAGTTACCTTAGCTTTTTCAAGAGGCAGCCGCTCTGCGGCTCTTTCTAGTGTTTTTTCTCTCTCACACACAAATGATTGTCAAGTGGATCAGACTGCTTTTCTGAGTGCTCAACTGAGATGTTTCTCAGTTATTGTTCTGAAAGTACTCTGAGTCAGCAGATACATACTGACCACCTGCTTTCTACTAAAAAAAAAAAACAACCATGATCTACACTGGAGGAAATTCTCTGGTAGTGGCAACTTAAATCACACAGCAAGCAGTATCAAGCCACTGAAAAGCTGCCCGAAGCTTCAGAGTATTCAGAAATCAACACTATTTGTTTGCACAGTTCATTTCCCAAGCAGAGCAGGGTACTATTATAGTCATTCTAATACTTTAGTGTTTCCATCCAGCTACCTCAACTCACCAGAATGTCATGTTCATCAGTAACTCGGGACGAGACGCCTCCCTAGCGGTGGCGGATTCAGAAATCACTCTCAGGAACCACGTCATGAAGAAATCTAAATGTGAGACTGTCTCGATGGTTATGAGCAAATGCTGCTCTTACAGAGAGAGGGCCAGAGTTTGGCTCCCAGCACTCATATCAGCCAGTTCACAACCACTGCCATCCCAGATCTGGGGACCCAATGCCCTCTACTGGCCTCCAAGGCCACCTGCACTCATGTGCACAAACACACATCCTTAAAAATAATAAAAATCAAGCTTTTTTTAAAAAAGAAGAAGAAAGGGACCTAAATATGGACCGAATTTAAAAAAAAAAAACCCACAGAAGTAAATGATAGTAAAATCATAGTGGCTAGCGTTCATTGAGTATGACTGTGGGCAAAGCAGTATGCAAATAATTATACATAGACTGTTTTATTTAATATTCACAAGCTCATCAAATGGGTTGTGTTCTTGTCCTCTTCCCTACCCCACTCCTCTGCCTTTTTAAAAATTTTTTCTTTTTTGGATAGGATCTCATTGTGTATCACCGGCTACCCTAGAACTCACACATCACAGAGGTCAGCCTGCTTCTGCCTCTTGAGTATTGTGTATACTTCTTATTGATGGAATAAAGTTCTTTTTTTTTTTTCTCTTAAGGTCAAGAAAACTTTACACATCCTTTGATAAAATGAAAGCCCCATGCTTAGAACTAAGCCACAAGTCCTCAATGTCACAAAGCTGTGTATTACATGTGTTAAAAATAGTAGTAACATTTTAGCCTTGTAAAAAAAATAATAATTCACAGAATTCAAATAATAACTCAGATTCTACATGATACGAGTATTTTTTGTCTCGATTGGTAAAGGTGTGGGTTAATGTGAAGATAAAATTCCTCTAGCTATGCTGTCCTCAAGTCCTTTATTGCCGCCATCCATCAGTTCACACAGTGGGACAGCTGGCCGCCTTAGCATCTCCGCAGCGGTTGTTCCTGTCCTCGAGGCTATTTTAAGGTAGCCTTCTGCACCCTGCTCAGGACCACAGATGCTCTTTTTTTTTTTTTTTTTTTTTTTTTGGTTTTTCGAGACAGGGTTTCTCTGTGTAGCTTTGCGCCTTTCCTGGGACTCACTTGGTAGCCCAGGCTGGCCTCGAACTCACAGAGATCCGCCTGCCTCTGCCTCCCAAGTGCTGGGATTAAAGGCGTGCGCCACCACCGCCCGGCCACCACAGATGCTCTTAACAAGCCAGCATTTACTGATATTTAAATCTGATCCTTCAAATTCCACGATCGAGAGTCTTGCTGCTTCTACGTATTTGTTACTTTTCTATTGCCGTGATAAGACACCACGACCAAGGCAACTTTTAAAAAGAAAGGGTTTAATGGGGGGTTACCGTTTCAGAGGGTCAGAGTCCGTCATGTCAGTGCAAGGCCATTGTTGAAGCAACAGCTGAGCGCTCACATCTCAAACTGCAAGCAAGGAGGCAGAGAGAGCTCAAAGCCTGGTCCTAGCAAGACACCTCTTCCAAGAACGAGCCTCCTGACCCATCCCAAACAGCCTTAGCAGGTGGGGACCAAGTATCCAAACCTACAAACCTATGGGAGCCATTCCCATCCAAACCATCGCAGCCTCATTCGCAGCAAATGACTGGCTTGTAGAGCTGGAAGGATGCAATGGCTGGCATCAGTTACAACAGTGATGGGCTCCACAGTTACACCTTCACAAGGGGCTTCTCCTGACAAGCGATGTCCATAAATGTGGTGCGTTCGCCGTAACAGACTCAAGTCGGACTTAACAAGGCTGCATGTATCCTTTGCTCCAAAAGGATGGGAGACCTCTGAACTCAGGTTCATCGCAGCCCTGATGGCCTTGAGCCCGAGAACAGCTCGTAAGAATGGTTCGCTCCTTCCTTGGGACCACTTGGCCAGTCTCGTGAACCATCTGATCTTCTAGGGCCCCAGTCGCTCTAAAAGCCTGACAAGACCCACGCTGGCCCTGAGTCCTCACAGGAGCCACAGAGGCCCTTCTGTCTCCAAACCACAGACTTGAGGATCCGACACGGAAGAGATCCCCGAACATTCTTTCCTGAGGCTTCGCTGACAGCCATCCATCACCTGCCCGAGCTCTTGGCTGATGGTGTCACCAAAGGCGTCCATGGCATGGTGAGGCCGTGCTTGCCCTCGCTGTATTCTCCACTGTGTCCTTGGATCATCTTCTTAGTCTTCTCCCACGCTGCCGTCATTCATTCTTGCTCCTTCAGGTCATGTGGGTCAGTCTCCTGTGTGTGCACTTCTGGTGCCCCGGTGCCTCCAAGCTTTGATCAAGCAAAGGGAGGGCAGGAAGAGAGATCGGTCCTCCACTTAAAACCCTGGGGCAGCCGCAACTGCACACGGGCACTGCTCAGACTTGGCACCGGGGGTGGCTGAGGGTCACAAATCTGACTCTGGTCTTCTTTTTGAGATGGGGTCTTCCATCTTATTTTATTTTGTTTCTTGACACCTTTCCCATGTGGCCCAAGCTAAATACCGGGATGATAACTGTGTGCCACCACACTCAACCTTGCCTGTCACCCCTCCCCTCAGGCAAAGACACTCAAAAGTTAAGAAGGTAGTGTGGGTTCTCACCACTCTGTTAGGAAGTCCCCCACCTGAACGGAGGTTTCTAGAGTCTAAATTTATATATCTGTGTGTGTCTGTTTATAAATAATATAAATATATCATACGTATTATATATCCTATATTAATATTTATTATATTTTTATTTCTATTTTTTTGGGGGGTTAGAGACAAGGTTTCTCTGTGTAGCTTTTGGAGCCTGTCCTGGAACTCACTTTGTAGACTAGGCTGGCCTCAGACTCACAGAGATTCACCTGCTTCTGTCTCCCAAGTGCTGGGATTAAAGGTGTGCACCACCACCTCCTGGCCTTATTTCTAAATTTTAAAAAATAATTTATTTTATTATATATACATTTTTATATATAGTGCATGCAAGCACGTGCGTGCGCGCGTACACACACACAACCGATCACATACCCCTTGTGGAGGACAGAGGACAACAGAAGTTAGTTTTCTCCTTCCACCATGTGGGAACTGGAGCGCCAACTCAGATCATCAAGCAAATGCCAGCCCATTGTGAGCTTGTCAACTCTGGACCTCAAAGTCCTAACCAAGACATTTTTTTGTTGTTGTTAATTTTGGTAAGACATACATAACCAAGGCAACTAATTTAGCCACTTTTACGTGTACAGTTGGGTGTGGCATTAAGTACATTCATATCGCTCTGCAAAGACTGCCGCCCTCCAGCTCTGGGCTTGTTGCGGGATACCCCGTTTATGAAGCGACTGTGACCATGCAAATATCTAGTGGGGATTCTTATCAGTCATCTTCCGCTCACTACCTGGAGAGCAGCAGGAAGCTGGGGTGGCTCACAGCTTGGGTAATATGGCTACGTGCAGGCAGGCTCGTAAAACAGAATTTTGCTGGCCGTAAGTGTTTTAATCGTAATTTCCTTCCCTTGGGTACCAGGATCTTTTGATATTTTTTTTTTTTGTTTTTTTGGTTTTTCGAGACAGGGTTTCTCTGTATAGCTTTGTGCCTTTCCTGGAACTCACTTGGTAGCCCAGGCTGGCCTCGAACTCACAGAGATCCGCCTGCCTCTGCCTCCCGAGTGCTGGGATTAAAGGCGTGCGCCACCACCGCCCGGCTAGGTACCAGGATCTTTTGATATTTTTTTTTTTTCTTTTTAAGAGTTAAGGATGTAACAACCACTAAAGAATTAGATAAAGTCAGTTACAAGTGAAAAAAAAAGGGATCCTAGAAAAAAAAAAAAGTTGTGGTTCTGAGGTCTGCTGCCGAGCAGGAAGGAAGTGTATAGGCACATTAGTGATGCTCATGTCAGTCTAAAAAAAAAAAAGAAGCAAAAGGATGTAATTTTTAAAACAAAAAAAGGGGGTAAGCATCAGTTAGGGCAGGGTACTGGGTGATATGTATCCTTAGACGGCTATTTTTTTTAACCACTGTTAAAATTATTAAAACTTTATCAGAGCCCTACTGAGTAACTGTTCTCTTAAATATATTGTCTTTAGCTAAAATAGCCGACTCCCCGCAGCACACGTGGGCAGGACTCTTTGAACCTGGGAAAGCATCTTCCAGAATTGTCCTTTAGTAGTTTGTTTTTTTTTCCCTCTCCTAATTAAACCACCCTTCATTAGTCACTCTATTATTCATCTCTACAGCATCCCTGCCAGATGGAAAGAACATGAATCTCCCAGAAAGAGACTTCTCCAGCCTCTGCCTCGTATTTCTAACTTGGCTTCCCTCAACTTATTTCCTAATCTGAGAACAGGAGTATAAATTCCCCACTCGAAAGGCTTTGGAAAGGCTTTGGAAAGGCTCACTTGTAACAACAGTTAATAACTAGCTTCGTCTTGTCTGACATTAGAAAATAATTTTCTATTGTTGTGCATATTTTCTCCACATAAGATAACATCCATGCAGAACGTGTGTACATTTGTGGTGGTGGGGTGTTACTTTCTTACTCTTGACCTCATTGAAATATGCCTCATAAAAGCTACCCGTTTGTTTTTGTTTTGTTTTTTATCACAGAATGCTCATGAAGGTATTGGCCTGATGTGCTGTCATTTGCATAGAATCGGGAAAATATGAAATGATGCATATCACACACACACACACACACACACACCAACAGCTACTCAACAGAGAGAGCAGAGAGACCTAAAAATATTTAAGAGGCACAACTGTGAAATATTTCAACTTGTTTGTACCGTGAGTTAACCGATCAAAGTCACCTTTAAAGCAATCAGGAAATTTTAAAGATGGACTAGATGTGAGAATGGGTTCAAAAATCAAATTTAACTTTATTAGATGTGATGGTGGCAGCGTGGCCTATGTGCTTGTTTGTTTTGAGATGCTGCTGCTGTCCCAGATGCTACCCAGGCTGCCCTCCAACCCACAAGCCTCCCATGTCAGCCTCCCAAGGAGCTCAGATTACAGGCATGGACCACTCCTACCCACAGTTTTTGCTTATGTTGTAGTTTGTTCTGATCTGGGAGAGATGGATGCTGAATTACTTACAAGTGAAATGAAATAACGCCTTGAATGCTCTTTCCTCTGAGATTAACAAAATGAGATTAAATGTCGAAATGGACTGATGACGACATACAGGTTCATCAGTCTTTTCTGTATGTTTGCAGATTTCTATAATAAAAGTTATTTTTAGAACTTTAAAGAGAGGAGTCTAGAAAGATGGCTCAGTGGACCAAGTAGTTGCCTGAGACCTGAGTTCAGACCTCCGGCAGTAGAATAAAATGCATAGTGTGGCCATGCATACTGTAACTCCAGAGTTTAGGGAGGTAGGAGGATTATTGTCCCCTAGTCCAACCAGTCAGTGAGCTCCAGCGTCAGTGAGGAAATATTTTTGTTTGTTTGTTTGTCTGTTTTTTTTTTTTTTTTTGGTGTTTTTCCAGACAGGATTTCTCTGTGTAGTTTTGGTGCCTATCCAGGAGCTCGCTCTATAGACCAGGCTGGCCTCGAACTCACAGAGATCCGCCTGGCTTTCTCTGCCTCCCAAGTGCTGGGATTAAGGGCGTGCACCACCACCGCCCAGCAGGAAATCTTGTCTCAATAAGAACAAAAGATGGAGGGTAACAGAAGAGGATACCTGATGTTGACTTCTGAACTCCACACTCATGCACACGTGCCTGTACACACAAGTACACATATATCCGTGCATGTGCCGCATACAGACAAATACAAGAAAATCAAATCATTACAGCCAGCGAGTGGATGGAAAGGGAGACAAAAGGGGGAACATATCAATAAACTAAGTCATCCCTGGGAAGGGAAACGAGGGGTCCGATGTGAGAGAGCTCAGAGGTAGAATCGATCAGAATTGGACGAAGTTGATATGGGAACGAGGTAGAAGGAAGTGTCGGATTTCTGTTTTGGGAGCTGATGCCATTTAGTGGTGGGAGGATTCCTGGAGGAAGAGGTCAGCCAGGGTTGGCTTTCCAGGAGGCAGCTGGCGCTGCTTCATGGGGAGGTGAGTCACCGCATCGAGGTAGTGAGGTAGCGTAGAAAGTCAGGGTGGAATTACAAAACAGCCCAGAAAAAAAGCAGTCAAGGAAAGGGCCCGGGAACAAGCCTTGAGGGAGGTGTAACCCAAAGCGAGACTGAGGCAGGGTAGCTAACGGAAGGAAGGAGGAGCAGGAGAAGGATGCATCGAGAAAAACCAAGAGATCAGCAATAGAAATGCTGAACAGTCATGACTGAGGGGACTCTTAACACTGTGCTTTCAGTATCTGTGGATTAAAACAGGCCTCACTTTTGAGTTTCCTTGAAGAGTCACATTGAGTCAGGTATGAGTTCATGCCTTTAATCCAGCACGAAGGAGGCAGAGAGAAAGGCAGAGCTCTGTGATTTCAAGGCCAGCCAAAGCTATTTTGTGAGACCCTGTCACAATAACAAACAAGTCCTGTTATTGAACACACACTCTAAATATCAAATACTGTTTCCAAAGACCACATAATCCCCAGTCACAGACTACCTACAAAAATAAAACCACAGAAGCCATTGATGATGTGCACACCTCTCGTCTCAGCACCTACACGTGAGTATCTCTAGGTCCAGTCCAGCTGAGTCTGCACCCCCCAGCACCCACATAAAAGCGGGGTACAGCGAGGTGCCTGCAATCCAAGCACATGGAAGCAGGGAGAAAAGGATCCCTGGAGCTGGCTAGCTGGCCAGTCTAGGCAAATCAGTGAAGCTTCAGGCTCAGTGGGAGATCCTGCCTCCAAATGAAGATTTGAGGAAGACATCCAGTGTTGACCTATGACCTCTACGCACACATATACACACGTGTTTGTGCAGCCACACTCACAGTTGCCCATATACACCAGAGAGAGAGAGAGAGAGAGAGAGAGAGAGAGAGAGAGAGAGAGAGAAATAAACTACATAATACAAGTAATCCTTAACTGAAGACTGTCAAAAAAACAAATGAAAAGGAATGTGTTAACCAGCATTTGTTGAACTCCTACAGTTCACACAAAGTGAATATTGTACCAGAGGAGGCAGCAGGAAGCCACATTTACTGAGAACTTTCACATGATGGCCGCCAGCAGCTGCAGTGGACCCCTTCTGCCGTGGGTACTGCCTGCTTGGCATTAGTCAATCCCATTGCACCCTGGAACACAGCTTCGATTGCTGTGACTTACATTAGAAAGAAAGAACGACAAGTAAGTTCCTCGAGACGAGAGGAGTCTATACACCAGCATGTACAATAACTGCAAAGCCCGCCCACCCAGCCACTACTCTATACTACTTCCTTCCTTTGTTCAGTTTATTTCTTCATTCACTTATTGCGGTGCAGGAGCAATCCCAGGACCTCACAAATGGTAGGCCTGTCCTCTGCCACGGGGCTATACCATACTTCCAATTTATACCTGACCCTCTATTTTAAATACTGCTTTAAAGCCCTATATCTTAAAGCTTAATAATTAAAAAAAAAAAGAAACACAGTTAAGTAAGCACCACAGGTCACAGGCCCACCATGACTACTTTAGAGCCTATAACCAGGATTGGCAACCCTTATAAAGTGGCATTAACTTCTTATTTATGGCCCCAGCAATATGGCACATACACAAGCGTGAGATCTGGACTCAGTTCTCAAGGAACGCAGTACGGAGGGGACATAGAAGCACCTTGGGGCAGGCAATGAATAGTAAGCACCGAATGAGCAGCGTAGTCGTAATTAAAGAAATTCAGAGACCACTGTGCCTTGAAGAAGGAGCAAGATTTAGAAAAGCAGATGAGTATCAAATAGACATGAGAGATTTTTCCCGCCCCCCTCTGGCTGACAAACGGTATTCATAAAGGAACACACAGGGCTGCCAGATGCCAGAAAGCAGCCGATAAACTAGAATACAGATTTCGACTCCGCCACATATTTCTATATGGCTTTGGATGATTAAGTTTTGGTTTCTTGTCTGTATGATGGGCCATTAAAACCTATCTACAGGACTTGGAGAAAATGGGGACTAGGAAGTAATTACTAGCCTGATGATAAAGTTCCAGGACTCGTCTGACTCTCAAGCACCGTTTGCGTATTAACTGTTTGAGTCGGGGACAGCCTAGAGTCTGCTGGGCCTTACATATGGCTTTCGAAGGTTCTCTAAATTTAAACTGCTCCCCCCACCCACCCAACCCCCCACCCCCACCCAGCCACCCCGGTGTTCCGAGGCCGGAACACGGGGCCTCCTCACACATGGGATGCAAACGGTTTTTCCTCAGAGCGACATGCCCGGCTCTTTAAATTGCTTATGAAATTTTCATGACAGAGTGTATTTCATGAAGTCGGTTTCTGCAGTGGTTTTCTGATGGCTCTCAGAATGTCATTTTCATTTTTATGGCTTTTCTCAGCTAAGGCTCTAGCAGAGGAAATTTTAGGTGTAATCTGTGCTTTATATCATAGACATTAGCAATGACAAGATTATGGAACCGTTAGATTTATTTAATGCAGTCTAGGCAGGTTTGTTGGTCAAACCCACAACTGCTGCAGGGGAGGTCAGACACAATCTGAAATATAACTGCAGACGGATAAGCAGTTATTACAGTTGTTACACAGAGGGGAACGTGCCAAGCTTCATTTTTCTTTCCTATGAGTACAGGGTTCCCCCCAAACAGAAATCTTAGAGGTACACAAAGTATCCTAGGAGACTGCAAGTTCTGAGATGTTTCCCCACAGTGGCAGAGCCTCCGATGCCCTTACCTGGTCTCCTGGCTAATTACTTGATTACGACAGACTTTATAAAATAGCCATGTAGACTTTGGAATGCAATCTTTGACCAAGAACATTGTGGGAAACTAACTGGGAACTTAAGACACGATTTTTTTTTTCACTTTTGCATCCAATAAGTGGTCTTAACCTTCTCAACCTCCAACTCCTGCCGTGGAAGGTAGTTGCAAAGGAAAGGTGCAGAACCATATATGTGTGTGCATGTGTGTGTGTATACACACATATATATATATACTCATATTGACATACACACACACACACACACACACACTAAAAGAACAGCCAACAACACATTGCCTTTCAAGGCTCACTTTTCAGTACTTACATTTGTGAATGAAATAACATAATAATACAGGTTAGTGCTCCTGACAAGCTTGGCTGGAAGCTACACAGAATGAGCCTTGTTTAGGCTGATAATCGTTAACTGATAAGAAAAATAATACATTTAGGGCTTTCATGTTCTTTCCCATTTTAGAGTCAGGATCTTGCTATATAGCTCCAGAACTCAATATCCTTCTGCCTCAGCCTGGAGCTCTGGCGTGGACCACATTTAGCTGAAAGCTCTTATTTTTAAACCTATTTAAATGAGCCAGGTGTGGTGACACATGTCTGTCATCCCAGCACTTGGGAGGCTAAAGCTAGTAGGGATACTGTGAGTTCAAGGCCAGCCTGAGCTGCATAGCAAGACTTTGTCAATAATAATAATAATAATAATAATAATAATAATAATAATCTATTCTCTTATACTTTCCTGTGCTTTGAGATGAAAGTAACATCTAGACTAAAGTAAGTATAGATGTAAAAGTAAAATTTTAAGGAAGCAAAAAGCATAGAAGATTAGAAGTAGTGTGTCAGGTTCAACTTTGCAATGGCGGTCGGTGAGTAGTCTGGTAATTTACTCTTCCTGAAAGAGGAAAAACTAGCTTTAAGCTTCTGCTTGGGGAGAAGGGGGGGCTGAGGCCTGGCTACTTTCTACCCCCTATCTCTGTAAGGCGGATGCTGTCATCCCTCGGTCACCTGGTAGAAGAGAAAAGTCACCTCGTGGTTACAGAATTTACCCAGGACCACTCCACTCACAAAAACCGTGGCGCTGAACCGACTCTCGAGTCTGCTCCTGTTCCACACTACTTTAGAAACAGGATGTGCCAGCAAATGTATCTTGAAAGCCCCGTTATGTGGTTAGCATCACGCCAGTGCCGACAGTGACAAAGTAAGAAATATGCATCTTGGGCTAGGTATTATATTTGACTGTCACACGCAGGATCGGCTCCATAACTTTTGAGTCAGTACAAAATGAAAAATGAATATGGAAATCAATGAATAAATAAACAGAAACTTTTAAATGTCAACATGGTAGGATGACAACATTCAAGCAGCCATGGGCCCCTTTTAAGAACAAGGGCTACTTACGTGAGTGTCATGTCCATGACTTTGGCTCAGCACAGAGCTCAGCAGTGTTAAAAAGCAACATAACAGACTAGCGGTGGTGGCGCACGCCTTTAATCCCAGCACTTGGGAGGCAGAGACGGGCGGGTCTCTATGAGTTCGAGGCCAGCCTGGTCTACAGAGTGAGTTCCAGGACAGCCAGAGCTACACAGAGAAACCCTGTCTCGAAAAACCAAAAAAAAAAAAAAAAAAAAAAAAAAATCACTTTGTGACAGATAAAAATTACATGAAAGGCACATTCTAAAGTCAATGAGTAAAGTTTTGGGTTTTGTTGGTTTTTTTCTGTTGTTGCTGTTTTTTTGTTTTTTTATTTAGTTTATGTGTATGAATGTCTTGCCTGAATGTACACATGTGCACTACATGCTTGCCTATTGTCTGTGGAAGTGAGAAGAGGGGCTTCCGACCTGGAACTGGAGTTATAGATGGTTGTGAGCCACCAGGTGGATGCTGGGAATTGAACCTGGGTCCTCTACAAGAGCAAAAAAAAAAATCTCTTTTAAAGGCTGAACCATCTCTCCAGCCCCTATCCATGAGTCAAGTTGTATGGAAGTACAATTACATCCATTCTTTGTAGTTTCTTTTACATTAACGTGTGTGTGTGTGTGTGTGTGTGTGTGTGTGTGTGTGTGTGTGTGTTGTGCTGTGAGTGGGGAGGTCAAAGGGTCAATTGTAGGAATCAGTTCTCTCCTTCTACCATGCGGGGCCTGGGTTATCAAGTTTGACCACAAACACTTGTAAGTAAGTAGTGAGTCATCTTGCTGGCCCCCTTTGCATTACTTATGGCTACTTTTGTGTTATTGTTGCAGAAATGAGTAGCCGCTCACTTCAGCAGCTACAACACAGACCCTCTGTGCCAAAGACTTAAGATGTTCACTACCTGGTCCTTGGCAGAAAAAGTGTGCAAACCCCGTTTAGAGGGAAAGTCACAGCTGACAGAAGGAAAGCAGTACTGCATTGTGGGATTCAAAAGAGAAAGAAACACACCATTAGGTTGACACAGCAGGGTGGGGGGAATTATTTCTGAGAGAAAATAGATGGGCCTTGAGAAATGAGATGGGATGGGCAGGGGCATTCCAAACACTGGAAATCACCTCTACCCAGAGGAAGGGCGGGAAGAAAGTAACCCATCTGAACAAGATGGAAAGTCCATGAGAAGTTTTAAGTGAAAAGGGAAAGTGTGACATAACTTTGTTGTTTGCAGAGGAGAGGGATTGAAGGCTTCTTCAGGAAGGGAGGGACTTACTGAGTCTGCTTTAAGATAATTTATCTGGCAACAATGTGTAAAATGGGTCACAGTAGGCCGCTGGAAGCTACTAGGCTGCAAACATCCGTCCATGGGAGCCAAGTTGTGTCAACATAAACAAGCGTGGGCTTAGTTGAAACAGACCAGGGGAGCCTGGACGATCTTGTCCAACTGCTGCTAACAGATGCGCCAGCTGATGGATTATTATTCAAGAGAAGGCAGGGAAGGGTGACAGGCTGGAAGATGGTGGCCCAATCAGCCCAGGAAAAGGGGACCAAACTGGTTTGGTGACAATGGTAATGAGCTCAGTTTGCACGCGGGGTTAGTGGAGTTGCCAGCGGAAGACATTCTGGTCTGGCAGGAAAATAGGGCAAGGGGTTCAAATTCAAACGTGAATCCAGGGCGACAAGATACAGAGCTCGGCCGTTCTCTACACACCAATCCCAGTGTCAACCAAGATGCACTGATGATCAGCCAAGTGAGACGATAGAAGTACTTTAAAATAAGCAATTCTACAAACTGTACTACAACTCGCTTTCTGAATGAAAAGGGGGAAAAAAAGGCCAAATATCAAAGAGTTTAAAAACAAAGCAAAAAAAAAAAAAAAAGTTTATTCAGTACTCTTGCTCAAAATTTCAGGCTTTCAGACTTGTCGAATTTTCATTCAATAATTGATAAGATAGCAAAATTGAATTTGCAATTTATGCATTCATAATTGATGACAATTCCAATCGACTGCTCTGAAATTTGCCTTTGAAACTTCCATTAAAAAAATGTTCTGAGAAAATAACAATTATTGAAATAGGTGGCGTGCTTACTTAAGTAATATACACGGTAGAACACCTAGGAAACACCCACCGCTACGCGGGCATGAGAACCTCAGCTCCGTCCCCGGCAGTCACAGAAGAATCCAGAGCGGTGGCCCATGCCTGTAATCCCAGCACTGGGGGATGGAGCCAGGGGGATCCTGGGAGCTTCTTGGCCAGTCACTGGAGCCTAATTGAGGTTCAGTGAGAGATCCTGTCTCACAAAAATAAAACAGAACGTGATAAAAGACTAATTGGTGTTGAACTGTGGCTTCTCTGTGCCCACACAGGTGTGCATAAGCACACACACACACACGTTAATTATAATGTTTCTCCTTTTTGTTGTACTAAAGAGCTGACTTACTACACTCACACACATGCTGGGCAAGCCCTGGACCATTGAGCTATATCCCTACCTTTTTTTTTTTTATTTCCTTTACTTTTTATTTTGAGAGGCTCACAAAGCTCTCTAGGTTGGTTTTAACTTATTCTGTGGCCTCAGCCACCCTAGAAATTGCAATGAACCTCCTCCTGCTCAGCCTGCAGAAAAGTGAAGCTCTCACAGACCTGTGTCCTGAGGCCCAGTTACAACTCGTTCATGCCCACTCACTTAAGCCAGATTAATTTAGCTGTCACTTCTTAAAAGAGTGAAATTACGCTCTCCACTTCTCTTCCGGAGTTCATACATTTCCAGAATGATTTGTACAGTGCCCAGCTAAATTGCCTACCATCCTCCGTGTTTTCCTCTCTAAGTCTTTTTTGCCCATCAAAACCTTTTCAGTAGCTGGCCTCGGTGGCTCGTGCCTTTCATCCCAGCGCTCCAGAGGTAGAGGCAGCTGTATCTCCATGAGTTCAAAGCCAACATGGTCTACATAGCAAGTTCAGGCCAGCCAGGACTACAAAATGAGGGGAAAACAAAGAATAGAAACAAACTCTCCAAAACAAAGCTTCCGATAGGGCTGGTTCTAATATTAAAGGTGGTGGTGTGAAAATATTCTAATGATCTAAGTCTATGTGAATTCTTGTGCTCTTTGGAACAGGACATTTCTGGACAGTGCTTTCCGGAGGAGTCACATTATAGACTTCACACCTATGAGTAATCTATACTGTCCCAGGAGTGCACTGCCATGAACCACGCCTCTTAATTCTCATAAACAGTGTTCATTTAGGTACAGGGTCTAAGCATGCTTGGGAACCATCCATTTGTGAACTGCGTCTGGCAGGGTAATCTGGACGGCTCGCCCTGGTTAAGACACACACGGCAGGCTGAAATACTCGTCAAACCCAAAAGCAAGGCCAATAGAAAAATGAGAAGCTGCCCTCGCCAGGGTCTTCCACTGCGCTCTGAGAGTGGGGACCGCTTCTCTCCGTTACTTCTCCAGCTACTTCCCCGCAGCACAAAGGACCACGCGAACACCGACGGCCTGGGGGGCGGGGGGCGTTGGCGACTGAATTCCAGTGTGCACTTGGGAGGGAGGCCCCGCGAAGGAGGCTTTCAGGGGGTTTCTAAGCCCCGAGCTCCCCGTTATCCGCTGGGGCCGAGAGGGGAAGACGCTCCGCTGGGGACCGACTCCCGATTCTGTCGGACAGCCAGCAGGCGGGCGGAGGCGAAGCGGATCGGAGCACCCCGGGGACGCAGACAGTGAACCGGGGATGGGGAAGGACCACGGTTCCAGCTCAGCCGGGCCGGGCCAGAGGCCGGGCGAGGCCTTAGGCGAGGGCGAGGCCCCGCCCCCTCCGGCCAGGCCCCGCCCTCTGCCCCGCCCCCTTCCCGGGCTGCGCTCCTTGCGCGCCCCGCCCGCGGGCGGAAGCGAGAGCGAGGCTGAACGCCTGACGTCAAGGCGACACCGCCAAACCTCGCCCAGAGTCAGGCGTGGAAAGCAGCCTGAGCGGCGGCGGCGGCGGCAGCGGCAGCGGCAGCGGCGGAGGCGGAGGCAGCGGCGGCGGTGGCGGCGGCGGCAGAGACCGCCGTGGCGCCGGGAGCAAGCGACCCGAAGGGAACGCGGGGCGACGGCGGCGACGGCGGGGACCCGGTGACAGCGCGAGAGGTTGGCGGAGCGGAGCGGGGCGGGCGGGCGGGCGGGCGCGTGCGTGGCTGGCGAGGCTGGCGGGGGCAGGGGCGGGGGAGGACGGGCGCCGGCTGGAGGGGAGCGGTGGGGTGCGGCGCGGGGCCGGGCGGGGCGGCCGGGCGGTGTGCGTGTGCGCCGTGTGTGTGTGCGTGCGTGTGTGTGTGCGAGCCGGGGGGGGGAGCTCCCACGGCGGCGATGGTGGCCCGGGCGCGCGGCAGGTGGCTGCGGGGGTCCCCGCCACCGCCGCCGCCGCCGCCACCCCACCCCACCGCGTCCCCCTCGGTTCCGCGGGCGCGCCGCCTCGGAGCGGCCCGTGGAGGAAGCTCCAAGCCGCGGCGGGGAGCGGGCGGCGCGCTTTTGCGGAAGGGGTCAAATGTCTGAAATATGGCGGAGGAAGTGAGCGCCCGAGGAACCCCCACCCGCGCTCGCCCGCTCGCCCGTCCGCCCGCGGCCCCGCAGCCCTGCCCCGCCGCGGCCCCGCTCGCCCCGCCGCCGCGGGGTGGGTGGGAAGTTAGAGCGGAAACCAGAAAAGTTGTCCTTTGCGGGACACCCCGGGGGTTTGCTCCCAGCTCCCGGGGCCCGGCGGCGGAGGAGCCTTGAGCGGGGTTGGGGGGGAGAGGGACCACTCCCCGGCGCCCCGCCGGATCGAGCCTGACGGGGGGAAAAAGTTTGCCCGGATCGCGGCTGGCTGGCTTCGTTTGTTGCGGGAAGTGGCCGGAGGAAGAAGGCAAACGGAGCGAGCCCCACCTAGTCTGGCCGCCGCCAACCGTGCAGAAAGAGGAGAGAGAGAGAAAAAAAAAATGTTAAAGGGGCCTTTCCCTTCGTCAGCAAGAGGAAATCTCCTTTTTCTCTTGCAGAGAGAGAAAAAAATCTAGGAAGTTTGTTCTCTTCTCCTTTTTTTTTTCCCCCACCCTCTCAATATGTCTGATTCTGAAACTGACTTATCAGCGCCATGAATTTTCTTTGAAACTGCTCCGAGGGAACTGAGCCCTCCGGATTTTCCTTGGGGTGGAGGGGGAAGATACCTTTGGGGAGAAAGATCTTCCCCTCAAAGTTTGAGCGGATGGGCTTACTTTCCTTTTCGCTTGCCTCCTCCCACCCTCCAGTACTTTAGAAAGACATTTTTGGCCCTGTGACTCCTGACATGACAGGAATAGGAAATCACATTTTTACGGAGTTAAAAGTTGACATTACAGCGAAGGCTGGACTTTTAATATTTTTAAATTAATTGAGCCTCGTCTGAATGTTTGCTTTGCTGACAGTGTGTATTAACATATACCGAGTGCTTCTAACTTGTAAATTCATTTTTTTTTTTTTTTTGCAGTTTTCTTTTGTATAATTAGAACGTTGTTGAGACTTGCCTACCAGGAATTTATCTTAGCAAGAAGTAACTTAATTGAATGGGGAAATTCTCTTCATTTAAAGCTCATCATTCTTAAAAGCTAACTTGGAATCTATGTATTAAGTCCTAATAGAGTCCTGGTACTTTTTAAGGGCCGGAAAGGGACTGTTTAAATCATCTGGTCCCACCCTGTCATTTTATGGAGGAGGAAACTGAGGCCTACAATAGATAAGATAACCAGTTACCTGAGTCTGCTGACTCGTAAGGCAGTGGTCTATTCATAAAAGAACCCACAGGAAGAAATGTGACATTGCAGTGGTGAGTGACATCTTGCAAAGATTGCTAGTCCAATTACTCTCTCCTCTCCAAGGTAGAGTGCCTTGGTTAGCTAAATGGTGTGGAATAATCACGTAGGTAGTGTCATCCCCAGGTTTGGGTTTAGAAGAAGTTAATACTCTGGGGAGGAAACAATTTTACTTAAAGACACAGAATCCCTAATGACAGTCTTGTTTGAGCTCATCCATACTTTTAATCTCTATAGTACATTATATTCCCTTGTACTTTCTGGTTGACATTCACAGTAGTTGAAGAACCTTATCTGTGGAAGCCACAAAGTGAACTGCTGAAGAACGTGTAGCTATTTGGGTTTTAATAACAGCTGAAGGGCCCAGTGCTAAGCCAGCTTAATTTTTAGTCTACGGTCCAGAGCACAGAAAGGATGCCTGTGTCTTTCCCCTTTTTCTGTCCAACTTATCCCTCTTCCTTTCCGCGGCTTGTATCACTTCCGAACTTCTGTGACTGTTGTGTATCTTTATCTAGTCCCCTCCATTGTAAAGGCCAAGGACGGGATCTGTTTCTTTTGTATGCCTCAGATGACCAGCATGTTACTGTTTACATAGATTCTCGGTGGAAGTTAAGTGGAATTAAATGAAGACACCATGAGGATAGGAATTCTGTTGTATTCTTAATCCTAGCATTTTTACCTGGGCCCTAGTGATGTTTGGGGCTTAAATTTAGAGATTAATGGAAAATCCAAAGAGACCAAAGAGAACAGTGTAACTTTTCAAAAAGAATTGCTTTTGTATTTTTTTTGGTCTCACTCTGTACAAATTGATCATCATTTTATCATTGTTCATTTATAATGATTCCACTATTTTCTTTTGACCTATAGAAAGAAAGAGAGTCCTCCCACCAAAGAGCCTGTAAGGGCTGTCAGGTTGTTGGTGTGTGTGTGTGTGTGTGTTTTAAAGTGGTGCCGAGCATGGTATTCTTGCAACTATAATCCCAGCAGTTAAGAGATTGAGGCAGGAAGATTGCCATAAATTAAAGACTAGCCTGCACTAATGAAACCCTGTGTATAAGTAAATACATAAATAACTTGATCTACTTTTATGAAGATCTTTGGAAGACTTATGCCTATGCAGAAGTTGATTACATGTAACTGGTTGTACATGCTGTTTTAAGTGTAAAGTCTAAGATTGGACTCATGTTCAGCTTTCTTTGCTTTTTGTTAAGGTACTTGATAAATAGTTCTTGAATGAAATTAACCTGTAAAATTAGATCTGAGAGAACTTAACTGATTTTACCTCTCCCACCCCCAAAGTGTAGTTTATATTTGGCATTTTATTATTGAATGTCAGGGAGATCTTAGTGATTTACATGTGTCGTTCCCAGGAAATAAATTTTAAGGGGTAGATAGATGTCGATCTGTAGTATTTAGATTTGAACTGCTATTATGTTCATTTAGTGTTTATGCTTTAAGTAGTCAAAGACTATTTCTCTAGAGCAATGATGTCATATCGTCTCTGTAGAGTCCATAAAAATTCATCTTTCTGACTGGGGATGTGGCTCAGTGGTAAGTGTTTGCCTCTGTTTTCCAAGTTGCTGGATCCAATCCCTCACTGAAAAAAAATAATTACACTTCAACTGTCTAGGGCTTTTTAAAGTTGTAACTAAATATACTTTGTGTATTTGGGTTTGGTTTAGTTCTTATGTGAAGGGTATGTATTGTTTTGTTTCTATATTTGTTTTTTGTTTTTTCTCATTTTTGTGGACCCTTTAGTCACATAGATTAGGCCAAAGCTTGTACTGTTTTGTCTTTCCAAACTGAACTCTCTTGAACAAGAACAATGTCTTAAGCGATGGCTTGATGCATTGTAACACTAGACAAAATTTTTATTGTGCTGTGTGTGTAAGCAGCATTGTGTGGCTCTTGTACTGAAACTAATCTTTTCAGTACTTGGAGATGTTTTGCAGGAGTGTTGAAAGGTTCTGATTACCAGTTGAGGACTGAAGTCTTGAAATTAGTTCTTTAGAAATCTCAAGGATACAGTGGAAACAGTAGCTACATAGAATAGAATATGAAGGGCTGGAGATGGCTCAGGGGTTAAGAGTGCTTGCTGCTTTTGCAGAGGACCTGAATTCGATTCCCAAGCACCTGTGGGGGTGGGGGACTCTAGCCACCTTCCTTCTGGCCTCCTCAGATGCCCACATGCATGTGCATTCACACACATATACTCAGGTACGCATAACTAAGAAAGAGAGACTAGAAGGAACTGACCATTTAGAGTAAAAGTTTGACTTGCTTTATAATCTGTTGTCGTTTGTTTGAACCAACTTGACTGGATTCGAAGATCAATCCCTTTAGCAATAGAGTTTCTGTTTTGTAAAAAGTTAATCAGGAATTTTTTGCCACCTGAAAATAGTACAATTTTAAAATTCATGAAGACAAAGAATGTTACTTATTTTCCCCACACTTCATAAACAGTGCTGTGCTTACTCCTAATGTTCAAATTGAGGGTACACAGCAGTTGATTACATTTCCAGAGAGCCCTAAAACTCTAAAAGAAAGACATGAAACTTTAGGGGTATAAGGTTTTAAAATTACATTTAAATTCTCTAAAAATATTTGCAACAGGAATTACAAAATTTCCATCTTGTTTTTTATTATACAGAGGGATAATATTAAAGTTGGTTACATTCAAGATACCTGAATAGTAGAAACACTCATTTCTAGATTAAGAGTATCATTCTCTAACTACAGCCTGAGTTTGAGTTTTTACATATTGAACTGGTTCCTAAGGCTCTGGTTGTTAAATACTGTTTCATATCTTTATAGCTGTGCTGCTTTATAGCAGTGAAACTATTCTGTCTAAACTAGATCGGGACTTGAGGAGGGAACTTGCTAGGGGAACTGTACCAAGGGTTGAGGATGCAGATTGAGGATGCAGATTGATAAAGCCTATTGGAGATGTTGGAGGAAGAGGCAGGCGCCTGTTACAAGCAGCGCAGAGTGAAAGCAGTTTGAAGTACAGGATCTAAAATTTATCTCAGCAACTGGATGTTTATAAAATGTCATCTCCCCCCTCCCCTGTCCCCACCTGTGTGTGGTGGTCTGTATCTGTAATCCCAGCATTTGAGGAGGTACAGGAAGGGCAATCCTTCTGTCAGCCTTTGCTACACAGCAAGTGCCAGTCCAGCCTGGGCTACGGGAGACTGTGTCTCTGCGCATGTCTTCCTTTACTTAAACCATAACTATTTTGAAAATGGAAAGGCAATTGATTGCCTCACTGGTGGGCTATGTCTTCCTCCTGTGGTTTTCCTCTTTGCCTTGTGTGATCAGAAAAAAAAGGAAAGCAGTGTTCTGTCTGCGTAGTAGAGTGTCAGGTGGACTTGGGGAGAGGCCGGAAGTGGTAGCTACAGGTGGGCTCCAAATGCCTGTCTTCTGAAGTTTATCCTCACATTAGAGTGTTGTTCGTAGCCGTCATCGTAGGTGTTTGAATGTGGAGGACTCTAACCTAGGGCTTTCCGTGTGTTGGACAGAGGACTACAGCGCTCCATCCCCAGCCCCTCAGAGTCAGTCTGTAGTAAATCCAAGTTAATGAAACTAGAGGTTTCAGTTTAAAAAAAAAAAAAAGAATATTATAAGTACAAACCACTTTCATTCAATTAGTAATTTGAGACAGCAGATAGCCTGTGTACTCCATACAATTCATCACCCTGTGTTTTAAGGTACGGTGGTCATGCGTGCTAATAGTACATTATGTGTTACAGATATAACCATCTGTGATTTTTAGGTAATGAATTGACTTCTCAGTAATACAACTCTGACATCTGTGGAAACCTTAAATTTTATACTGTACAGATAAAAAGGGATCAGGACAAGATATATGTGTACTATTATTAGTTTTCACACTCAGAATTTCTCTTATTTGGAGATACTACACAACATTTATATGGCTAAGATTGGCTGAGATTTCAAATGTTCAGCTCTACGGTTTTAAAATACAATAGAGAGGGTAAGAGCATGAGTGTCTCTAATCTCTGCACTGCTCTGGTGCCTTGGGGAAGCATGGCCTTTCCTCTCTGAGGCTTTCCCTGGGCAAGATGACACGTAGATGATGCACTTGAGGATTAAGTCAAGTCTCATTTGTAGACATTTTGCAAATCGTAGGACATACTCATGTAATACTCGTTCTTTAGATAGAGTGCCTATTCTCTAGCATTATCTTAAATAAAAAGGCATGAATGAACGAACAGTGGCTTGTGAATTGTTTTTGGAGCTGTTGTTTTGCTTTGGAGAAAAGGTCTTACTGTATTACCCACTCGGGCTCCTCCTGCTTCAGCTTTGAAAGGACTGAGATGCCATGTGCATCCCCAAACTTGAGGAGTTTTACATAGGAATTGTTTCGCTCAGTGATTATCAGAGTGTGATCCTAGGAACCCTGCAGATCTTGTAGATGTGTATGGGGAGTCTGCGAGAACAAAGCTATTTATTATATTACTAATGCAAGGATGTCCCTTGCCCTTTCTAGTGTATATTGACATCTGTTTCCATGGTGCAAGACCAGTGGCAAGTGCACACAGCTTGTGACACCTTGGAAGGAATCGGATTAGAGTCTGGTGTGTTCTTCACTGCTCTGACTGTTTAAAGGAAAGAAAAAAGTTCCAACTAAATGTCTTGAGGTTTTAGGAATGAATTGATTCTCTCCCTGTGCACAGGTCTTTTTAATAAGACAATAGGAGAATGCTTGAAACACGTTGGCTTCCCACTAAAGCATAGTGATTGTCTCCAAGAAAAGTGATCAAGGCTCAGAGGCTGAGCCATTCGCTTGTGTTTAGATTTTCTTTTGCTTTTGGGGGGTTTTGCCTGCATGTTTGTGTGTGCAATGCCCTCAGAGGTCAGAAGAGGTCGAATCATCTGTAACTGGAGTCGTATCTGGTTGGTTGTGAGCCGCCACCTGGGTGTTGGGAATTGAACATAGGTCCTCTGTAAGAGCAGCAAGTGCTTTTAACTGCTGAGCCTCTTCTGTTCCCTGAACCACTCACTTTTTAAAGGAAAAATTTGGCTTGAAAGAATGCCTGGTAACCTGGGCATTGGTGGCTCATGCCTCTGTTTGTTTGTTTGTTTGTTTGTTTGTTTGTTTGTTTGTTTTTTCGAGACAGGGTTTCTCTGTGTAGCTTTTGTGCCTTTCCTGGAACTCACTCTGTAGCCCAGGCTGGTCTCGAACTCACAGAAATCCGCCTGTCTCTGCCTCCCAAGTGCAGGCAGGAAAGAGTTAAGCTCCAGGACAGCTAGAGCTGTTAGTTACACCGAGGGGGGAAAAAAAACACATGTCTCAAAACACAAAAGAAAAGAAAGGAATGCTTGATAAATATTCAAACTCAGAGTTGAATATTAAGCTTTTTAAAATTTTTTTATTTGTTTTATATGTGTGAGTGTCTAAATGTCTGTGCACCACCTGCGTGCAGTGCCCATGGAGGCCAGAAGAGGGCATTGGATCCCCTGGGACTGCAATCACAAATCAGTTGTGAGCTGCTCTCTGGGTGCTGAGAATTGAATCCCAGTTTTCTCTGGAAGGGCAGCAGTGCTCTTAGCTGCTAATTCCAGCCCCTGACATATTGTTAAAAACAAGGCTGCTTGTTGTCCTGAGGAAAATTGTAACAGTATCTCTGAATGATTGTAAATAGCTCTTAAGCAAACATTAGGATTTTGGAAAGCTTTTCTCAGCACTGGGCCCTTGATACTTGATAGCCTCTTAGTACTGAGGGGAACATCTTTCTGTGAAAGTGAGGAACATTTTAAGAAGTGTATAATGGAATGAGCTGTTACTTGAAAATTTGTGTGACTATAAGCCAGGATTTTTAAAGTGACCAGCACAAGATACTGTAAGAAGTTTTGAGTGCTGTGGCCTTGTTTCCGAATCCTTACTGATACGAAATTGGGTTAGATGGAGTTCTTTGTGGTCTTCTCTAGGCAGCCCGTCACCTTTGCTCACATAAATTTAGGTAGTTACTTGGCATGTCAATATTATCTTTTTAAAATGCTGTTTCTTTTCCCTGTTTACTTAGGAACGATCGTAGCAATCTGGTTAAACAGTAAAAATTTTCGATTTTTAGAGTAACCTGGGTCTAGCTCTGTGAGTTTCAGACAGTGAAAGCAGGCAGAAAGGTAGCCGAGTAGGTTGTGGGTGCGCTGTGCACCGGTCACCTCAGAGAGGAAGGAGAGAGGATGTCCCTGCTGTGTAGCCAGCTCACTACTAACTAGCAGGACAGAAAAAGGCCCTGACCTGTGACCTCCTGCAGTCTATTTCAACTACAAAGGAACCAACACACTTGCCTGTTCTACAATGCCGTCATAGAAAGCCAGACCTCAAAACAGTTGGTTAATAGGGCCAGCAAGATGGTTCAGCGGTTAAAGGCACCTGCCACCAAGCCTGCTGCATGACTGGGAGCCCGTGTGGTGGGAGGCGAGAACTGACTCCCATAAGTTGTCCTCTGACCTTCACACACACACACAATTTAGGATTTAGTAAAAGGTGCTCAGCTGATAAGATCGGGTATTGTTCTGTAGAGGACCTGGGTGTGTTCAGTTCCTTGCAGCTGTCTGTAACTCCAGCTTCAGAGGCCTCTTCTTCAGGCACATGCAATACTTACCCACCACAGATATTAAAAATGAAAAGCAAATTGGTTTAAAAACCAGCCTTGTTTTTTTCCCACTGAAACCTTTAGTAAAAGGCCAATTTACATGCTCTGAAGAGAATTCAGGTTATTGGATGGCACTCTTTAAAGGACAGAGTTAACACCAGAGGCAGGGTTGGGGTGGTTTAGAGAAGGACTAGACACACAATGCCCACTTGAGGGATTAGGTACCGAGGGCTGCTGCCTGCAGGAGCTAATCCCAGTGGGGGAGGAAGGTGAAGAGGAGCTTCCGTGCTTCTTGTATTAAGTAATTAACTGCTCAGCTGGTCCAGCGGTTCTGAGTTAGGGAACACGCTGAGATCGTATTTTATGTCCAGGACATCCAAAGTCATCACAGGTTGCCACTAAAAAACTAAGTGCAATGTCTTCCATTTTTAGCTAGCTTTTATACATTTGTGCCCACGCCTGCCCGCGGACAACCCCCACCCTCACCCCCCAGCCACGAGCTCTATCACTTGAATCATAGACTTTACTGGCCTTTTGCGGGGGTGGGGTTTGGGGTGTGTGTGTGTGTGTGTGTGTGTGTGTGTGTGTGTGTGTGAGAGAGAGAGAGAGAGAGAGAGAGAGAGAGAGAGAGAGAGAGAGAGATTTGCTTTGTTTGTTTTTGAGGTTTTGAGGCTTCCCTGTGTAGCAGAGGCTGGCCTTAAACTGAAAATCCTCCTGCTTTTAAAGGTGTGTACCACCATGGCAGGCCTTTTGTAAGCTGACAGAAAAGAATTGATAACATTTCTCTGGGGTGTGAAATTACTGTTTGTTGGTTTTCTTCTGAGATGGGAGTTAGAGCCTTTACTGACCTTGAATTTGTGGCTGTCCTGCCTCAGCCTCCTGAGTGCTGAGGGTACAGGTGTGTGTCACTAGGACCTACGTGCGTTGTTTAGAAGAACGTGATGGTTGATAATAGCCATGAAGGGGAGAGGAGCGGGACGTGGGAAGACGGGAGGATGGATGAAGAGGGTGCTGAGGAGGTTCTGGTTTGAATGAACGGGACTGCGGCCACCAGTCTTCACTGCTGTGGTTCAGCAGAAATGGTAGAGCTCCCTTGTCTCCCTGTGCAAAGAGTAATGCAGCGTTCTCTGCCTCTGAGCTGACAGTGAGTGCCTTTGCTCCCAACAGAACCTGTTGGACATTAAACACCCAGGCAACCACATTAGACATCATCTCACTGTTCTTTATGTTTTAGCTGATTCCTGGGAGTATAAGATAAATCAGGGAAATTATTTAGATACCTACTGTTTTTGTTTCTTAAGACCAGGTCTCACTGAAGCCAGAGCCCAGGCTGATCTCCAGCTTGCCGTCTCCTGCCTCTGAGCTCTCCCCAGCCCTCAGCCCCACCCCTGGTGCTGGCATTACAGGAGTGCTGTGTGTTTTGGATAGTTGCTAACCTTTGGTTCTGTCTTTTGTTTGTTTGTTTTTATTGTTAGTTTTGGGTTTCGGTTGATTTCCTGTTTTGGTTTGAGATAGGGCCTTATTCTACCACCCAGACTGGTCTAGAGCGCACTGTGTAGCCCAGGCTACCCTTCAGCTTGAGGCATTTTTCCTGCCATGCACAGTCCTGGACTTGGTTAGTTGTGGTTTATTGACATTGATTTGTCTTAGGTTCAGTTCTCTCTGCCTCTGCCTGTGATCGTTGTTCACTTTTTTAGGAGCTTATCTTCCTATGAGAAGTTAGACTGAATAGCTGAGGCCTTTTTTGGGCTCTCCAAGAGTTTATAATCCCCTCCTAATGTTGACCAGATCTAGTCTTTTTAATATTTATTTATACATATGTGCCTGGGTGTGTGAACCATGTGTGTGCAGGTGCCACAGGGTGTCAGAAGCAGCGGGCAGAGCCCCTTGAGTGGGTTCTCTGCTAGAGTAATGCATGGCTTTTAACTGCTGAGCCATCTCTCCAGCCCTCTACTTTAAAAACTCTTAATTGGAAAAAAAATGTTTATAAAGAATTTGATGGTTTGTCTTTATTGAGGACCTGCATAAGCTGCTTCTTGCACTTGGTTTTGAAAGTATTGTATCTGATTGTTCAACTATGTTTTTGTTCCCGAGACAGGATCTCATGTAACCTTGGGTGGTCTGGAGCTCACTATGTAGATCAGGCTGGCCTTGAACTCACAGAGCTCCTTAGCTTCCCCAGAGTTCTAGGATTAAAAGTACACACTACCACGCCAACTTGTTTCTGTTTAGGGTGTGTCTCTTGAGAACTAGTCCATCTGGCTACATGTTATTGAGAGCCGGTTGTTCGTGGCTTTTGCATGTTAGAATTGAATTAAACAGTTTTACACAAAGGGTTTTAGCAAAGGTAGGAAAATACAAAAATGTAAATAAATACCCAGTTAGTAATACAAGTGTTTTTGGAGCCAGAATTGACAGCTCTTAGCTGTTATAGTTAAGAGAAATGGTAAAAATGAAGTGGAATTGGTGCACAGTATAATAAGATGGGTAATAATAGAGGTTCTTGGAACAGGCTCTATACTAGTCGGTGTTTGTGAAATGGATTGTAGGGTCCAACAAGACAACCTGACTCCTGAAAGTTGTGCTCTGACTTCCACACACAGACACAGTAGTACAAAACACAAGGTGGGTAGCTGCTGCCCTGCTCTGGTAGAGGTCTGTGAAGTGGATTGTAGGCTGATATAGCCCTTCACCTGTAGCCCTTGTTGATAGGTGTCTTCATGTTGAGACTTGGTGGGGTGGTTCTTTCCTAGTGCAGTGAGGAAGGTAAAGTGCTATCCATATGGAACATGAGCAGTCACACATCAGTGTTGAGGTCCAGTGTGAGCACTTAAAGGAGACCAGGTGAGAAGACCCAGTATTCATCAGATTGTTTAGAAATAGAAAGTTTCTCTGAAGAAGACATTAGGATATGGAAATGGTACTTTCAAGCAACTTAAAACAGTCTACTGGAACTCAGAGCTTGGTAGAAGTCAGCATTGGGTGTCTTCCTCAGTCCCTGTCCACTGTAGTTTTCCAGGAAGAGGCTTCAGTGAAGCTAGAGCTCACCCATTCTATACCGACTGTCCAGAAAGCCACAGGGATGCTCCTGTCTCAGGAAGGACCCGTATGGTGGGTGGAGAGAACCCACTCCCTGAAGTTGTTCTCTGCCCCCCACGTGCAAATCTTGGTGCCTGTGCTCTTAAGGTACACATATGCATGCACACACACAAAGTGAATGTAGTCAAAGAATTTTTCTTAGATCTCTGGTGTGGGGCTGGAGAAGTGACTTGGCCATTAAGAACACTTGTTGCTCTTGTTAGAGGACCCAAATTCAGTTCCCTGCACCCACGTGGTAGTTCACAGCCATTCGTAACTAACTCCAGGGCATCTGACACCCTTTCCTGACACCCTCGGGCACCAGCTGGTGCAGTACATTATGAAGGCAAATACTTGTGACCATAAAGTAAGTAAACCTAAAAGAGATTTTATTTTTCCAATCCCGAGTGGAACCGCCTGGTGTAGTGACAGAAGAAGAGCTGCAGTGGGTACTTTGAAACTCAGCGTGCTTAACAGGAAGTGTCTGCCCACTCTTCCTGTTTCCTCAGTGTGGTCTGCTGATTGTAACGGACTAACATCCAGACTTTTCACTTGGTGGATACACTAATGTTAAAAATATGCTATAACATGTATGCATGTGATTTGGGGGAGAATAATAGTTTATCTCAAATTTAGCGGGAGATGAACGTTTTAAAGATACCTTTTAAAAGATTCGTCTCTTTTTATGTTATGTCTGAGTGTTTGCTGGCCTGTGCGTATGTGCACAGTGTAACGTGCCTGGTCCCCTCAGGCCAGAAGAAGGAAACAGATCCTCTGGAAAGGTAGTTATAGATGGTTGTGAGCCACCATGTGGGTGCTGGTAGCTGAACCCAGTCTTCTGCAAGTACAGCGAATGTTCTTCTGCGCTGAGCTGGCTCTCCATCCTCCAAGCTGCATTTTGTTAACCTAGTAGTTATGCCAGTGAGTAAGCAGGTACTGTGTATGGCAGTGGAAGGGAGACATTCTTGATGGCTCCCAGGCACATATGACACCCCCTTTTTTTTCTAAGTGTCCTTTACTAATTATCAAAGGCATCTTTGAGTAAACTGAGAAATACAAAATAACTGTTAAATTACTCAAGCCAATGTGGACAGTAAGTGGCCAGCATAAATTGCTGATTAGATTGAAATATTAAACTAGTAGGAAATCATGGAAGGTGCTTCTGCTTCCTGTGCTCTTTGTTTCATAGTTAGTTTTTCTCTTCTGCACTTCTGGCAGATTTACTGGGGTATTTCCATTGGCAATATCTTGGTCCTGAAGTTTCTTGTGTGGCATAAAGTTGTGCAGATTCGAGTCCACAAGCTAAAATCAAGATATTCTCTTGGCTTCTTAATACACTGGGGGCAGTCAATTAAGCATGTCATTTGCTCCTAGTTATGTGGTAATGGGAAATGGAATATTTTTGTAGTTGTGTGTTCCTATTCTCATGGAAGATGCTGGTTATATTTCTGAATTCAGCCTTATGCTGAAACAGACTGAAATGATGTTTTTACAACTTTATCCTGTACAAGGTAAAAACTAGGTGTTTATATTAAGAAATGTGTATGATATTTTCCATTCACAAAAATGGGTGTGACTTGTTCAAAAATCCCTACTCCTACTCCTAACTTATAAACTAGTACTGATAGCCTGATTTCTGATTTCTTATACTTTGCCTCCCAGTATTTCCAAACTGGATTTATGCTTGCCTAAAATATATTAGTGCACATCTTTTCACCAGTGTCTCAGGGATGCCTTTTCGGTGGATGAATAGTTACTTATAATTCTGCAGTCCCTGCAGATGTCCACCTTTGATGGTAGCATTAAATTATGTACATTGAGGACTATAGTGTACCCCCCCAGCAAACGTTATTCCTTTGGAGATTTACCACACCCCCATGACTTACGTAAACTTGAATATGAATGGTTATTTAAATTACTGAAGAATCGATGGATGGAGGTCTGCGGAATTAGGACTGTCTCTTTGCAAAGCAAAAAGATAGTTCATATTGTCCATTGGACGGGTTATCATCTTTCTTTGCAGAAGTTTCCACCCTGTTGTCCTTTGCCTGAACCTCAGTAGACATTGCTAAGGAAGAGCTATACTCCTCCCTTGGAGTCCCATGAGTCTGGATTGTTCTCACACTTGTTCTCATTACTACACTTGGTACACATATGTACACAATTTGTCACCATTAAAGTGAGGTACAGAATCTTCCCTCATCTCTTTCGGGGCTAGCCTAGAAGGCAGTGATTCTCATCTTGTGGTCTCCAGCCCTTTGGGGATTGCTTCTCAGATGTTTACATTATGCATCATAACAGTAACAAACAGTGGTTATGAAGTAGCAACAAATAATTTTATGGTTGGGGGTCATCACAACATTAAGATCTGTATGAAAGGGTCACACCCATCTGCTCTGGGGCCTCTGTAATGGACAGGATAATGATCTAGGTTTTGTTGACAAACTGTCCTTATCAGGACCATTCAGTTCTGCCATCTTAGCCTAGTGACAACCATGGATGATACACTGAATGAGCATGCCTGGGTTCCAATTAAGTTGTTTTCAGACACAGCCAGTAGATTGGAGACGAAGTTCAGTGGTGTAGTGCTTGCCTGGGATGCACCAGGTCCTGGGTCCGATCTCCAGGTGTCTTTTCTGTTTCAGGCTGTGCATTAAGTTTTTGTTATACAGCAGTGAATATGACACCTGATACTAGGCCACAGCATATTTAAGTAAGTCTTAACTTTGAGTGCATTTGGACAAATTCAAGACAGTTTATGTGCCTCACATACAGCCTCAAGAACATTTTAGCCAATATTCATTCATTGGTTTTATTTTGTTTTGTTTTGTTTTGGGGACAGGGTCTTACTATGTAGCCCTAACTGCCTGGAACTGAAAAAGATCCTCCTGCCTCTGCCTCCTGAATGCTTAGATTAAAAATAGTGCACCCAGGCGGATCTCTGTGAGTTCGAGGCCAGCCTGGTCTACAGAGTGAGATCCAGGACAGGCACCAAAAACTACACAGAGAAACCCTGTCTCACAAACTAAAAAATAAAAATAGTGCACCACCATGGCTAGCCTCCATAGTTGTTCTTAAGGTGAAGTGGGGAAGCTGTGTGAGACCTCAGGAAGATGCCTTAGGTGCCGTGTTCTGTAGCAGTATAACTAACCACAGCCTCGGTGTGCTTTGGCCATCAGACACTGTGGTATCCGGAAAATAGCCTGACTGTATCTGGTATTCTTCTCATTGTATATAATAGGCACGGCACAGCCATTTAAATAATACTGTCGAGTAAAGTTAACACCAGTTTTCTTAACTGTCCTTAGGTCAGTTTCTTGCAGTTTCTTTTATGTGGTATATTGTTTGTGGTATATTACTTCTGGCCCTTTTATTTTGGTTTTCATCAATATAAAACAGGTTTTTGTTTCAAGCCAGGGCTCATATATTTTAAAAGTAGACCACATATTAATCTTAATATGAATGTGATATGTTGTTCCATTGCCTGCTATTACTAATAGCTGCTACTACTCTTAGAATCTTTGTGATTTTCAGGTGTCTTCCACTTTCTCAGAGTCAGAGCCGCTGAGCCTTTTCACAGCAGAGCTTTCTTGTCTTCCTGTGACTACTCTGCTGTGTCTTTCCTCTTCCTGTGCCTGCGCCCTGGGATCAGGGTCAGGCTGTGCTCTCTGGAGAGCCTGAAGTTTGTGCTAGACTTCCTTTGGTACCTTTGTTCTCTTCTTGGCCCTGATCATCTTTTTTCTAATTGACACGCTGTAGTTTTTCTTGATGCTACCTTCTCTATATAGCAGTTCCTGATTTCCACTTGAACTCCTAGCATACTTTGTGATTCTCATAATATGTGCCCCTCCCTCTTTGGTGGCACTACAGTCTGAGCCCAAACCCTGACACCAGGTTATAATCAAGCAGTGAGCCATATCCCTAGGACTGTTTGCTGTGTTTGTCTTCCCCCACAATCTTCTTGAGAACAAGTATGTTGTTTCCCTTTATAATTGACATATGTAATCGGGCATGGTAGTGCATGCCTTTAATCCCAGCACTCGGGAGGCAGAGGCAGATGGAGCTCTGAGTTCATGGCCAGCCTGGTCTACAGAGTGAGTTCCAGGATAGCCAAGGCTGTTGTTACACAGAGAGACCCTGTCTCAAAAAACCAAAAGAAAGAAAGAAAGAAAGAGAGAGGGGGGGGGAGGGAGGGAGGGACGGAGGTAAGATGAAGCAAACACCTGTCAGGATTTCCTTCATATTGTGCTGTAGCCATCTTCTTCCCGTGTCCTTCCACAGAAATACACTGCCCAGTAGTAGTCGATTGTAGGGGCACTGGGGGCACTCTGGGCTTTACATTTCTAATGCAGTATTTTAGATTATTAAATGTTCAGATGCTGTGTACTTAATCAGTTTACTCTCCCACTTAGTGGGCTATTTACATGTGGTATATAGTGTGCTGCTTTTCTAGAAAGTGTTGCTACTCGGAATTCTTAGTTGGAAGCTGTATAGTCTGCTGGATGACGCTTTGATAAAGCAGCCTGAAAGTTCCCCTCCTTTCTTTTCATGGTGGCCTACTCACTGGCCACAGGCATGTAGAGACTGTAAATGGGTGCATAAGAGAATCTGTGCTTACTCATTCCTTTGCCTGGCTTGGCTTTTGTATGTATTTCTGTTGTATAAATCATAGAATGCCAAAGTCAATCTCTCTCCTTAATAGCAGATATAGGACTTTAAAAAAAAGTTGACTACTAAAACTTTGCAGGTTGTTGTATCAGCAGATAAGACAGAGTTGGAGCTAGAGAGGTGGTTTAAAGTACTGCTTTGGGGGCGGGGGTTGAGACAGGGTTTCTCTGTGTAGCTTTGGAGCCTGTCCTAGATCTCACTCTGTAGCCCAGGCTGGCCTCGAACTCACAGAGATCCGCCTGCCTCTGCCTCCTGAGTGCTGGGATTAAAGGTGTGCGCCACCACTGCCCGGCTTGCACTTGCAATTCTTGCAGAGGACCCGGGTCTAGTTCCCAGCACCCACGTGAAAGCTCACAACTGTCTGTAACTCTTGTCCCAGGGCACCAGGAACCCATGTGGTTTATACATACTCATACCAGCAAACATTCATACACATAAAATAATAAATCTTAATACCAAAAAAAAGACCAAGGAGGACATAATTGTTCTTCGACATGTACTCACACCTGGTGGCCTTGTCAGAAGCAGGCTCGACACGTAAATATACTGATCTAAGTGTCGTGGCTTAGGCCTCTAGTCTGAGGACTCCAGAGTGGTTGAGACAGTGGTGGGAATAGGATTTAAGACTAGGCTTGACATGAGGCCCTGTAAGAAAGGGAGGTCTGGGCAGCGGCGGCGCACACCTTTAATCCCAGCACTGGAGAGGCAGATGCAGGCGGATCTCCGAGTTCTGAGGACAGCCAGGGCGACACAGAAACCCTACCTCGAAAAACAAGACAGAGAAGGAGAAGGGAAGGAACAAAAGCAATACGCACGATGCGTGCTTGTCGTCCTAGTACTCCAGAGGCTGAGGCAGGAGGATAGCCTGTTCCAGGCCAGTTTGTCTCACAGAAACATTTACTAGCCTGCTGTGGTCATGGAAACTCAAGTGTACAGCAGAGCTGTGTGTTCATCTTTCCCCTCAGTGTGTGTGTGTGTGTGTGTGTGTGTGTGTGTGTGTGTGTGTGTGTGTGTGTGTGTGTGTGTGTGTGTAATGAGAAATGTTTGCAAGACAGTGCAGTGGAGAACACGGGAGGGAGGTACTGAGGGAGAAGGAACCAGACTCTAATGGGAAAGCAGGAAAAACCAGCGATGATGACCTCCTTATAGACTGTTTCCTTTAGAACTGTATGCTTTTTGTTTCCTTTTGTTTCTTGAGATACAGTCTAGTTCATACTGGCTTTACACCCAAAATCCTCCTGTCCCCGGTTCCTAAGTAGTGGAATTGCTGGCATGCCACCACATCCGTCATAGCTAAAATGGTATCTTTTAAAAATCCATGTGCATTGCGGGAGTTAATAATGTGTGTCAGTGTAGGCATGAGTGTGGCGCACCTTGGCACGCGGAGGTCGGAGAGCAATGTCGGGTGTCAGTTCTACCTTCCATCTTGTTTGAGACAAGGTCTGTCACTGCCTGTGCCAGACTAGCTGACCTGCAGTCCTTGACCCTCTCCTCCGCCTCCTCATAAACACACTGAGATACAGATGATAGCTACAGGCCTCGGCCTGGGTGCTGGGAATCAAAATCGGGTGTCACACCTAATTGGCAAGTTCTTTACCCATAAGCCATCTCTCCAGCACTGCTTTTAGTGTCCTTGGGTGTTTCAAGTTTCAAGCACTATAAACGGCCATCTATAGTTAGGATTTTTATCTTTTTTTGTTTTTGTTTTTTAGGCTCTGAGCTCCAGGGAGCAGTCTGGTGATCGGCAGGGGAATCTTTTTTGTTTTTTGTTTTTGTTTTTTAGGCCAGTTAGTATTTTTAAAACTAGCAAATTAATATTTACCAACTGCTTACTTACTGTCTTGTCCATTCTCTTAACATTTTGTGCAATACAAGTTATTTCACTTGACTCTTAAAACTCTAAAGAGGAGATTCTGTTACTCACATTTTCAGATAAGGAAATGACATACAGAAAGGTCGGATAACATGGCAAACGTCATGCCCAGTCCTGTCAGGTCTCAACCGTTGCTGCACATTTCCAGTTTTATCAGACGATTAACTAAAGCCTTTCTTGTCATAGTCTAGTATCTATGGCAGATAGTAAATTAATGTCTGTGTTCCAACTATCAAAATTATACTCCACAGATAGCATGTTTTGAGTGTGTATGCTTGCCTATAGAATATACGGCTGAGTCTAAAAGACGGGGAAAGGGATTGTTGCTTTTGTTTGGTTGGTTTGGTTTGGTTTTTTGGTCACTACCTTTTTTTACCTGGTCACTCGCTGAGAAATCTGTTAAGAAATTGGTGTTTATGCTTGTCAGATTGCCGATACTTGTAGTGTTCTAGATAATGTATTTTCTTAGGCTCCAGTCCTGAACTAAAAGGTGACTGCTGTGATAACTGGAAACCATGATCTGCAGGCCAGTGAAAGATTTGGCAGGATTGATGGAGTGAGCTTTATTTACTAGAACCGTTAATGCCCCTGAAAATGGCAGGGGAAGACTTTTCCCTATTCGAAGTATTAAACATGGTCAGAATAGACAGAATGCTATAAACAGCTTCATACTGGCTTGTTATTTTGTTACGTTCTGTGTCCTGGGACAGCCTCACACTGCAGCCCCAGGTAACCCCAAACTCAAGCAGCCCTGCCTCGACCTCCCAAGTGCTTAGATCTCACGTGGAAGCCACTATGCCTGGCTAAGAGTTTTATTTCTGACGGATATTTGGCTCTGTTTTTCTTGAAAGATAATTTTAAAATCTGCTCAGTTCTGCATTTTTTCTGTGCCTAGCAGGTCAGGATTAGGACTGTGTCCTCCTGTTGAATTCGTTAGTCTTTGGAAGTGAGAAGAGAACTTGGTGATTATCTGTAAGTGATGAGACGCTACTTTGGGAGTTGGAGGCGGAAAGAAGTCAAGTGCTTCCCTTACAGAACGCGCTCAGTGGGAGAAGCGAGAGAAGCGATGTCACTTGACTTCAGGAACTAGTAGTTAAGGGTTTTACATAGCCCTTATAATTTAAGATCACAGTTTCAGTTGAGGGAGGAGAGTTAAAACGAAACAGCTTGGGGATAAGAAAACTGCTTGTTACCAGCGTTCTAGGGGCAAAGTGTGTCTGCAGCTAGTTGTAGACTCTTTGACATAGTATTCTACTGGAAAAATACCAGGCCTTTAAAATGCTGCTTTTCAGGGCTGAAGAAATAGCTCAGTGGTTAGGAACACATATTGTTCTTGCAGAGAACCTAATTTCAGTTCCCAACAGCCATACCAGGATGCCACAGCTACCTGTAACTCCAGCTTAAGGGGATCTGGCATCCTCTGGTCTCATATGTAGACATACATATGGTTACATAAATAAACAACAGTAAATATTTTTTAATGTTTTTCAGTTTTCAGACTCAGTTCTTCTCCTGACCCACTTGGTGCATTTATTATTAAGATTTAAAGAGTGAATTTAAGTCCAAGGGTGCACATACCTGCAGAACATAAAAGCTGGTGGTTTTAACACTGCTCCTGTTCTAGGGTGTTTCATTTCCAACTAGACCAGTTCCCGGGGGTCAAATGGAAAACCTTTGTATTTAACACCAAGATTTGTGTGGCTGTCTTCAGTTGGGCTTCATGGTATCTGTTAATACTAGATGTGAACTAAATGGGAGTGTATCTATTATAAAGGTAAATAATTGGTTGACTTTTCAAAACTTAAGTGCAACCTCTTCTTTGGAGTTGTTTTATGTTGGGTTGGGTAGGGTTTTTTGGTTGGTTGGGTCTTTTGTTTTATGTTGTGGAGACATGCTCACTGTGTGGCCGCCCTGAAACACTGCTGTGTAGTCCAGGCTGCCCAGCTGGCTTTGGTGTTTGGAAACAGGATCTAGTTCTGTAACCCTGACAAGCTTCAGAGTCACTACACTCCTGGCCTGGCCTGTAGAGTAGAAGGGTCAGTGGTGTGCTGCAACAGTGTTTTGGGGTTTCGTGGTGCTGGGGCTTGGACACAGGGTCTTGTGCGTTCTAAGGCAAGCACTGTACTGCTGAACTATACTCCCAGCCTTTAGTCTTTCATTCATTAAACAATTGTAGACCACACACTAATCACCAAAATGATCTAGACCCACTTTTCTCCTGGTTAATGTTGGTAAGGACTGTTGGTGAAAGCCTTTATCAGGAATGGAATTCTTGTTTAAAATCTGTCTATCAACCCTGTAAAATTGGTTATAGTCTGTGTTTCACAAATTAAGAGTACCAGCATAGAACTAAGTGACTTTCCTCTGGTAAATTACAGAGATAGCCAGTTCTATGCCCCTGATTTCCATATTTCACCATCTTTTACCATCCCGAGCTACAAAGAAAGAATGATGTTTAATGAATATAAGGAAAAGCTAAATGTGGTCTTCCAAGCAGCCAAGTGACTTCTTCACTGGCCTCTCTTGGTTAAGGAAGTACCAAAAAATATCACTGGGGTTGTTTGGTTCCGTCTTAAAATACAGGATTGCTTTGTTAGTGAAATGTGGGTCAGCCTTGTTGTTGTTGTTGTGTTAAGATGGCAACAATTTATTTACTTTCCAAGATAGTTGTCGATTCATTTTTCTGATTCCTTTTGTCTATATTCTATCCTGAACAGAATCCAAGCATTCTTTTTGTGGGCTTTTTTGTTGTTGTTTTGTTTTGTTTTTAATGTACATTGGTGTTTTTGCCATGGGTATCAGATCCCCTGGAACTGGAGTTACAGACAGGTGTGAGCTGCCATGTGGGTGCTGGGAATTGAACCTGGGTCCTCTGGAAGAGCAGTCAGTGCTCTTAACCCCTGAGCCATCTCTCCAGCCCCCAAGCATTCTTTTTTTTTTTTTAAAGAGTATGTGTGTACAGGTTCCTATAGAGGCCAGAAACAATCTAATCCTTTGGAACTGGAGCTGAAGGTGGTTGTGAGCTGCCCAGTGTGGGTGCTGGGAACTGGAATGGTTCTCTACAAGAGCAGTATATATTCTTAACCATGTTTCCCCAGCCCCAAATGAAAGTGTTCTTTAAAAACAGTATTCAGGATTTTTGTTTTTTTTTTAACAATATAATCTGGTAATTTGTGATCCCCTAGTCTACTTTTCTCTCTTCCCCCACCCCCATATTTGGTATGTAGACTTTTCCTTTACTTTTTTCTTGAGTCTAGGTCTCACATAACCAAGGCTGGCCTTGAACTAACTACATAGGGTGAGCTTGAACTTGTGGTCCTCCTGCTTTCACAAAACATCAGAGTGTCATGATTACAAGCCTGGACCACTAGACCTCAGCTTAATCCTCATGACATATGTATATATATAAAATCTCTTATATAGCGATATCTTCATTTGGGGTAAAAGTGGAAGAGAAATGCATTTCCCGAGAAAACCTTTGATGTCCATGCCCTAATTTGAAATTAGAAGGGTGTGCACTGAAGCATTTTGGAAATTAGTGAGCTACAAAACCACGAGGAAGAAGAAAACTTTGGTTGAGTACCCGGAAGTATTAATAGATTTCCTAGTTATGGGTAGTGTATGCATGGACAAAAATGTGGCATTAAAATCAGGCCTTTAAAAAAATACTAAATGAAAAATATACAAAAACATATTGGGGATTGCTTTCAGATAGGGTCTCATTATATAACTGAGGCCCACTTGTATTTGTACGCCTAAGTGTATGTATGTATGTGCTTGAAAGGCCAAAAGGGTGTCAGATCCCTTGGAACTGGAATTATAGGTAGTTGTAAACCACCTGCTAAGGGTTAATTATGTGTGTGTCAGTTTGTGGGTGTGTACATCTGAGTGCTGATCCCCACAGATGCCATCCCTTTGGCCCCATGGGTTTACTCTGTGTGTGTGTGTGTGTGTGTGTGTGTGTGTGTGTGTGTGTGTGTGTGTGTGTGTGTCACACAGGATGAGTGTCTGGTTAGGGTTTCTACTACTGTGAAGAGACACCATGAGCACAGCAACACTTATAAAGAAAACATTTAATTGGCTGGCTTACAGTTCAGAGGTTCAGTCCTTTATCATCATGGTGGGGCATGGCGGCCTGCAGGCAGACATGGTGCTGGAGCTGAGAGTCCCACATCTTTGATCACAGGTAACAGGAAGTGAACTGAGACACTGGGCATAGCTTGAGCATAGAAGACCACAAAGCCACACCTCTCAATAGTGCAACTCACTGAGATTATCAGGGCCAATTACATTGAAACTACCACAGTGGGTCTGTGTAACCCTGATTGGCTTGGAACTCTCTGTGTAGACCAGGTTGGCCTCGAACAGAGATGGCCTGCCTCTCTTCTGAGTGCTTGGATAGAAGGTATGCACCACTACACCCAGCCCCTAGGCTTACTTTTAAATAAAAGAAGAATGAACAAATTATTGATAGACACAATAAAAAATGTGGATAAACCCAACTTACACCAGAGAGCATTGCTGACTAAATGAAATGTGGTGTGGGTTCATGCCTGTCATTCAGCTGAGGCGGCAGGACCATGAGTGCAGAGCTAGCCTGGGCCACATAGCAAGGTCGTTTTTGTTTACAGTTTTGAATTGTGACCAGTGTATCCCTAAGGAAGATTTCTTTTTTTTTGTTGTTGTTGTTTGGTTTGGTTTGGTTTGGGTTTTTTTTTTTTTTTTTTTTTTTTTTTTTTTTTTTTGAGACAGGTTTCTCTGTGTAGCTTTGCGCCTTTCCTGGAACTCGCTTCATAGACCAGGCTGGCCTCGAACTCACAGAGATTGCCTGCCTCTGCCTCCCGAGTGCTGGGATTAAAGGTGTGCGCCACCACCGCCGCCTGGAAGATTTTCTTCACAGGTTTCAGTTTGGGGAATATGTTGGGTTATTTACATCTCTTGGTATCTATCACCTATCTTGGTGCTTTTAATGGCTTTCTTATATCAAGGGGCTAAATGTTTTCCTTGAGTGAGGCATGGTGGCTCACACCTAATCCACCGAGTATTAAGGGAGCTGAGAGTTCAAGGCCATCGTGGGCTGGAATAAGACCTTACTGCACAACCAAAGGGAAAAAAATGTTTCTAACAGATTGTGAGGTTCCTTGACAAAGCGGATGTTAGAAGACAAACCGATTACAAATTGAGAAACAATTGTCATCCTCCGAGTTTTGTGGAATTTGATCATAACCCCCCACGTTCGCCTGAATTGCTCATTGGCTTTACTCATCTTCGCTGTCGGTCAGTCAGTCAGCTTGACCAGCACCAAAGGTTGTGGGGCCTCTGTAGAGTAGCAAGACAATCCAGGCCAACATAAAACAGGGGAGACCAAACTCCTCACAAGTAGATGAGCAGAAGTTAAAGTAGCTACAGAATCAAGCTAATGGCACAAATACTAACCAAACGGTGCAATTCAAAGAGAATCGGCCAGCCAGTTGCCTTCTTCTACGAAGGCCTGTGTGGTTACATGTCCTCAGGCAGCTGTCCCGGAGATGAGCCCAAGGAGTCAGATGGAAGCCTCCAACAGTGTTGGTACAGATTGCAAGAAGTTAGAGCTGAGGAGCTTTTTGAGATGATGCCATGAGAAGAGTGCAGGAAGTATCTGAAGCAGGAAACATAAACGTGCAGTTATTGGTTACTTAAGCACAGAAACTGACCGTATTAGAAAACTGCTTCCCCTGGGCAGAGCAAACTGCTGATTTTATATTTGAGGGGAATTATGAAACTTAAAGACTGACCAACTTCCAAAGGTAGGAGTACATTAGTGTGGGCTGAAGAAGCACCGTGACTCGAGTGAAACAGTGGTTGATTGATGAGCATTCAGATGTTTGCTGTTAAGTGCCCCCTGGGAGGCTTATTTACAGTTACCCAGGCCCCTGTCTTCGTGATTGACAAGACAGTAAATATTTACCTGTTTATTAGCTCTGTTCCTGTGGCATGAACTAACCAGACAGTACACAAATGAAGCTGTTCTGAGTTCTGAGATTGCAGGGTGCGCTGTCATACCTGGCTGGTGTGTTTCCAGCCCCCAAACATTCTTCTAGAACATTGTCTCCAATGAGAACAGGGATTTTTCTCTAGTTTGTTCATTGAGTATACCCTATACACTCAACTGCTTGTAGGTGGTTTGGGATATTGCCTCCTCTTGTCTTAAGATGGCTTGAGAAAAGAGTAGATATGCCATGTTATCTTGTAGAAAGCCCTTAGTGGTGTTTCTCAGTGCCCCCCCCCCTTTGATACTCTAATTGAAATCACTCACTATTCTCGGCGCTTCCAGATTCTTGGGTCTCAATCAGTGAGTGGAAGGAAGTGCACACAGGTTGCAGAGCAGGTCAGATGTGCTGCCGAGGATGAGCGGACACTGAGTGACTCCAGCCTTGCTTCGTGGGGTCTTGGAGGAAGAGAAAGAGTTGGCTCGCCAAGGCGAATAGCATGGGTGGTTTCTCTGCTTTGCTTGACAAGCTTTGATTATGTGAGTCTTTGCTCACTGCCCATGTCCATTCCTGTGATGCACCTGATTTTAACCACATGTAACGCCCAGTAATGGGTAGGCATGAAATAGTATTATAGGAATTCTCTAAAAGTTCACTAAGCACAGTGTGCCTAACTAGTTGTACCAAAACTCGTTCAGACTGGATCTGCCCCCTCATTCCTGTTCCTGGCTATGTACAGGAATATATTTGAATAGTTGTCAGGGGAGCTTTAGAAATTTACTCTATTGTTTGTGGAGGGGTGTGCAAGCAGGGTCCTGGAATGCTAGGGCTTATTAGGGGAGGGGTCTGTGTGCCTAGTACCTGGGGGCGGGATCATGAGGGGCATGTGTCACAAGTCGATAAGCTATTCCCTGTGCTCCTATGCCTCATTAAGAGAGAGCTAAAAGTAACTCTTTGTGTTTTACTCCATCACTATTGTGTGTGTGACATGCATGTGTGGGCACATGTACCATGCAGGACCCAGGTGAACGAGAGGGCAACTTGTGGCGGTGGCTCTTACCTCCACTTGAATTTGGAGACTCAAACTCAGGTTGCAGGCATCATAGAAAGTACGTACTGAGCCAGCACACTTGCCCTTCACTTGAATTCTGTAGTAGATTTGTGCCGTGCTCCCGTGGCAGTCGAGTCTAGTAATCCTTTTGTGTCAGTCTGCCGCTCTGACTGTCTTATAAAGAACATGTAAATACCAAGGCTTACGGTTTGTTTGTTTGTTTTCCCTTCTCTTTAACAAGGTACTGAGTGTAACAAGTTTGCATCATGCGTGAATATAAGCTGGTGGTTCTTGGCTCAGGAGGTGTTGGAAAGTCGGCTCTGGTAAGTTATTCTTTCTCAGTGGGAGCTTTTTACTCTAGAATGGTCTTTTTCTACTGAGGTATTTTTTGTTTTGTTCTCATATTGAGTGTGTAGCCAATGGAAGCCTTGACTTTGAATTCCCAATTCTCCTGCCTCCACCTCCAGGAACTCTGAGGTTATAGCTTTAAAGACTACGTCCCGTTTTATGTACGATGGGGATAGAACACAGGGCTCCATGCAGGTGGCACAGCTCTCCACCACCTGGACTGCAGCCCAGCTTTTGTGGGTGTTTGTTGTCTCCTAAGATGATTTTTGCCAGGTCGACTGGGCTGGTCCTCAGTATGTGACAGTCCTCACTTACACTGTGGTTATAGGTGTGTGCCAGCACAGCTGACTCTTCTAAAATATGCTTGTGGTCATTTGTGTTTATCTAATTAAGTTATCCCATAACTTTACAGGCAGTATAAAATTTTTCTTGTTATTTTAGGCAATTGTTAGTTGTATCTGGATGGGTAGTGGTTAAGGTACATGAGAATGTGGTTAGGCTTTCCAGAGTAACAGCCTGTACATGTGTGTGTTTGCATTTTTAGTACCATACAGGAATTAACTTTTTTAAATTTATAAATAGGCATGTACTATATATTTGCAATTAGTCTTTTTCAGAATCTTTGACTATCTCGCTTTGTATTATTTTAATGGGCAAGGATTAGTTTTAGCAAGAAAGAAGAAACAGGTTGATACAGTGAAGGTTGGGGAATGGAGAAAGACAGAATCCCCTTAAATAGTTTAGAATTTAGCAGAACACCAGAAGAGCACAGATCAGGATGAAGGTGATAGTGCATGCCTGCAGTCCCAGCACTGGAGCCTGAAGTGAGTGAGAGCCTAGCCTGGGCTACAAAACAAACAGGTTGACTTTCTGTGTACCGCTAATAAGGGAAACCGTCTTACTTGGTCATTTATTACTTGGTCATTAGAATGGCCCTCTAGCACAGAACTTGACCATGCTTAGATCAAACTGAGAAGTGTACATAATATGACATTGCTTTTTTATTTGTATCTGCAGTGATGGGAAGGTGTTGGCTGTGTTTATGGGTTAAAATTACAATGCCAAAGCCCCCTGTGGTGGTGCATGGCTTTAATCCCAGCACTCGGGAGGCAGAGGTAGGCGGGTCTCTGAGGACAGCCTGTCTATAGAGCGAGATCCAGGACAGCCAGGCTACACAGAGAAACCCTGTCGGGGTGCGGGGGGAGGGAGTACGATGCTACCATTACATATTACATAAGTGCTATTTGAGCAGCTCCTATACTGTGTACTATAGTGAAGAGTTGTTATATAGTTAACAGTGACAAAATGTTTATGCTTAGTACACACACAATCCGATTTGTCCTTATCCCCAAATATTTTTGATCCATAGTTGTTTAAATCTGAGGTTATAGAACCCTGAGGTAACAAATACAAATAGTTCATAGTGTAAAACTACAGGTTTAGGCTGGGCATAGTGGTACAAGCCTGTAATCTCGTCTTTGGATGGGAGAGGCCAGCGGATCACTGCAAGTTCAAGGCCAGCCTGGTATACAGATTGGATTCCAGACTAGCCAGAGATACATAACCTGTCTCAAAATTAAATAAATAAATAAATAAATAAATAAATAAATAAATAAATAAATAAATAAATAAATAAAATTTACAGATATAGATTTGGTGTTTTTTCTTTAGAAATGTAATGCTATGTTAATTTTTTCCAGACTGTACAGTTTGTTCAAGGAATTTTTGTTGAAAAATATGATCCTACGATAGAAGATTCTTACAGAAAGGTATGTTACTTTTTAAAAGTCTTGATTTTAATACAAATGTAAATACTTAATTTTTAGTTTGCAGTTATCGGATGTTTTATATAAAGTATGATGAAGAGATGTTTGTTAGTTGGAAAGTTCATGTGTAGATCTTGGCGTTACTTGTCTACTGCTCTCAGAGGCTCGTGAGCATTTATACGCACATGTTTGTGGAACTCTTCAGTTAATTCTGACCCCAGAGTCGTAATTTGCCCGTCACTTCGGGTTGCGGTCCCGTATTCCCAGGCCTCCCTCACTGGAAAGACGGGCCTCCGGCTCTCTTCTCTAGAGACAGCCCACAGTGGGTCTCCTGTCCTCCCTACTCTAATCCTCCCTGAGACTGCCGCAGCCGAGGGAATCGCTGTGTGCGACCACGGCCATGTTGATAAAACAGTGTACAGGTATCTAGGGCCTGGGCGGTGGTGGCGCACACCTTTAATCCCAGCACTCAGGAGGCAGAGGCAGGCAGATCTCTGTGAGTTCAAGGTCAGCCTGGGCTACAGAGCGAGATCAAAAAACCACCCAAAGAGATACCTAGAGTTGTCTCTACTTTCCTGTAGCGCCTGGCCCTCTGATGGTGAAGTTACTGTGTTTCTGTCTTTTCCATTTGCCTACCTCAAAACCGGAAATGCCTTCCACACCCCAGCGTGGAGAAGTACTCTGTTTCCTTCCAGATCTAATTCTAAATAAATTTCATTGCTAGGAATATTCGAAGGAATAATATTAGAAAGGATATATGCTTTATTTCATTATTATGACCCTGCCTCCTTGTCACCAGAAATTGTGTTCCATTGTGATGAGAAAAGGTGTCTAGGGGAGAAATAAAGGCATGCCCAAAGTATTATAGGAAAGCTCATAGGCAAAGTCATGCTGACATTGTTGGAACCGTTGCTTTTTGCTTAAACTATTTTGAAGGCATTTCTGTTCCCAAAATTAAGTGTGGAGCATGTCACCCTGTGGCTGAATCTCAGTGACTTCTCAGTACATGGCAGTTTGCGCCTGACTAGAATTTGGGGGGTGTTGAAGCTTGATGACTGCATTCGGCGCTTTTCAACTGCTGTGATAAACACTGAACAAGGCAACTTGTAGAGGGATGTATTTGGTGGAGTGCATCGGGGCAGCAGGTGGCAGTCATAGCATCAGGCAGAGAGCGAATGGCAGTGAGATGTGGCTTTGAAACCGCAGAGCCGGTCCTGGTGCTGTCCTCCTACCAAGTGGGGGCCATGTGCTGGTGCCGCTGCCGCCGTAACCTATGGGCGCCCTCGTTCAGCCGCCACAGTGGCCGGGCTGCTGTGAGCTGTTGCTCAGGGTCACCCTGCAAAGGTGCCGGAACTTGGATCGATCAATCGATCGATCGAGCAGATAGTCTTGACTGTTCCGGGTATTTTAACGTAGTTTGCAGCCGCCAAAAGTAAAGAAATGTCTTCCTTTTTTTTCCTCAGCAAGTTGAAGTAGATGCACAGCAGTGTATGCTTGAGATCTTGGATACTGCAGGAACGGTACGTAAATTAAAACGATAAAGGCTATGCCGTGTGGATCGGTTTAAATGTTGCACTTTCTAGATGCTCTGGGTCAGTTATTGAAGAAATTTTTAAAACGCCAGAGTGGAAAATGTCATGGTCTGTGGCTGTACTAGTCCCTTTAAAAGACTATGGTACATATTTCAGATAATGTTGACGATGCTTGGTTACACGTTTATTCTTTGATGGCTGTGTGAAATGTTGTGATTGGTAGTTGTCCTTCTTGAAGGTACTTTAAGTAACTGTATCAACTCTTGCTGTAATGAAATGCATTTAGCAGCCTGGTCTACAAGTTAAGTTCCAGTACAGCCAAGGCTACAGAGAGAAAAACCCTGTCTTGAAAAACCATTTGGAAAAAAAAAAAAGTTGCTTTAGAGCAGCTCTAGAGACACAATGTCTTTGTTCCAGTTGAACAAGTGTTGTCTATAAATATGTGGTGTCACTTTTAGAGAACTGTCTTATAATGCAATTTTCAGAGAGTATCTTGCTATAAATCTATAATTTTAAGAAATGTTATCTAATACTACCATATTCTTCATTAAGCTGTTAAGTTAGGTTTTAGAATTCTGTGACTTGGTATCAAAACACATCCTTGTCTTTCAATCTTTCTACTATAGGAACAATTTACAGCAATGAGAGATTTGTACATGAAGAACGGACAGGGCTTTGCGCTGGTTTACTCCATCACAGCACAGTCGACGTTTAACGATTTACAAGATCTGAGAGAGCAGATCCTCCGGGTTAAAGACACGGACGATGTAAGCAGGCTTGACTTCTGTGGTAGATGCCCTCATTTTCACACTGCTGTAACTGAGAATTTGTGGGGGTCTGTTTTTCTACCAATTGGATTAAAGTTTTTATAAAAAAAAATTTTAAATTTCTTTTAAAAGCCTAGATTCTTCTTTGAATTTTTTTCCCTCCGAAGTGTACTTTAGAAACTGGTTTTTAAATGGTCATTAGTGGTTTGACAAAATAAGCGTTTCTTTCCCTATACTGCTCTTTTAAAATCCCAAACATTAGATCTGTCCAAACCTGCGATACCATTAATAAATACGTTGACTTTACTGAGTTGATTAATTTCTTCATCGCATACGGAGGAAAGTGAGCGGCTCCGCTGAGACTGTGAGAAGCTGAAGTCTCTGCTCTGGGGGCCTCCTTAATTTCTCCTTTTTGTGTTGTGCAATTCATTAAATATGTGTCGGACACCAAAAAACCGTGAAGTAGATTCACACCCTTAAACAGTTTCCAGTGTTGAAATATGCTGGCGTTTCATGGTAACACCCTTTGTACTTCCTTCTTAAAGGGTGGTTCTGATCACTGTGATTGAGTCCATTGTGGTGTAGTTCTTCCCTCCTTTGTAAGCAGTATATAGCTTGGTGGTTGTTGTTTGTTTCTGTTGTTTTCACCCTCACAAATGTCTTTGTAGGTTCCCATGATTCTGGTCGGGAATAAATGTGACTTGGAAGATGAAAGAGTTGTAGGGAAGGAGCAGGGCCAGAACCTAGCAAGACAGTGGAACAACTGTGCATTCTTAGAATCCTCTGCAAAGTCAAAGATAAACGTTAATGAGGTATGTGCACGTGTGTGTAGGAAGCTTTTTATCTTGAATATAACACTTGAGAGCATTTGAGAGAGCTTACTATTACAGAGAAACCTGGGTTCGATTCCCAGCACCTACATGGCAACTCATAACCATCTGGAACTCTTGTTCCTAGGAATCCAGTGCTCTCTTCTGACCTCTGTGGGCCTCTGCATAAACTCATGAGGAGACACACGCATAAAATCTAAAGAATGTTCAATTAATGGGAAAGTACTGCAATAGAACTCCAAGTTAATAGGTTCTCTTACAGGCAAAACAGTCTTGTTGAGTATATGCATGTAAAGAAGTAACAATATTTCAATGTCTTTGTAATGCTTATACAAGGAAACTACTGTTAAAGGGAAAGTTGGGCAGAAGGCCAGTGTGGGAAAACATTAATTTCATTGAGGATTTGAGGGAAAAGTATTTGTCATTCTGAAACTCAGAACGACGGGCGTGGTTCTTGAAGGGGGAAGAGCCATGTAGAGCAGAGGCGTACAGAAAGATCTGAGACAGTAAAGGGGCTTTTTTTCTTTTTCTTTTCTTTTTTGGTAGGATAGGAGAGATCTACCTGAATTGGATAGATTTCTGCAGCTCCTTCAACTAAGTACTTACTTTAAGGAAAACATTTTTAAATTTCTCAGAAAAAAAAACTTGGTATTTGTAAGAATACTGACTTTACCCATTCTGCAAATGAATATTGGCTGTCTAGGGTTTTCCTTATAGCTGTAGGAATTGCAAGGAGCTTTTTGTTCTTGCTTCACTTTTTCATTTTTGGGTTTTGAGCTTGTTTTTCCTCTTAAAAATAAATAAATAATAATAATGTCTTTACAGATCTTTTATGACCTAGTGCGGCAAATTAACAGGAAAACTCCAGTGCCTGGGAAAGCCCGCAAAAAGTCATCGTGTCAGCTGCTTTAATGTCCTGGGTGCATTGTAGCTCTGAGCCAGGTATGTGACATCCATCTTACGTTAACTTCCTTCCAGGGACTGCCAGCAAAGCCAGCAAATGATGTCAGCCCTTAAAAATCGGTGCTGTGACTTAGTGTGATAATACTGGGAACTCGATTATTAACGAGGTACTTCTGTCATCAGAAGTAAAGTAACTGAGTGATAGTAGAAGAGAGACGGTTTTAAAACCTGCGTGGTATGGCAACGTAGGCTGGTGAGATGCCTCTACTCACCCACGAGCGGGGAGGACACTTGAAAACCAGCCTTTGAGGCAAGACATGACAGATGAGGAGACTGGGCACAAAACAGATTCTCTGTCTGTACTTAACTCCAGGATTAATGAGCACTGCCCAGCCCTACAGTCAGTGGCACCAGCAGAGCCAGAATGTCAGTAGATTGCCCAGCTTCTGAGTCCGTGGTTTCTGCCATACTGTTATGGGTTCTGTAGAGGCCCGTGATCGGGGCCCCAAACTAGTATGTTAACTAAGAGTTTAGTTTAGGGGACATATGTGAGAATCGGAAGCGTTAAGGTGAGAGGTACAAGGAAGAGCAAGTGGAAGTCCTCGGCAGAGAGGACGACCCCCACAACCTCGGAGTCTAACCAAAGGAAGACTAAGGAGGGTACCTTCCATTGTAGACTACAGAGGCACTGCGTGAGATGAGCGTGTGTAAAGTTAGGACTGTGTGCCAGTGGTGAGTGTCTCCTGTTTAGTTAGCATTCTGTCACTGCCTTGAGAACTTGTTTCCTTTTGAGACAAGGTTTCTCTTTCCCTACTACATAGCTCTGCTCTTCTGGAACTGGCTGTGCAGAAGGGGCAGGCCTCACACCCCACAGATCTGCATGCCTGGGATTAAAGGCTTGTGCCACCACACCTGGCTCCATCTTGAGAGAGAGAGGGAGAGAGAGAGGGAGAGAGAGGGGAGAGAGAGAGAGTGAGAGAGTCTGTCTGTCTGTCTTATTTGAGTAACTCCAGCACTCAGGATGCTGAGGCAGGGAGGGTCTCCAAGTTCAAGGGCGACCTGTGCTACATATCGAGTGCTTATCTCAAGTGAATAGAAGAAAAGGTATTTCAGCATAGGCATGCGTCTATAAAGTCACTCAAAGTAAGCAGGTTTTGGCCTGACAAATCAGATTTTGTTCCTCCAGATTACTCCAATTTTTTTGTTTGTTTGTTTCTTGAGACAGGGTTTCTCTGTGTAGCTTTGTGCCTTTCCTGGAACTCACAGATCCACCTGCCTCTGCCCCCCAAGTGCTGGGATTAAAGGCGTGTGCCACCGCCGCCCGGCTACTTCAATATTTTTTAATTTTAATTTTCCTTCAAAAAACATGATTACATGTAATTTTAGTATAGAACAAGCTTTTTATTTTTACATCTACAAGTTGATTGAATCTGTATAAATGTGGATTTAGGAACTATAACTTATAAACTATAAAGTAGTATAGAACTGTCATGAAATAAATTCAGTTTGTTGAGTTCACTGAACCAGCTTTTTGGCCTCTGCTGGAAATGGGAAGTCAAGGTCTTCATTTTCTAATAGGTGCTAGAAACCCTGATTAGACGTACATTTTGTATCCCACATGTAATTCTAGGATCATAAACAATTTTTTAAGATTTTTTTTTCTGTTTTTTGTGTATAAGTATTTTGTGTGCATGCATGTGTGAGTACCATATGTATGTCTGGCGACCAAGGAAACCAGAAGTGGGTGTTGAATACCCTGGAATTGGAGTTACAGGCAGTTGTAAGCAGCCATGTGGGTGCTGGGGAATGGAACCATGGTCCCTTGGGAGAGCAGCCAATGTTCTTGACCATTAAACTCTCTCTAGCCTCCACTTTCTTTTTAGTCTTTGGAAAGTAATATGCAGAAATTTACACAGGGCTTTTTTCCTTCTTTGGGCCTAGAATTTTCATTTGTCTGGCTTCCAGGAGGCAGTGGTATAGACTGCCACCTTTTTTGGAATAAAGATATAGAAATGCCTTAGCTGTCGTTAATGTAATGACTAGAACAAGAGCCTTTGTCTCGCTGGCTCCTTAAGCTCCTTGTTGTCTGGTAATGTATTTATTCTTCCCCTTCCACAGGTCTGAAGAACTGTTGCCCAATTCAACAGTGCCAGCATTCCAACCTTGTTAAACCTACCAACATCTTCCATGGACTTTCCTGTGGTGGTACCCTTAAGAGGCGGATGAAAGCTACTTTATCAGTTTGCACATTCTAATCACTTTCCAGTATCCCGAGAGATTTTTACTTCTATAATAGTTGTAGAGTACGCAGCTGGTCCAACCAGAGGCTACATCATCCAGTATTACTGCTAAGAGACATTCTTCATCCACCAATGTTGTACATGTATGAAAACGGTGTACTGTATACTTTAACACACCCAGACTTTGTATTGGAGAGTACAATAATGTAAATCCTAAAAGCACCACTATTTTAGCATAATAAAAGAAAGTCCAAAGAGCTCCTATATAGACTACTCCAGATAACTTCGCTTCTTTGATACTTGTAGCTTACTGTAATTTTTTTTTAAATTCAAGGTCATTATCATTGTATTATACAAAATAAGCGCTTTGATTAACACAGCTATATAGTTTTTTTAATTTTTCAAAAACCTGTGGAGACAGTGATCTTGTCTTTAAAATATGATAGTCCTTTCAGTATAATGTCTTAGATTAAAGACGTTGCCTTTAATATCTGTTGGGAAGGAAATGTCCAGGCTTTTCAAATCTCCTTATTATATGTTTCCTTTTTTGTTTACATAGGGAACAATGTTTATAGTTGTGTGTACAGTGGGGGTCTACAACAAGAAGTGTATATTTTCAAACAATTTTTTAATGATTTAACAGTTTTTGTAAATCATTTCCAGGCTTCTGCAGCTGTAGATTCTCACTGTGACTCCCTTGCTTGCTCATGCATATGTGTGTCTGCAATACCAAATATACAGGTGTAGTATCTTTGCCTGTTAGTGATTGTTTCACATGGGTAACGTTTTGGTTGAGCTGTTAACTGGTGGACGAGTACTGTGGATGTGAATGTGGGAAGTAATTTTAATCATGTGTAATTGGTCACAAGGCCGAATTGCAGTAACTATTGCGGTTTTATTTAACAATGCCTTGTTGCTTTGTATGCATTAACGTTTGGGTGTAAAGATTGTGTGTCCATCCAACAGGGAGCCACAGTATTGAAATTGACCAACCTGATGTTACAACGACTTTGAGGTGGCCAAATGTAAACTAAAAGCCTTAATTAAAGTGGTGCAATTTTGTATAACTTAGCATCCGTAGTTCAATAAATTTGGATTGCCGTGCAAGGGCTTGCAGTATAATTACTTGCCACTTGAATGTGTTTTGTGTAATGTTTTAACAGTGCTAGTAAATAAATATGGGTTTACCTTTTTAAATGTGATAGGTGTTATTTTACAGTGTGGTTTCATAATTTATAGCATACAGGTAAACCAGACTCTAAATTAATCCCAAGAATGATGAATGAAAGATGTCAGGATTTGGTTTGTTTCTTGTTTCTTCTCTAGAATTGTTTGAGTATCCACATAAAACCGCCCTTTGAACTTTTCCTTGAGAAAGAATGTTGTAAATCAAGCAGTATTCCTTAGGAACAAATGCCTTTGGCTGGTGTTCAGTAGCTCTTTGGGGTGGGAAAGAGGAGGAAGGACTCAGATACTTGGGGGACTGCACTATGGATTTTTTTATGCAGAATGCAAATCTTTGGGGAACTAGTACACAGAAGTTTGCACCAATTATGCTTACGATATTAATAAGGTTATAAAATTTTTATGTGGACTCATGCTACTTTTCTTTTAGATAATAATGTTTGTCTTATGTGTGCATTGAATTTGTGAAATTTGTAAAGAAGCTCTTACACTTTTTCATAGTATTTCCCAGCTGCTGGAGCAATTACTTAGTGAGACCTTCTAATTTGCAGGTGTGTGCCAATCCTCACCACATGCTGTTTGAAATGGGACATTAAAGGCTTTCGTTGAGACAGTCCTACTTGTTACGTATTAAATCACAGAGTTCCGTGCCCTGGAAGGCCTAAAGAAAATGTTCTTGTAGACACTTGGGTTCTTTTATCCCTGAGAGATATGTTTTGGTAAAGCTTGTTTTCTTTATAATCATTTGGGGACGTCTCCAGAAGTGGGACACTAAAATCAGTTCAGTTGACTGTGTTCTGTTGATCTGTTGAGCAGTAAGTACTCATCCAGCAGATAAAACCCAAGTGTCAAGAACTATTGAAGCGTTTGCTGGGATTACAGATACAGCAACAACTGAGATCAACTCAAGTGCTGCCCTATTAGAGTCCCTATCTGTAAGATTTCTTAACCCTGCTACTGTGGACGTTTCGTACTAGGTAATGTATTGTGAGGGTTGCCCTCCATATTGTAGAATTTAAACTAGCATCCCTGGGGGTGCCCACTAGATGTGATGAGACCTCTCATTCCCAGTTTATAGTGAATAAACTGATGTGCTTCAGTTGTGCTGGCCTAGAATTCCTAGTTTACAGCTGATCCGATGGAGAAAACACCTTAGTTGCAGATAAGTACTAGGAGTACAACATGATCACTTGAATATAGTAAATAAGAATATGGAATCAAGAACCAGAACTAAGTGCTGGGTGATGGTGGCGCATACCTTTAATCCCAGCACTCGGGAGGCAGAGGCAAGCAGATCTCTGTGAATTGAAGCCAGCCTGGTCTACAGAGTGAGTTCCAGACCAGCCAGGGCTACACAGAGAAACCCCATCTTGAAAAACAAAAACAAACAAGAAGCGGAAGTAGGTTTTCTGGGTTTTTAACCCTGCCACTCCCTCCCATGTGACCATGGTTAGGTACCCTTTCTCTTGTAACCCAAGGCTTCACCTTCCACCATCTGAGCTGCACCCCCAGCCTTCCCTCTGCTAAATGAGGGTGCTGACAGCATTCCTGGGGATTAATGGTCGTGCAGTCCTGTAGGTCAGCTTTGTCCAGCTGCTGAACTCGAGTAGGCTGTGGTTATATAAAGACCATTTCTCTTGTACAAAAGTAGAAGCTGCATCCAAGGTATGGAAATAACGTGTAGGTGGACTTCCCTGGGGGTTCGAAGGAATAATAGGAAGATAGGAAAAGGACAGGGGACAGAGTCCCCTACTCGTGTTCCCGAGAATAGTTGAGGAAGCTGGGTTCTAGGAAGAAAACCATTTTCTCATGTGCTTTTGTAAAAACATTAAAAACTTGTGGGTCTTGCTTTTTGGTCTGTGTGTGTGCGGTGTGGGGTGCATGTTCGAATGTGTGTGGATGCACTTGGTGTGTTCCGGTATGTGGAGGCCAGAGATCTATGTTGGGTGTCTTCCAAAATCACTCCCCACCTTCTGTATCGTGCCAAGATCTCTCAGTTGAAACCGAAGCTCACAGGTCCTGTTAGTCTAGCCAGCTGCCTTGTCTGGGTCCTGCCTCTGCCTCCCTCCCCTGCGCTGAGATCACAGTCGGCCGCCACAGCTGCGTGATGAGTGCCGTACCTCCTCCTGAGCTGGCTCTCTTCGGACCCTAAGCAGCTGTTTGGTTTTTACACTAGTTCAGGGTTGTTGTTTTTTCCAATTAAATAGATAAACGTAGACTGTTTACCATAAATTGACATTAAAAATTCCATTGTGAAATTTTTGCTTTCTTCCTTTAATCATCTTATCTTAGATTCAACAGACAGGTGTTCTTTTTAGCTCCTGTACTGTGTGTCACCGAGGCCGGGGGTGTGGCTCGGTGTGCTTGACTAGCATGCACAGAGACTGGCGAGTGGAAATGTGATTGATATTCCGGCTACCTTAACAGTAACCGTGTATAGGTTTCTCTCTCTCAAACTGTCAGTGTGCTTTCACTTTGTGGTTTATCGGACAAGTGTATTTTAAACTGTAGTTATGATACTGTCCACCTGTGATGGACCTGGGTTAGCCTCGTCTTCCTCACTGTTGTTGGTGAGTGAGGTAACTGTTCATCTGCAGCCCTTGGCTCTGCAGCATCTTCGGCATTTGAGATCTGTGGAAACTACACACTGCTCTTTGGAGATTTCTGTGTGAGTAACGTGTCTCCTGCAGTTAAAAGGTTACAGCAGTTTTTAAATAGGCAGAGAACAAAAAGCCTTTCATGGTCTTGTCATCTGCCGATTACCCATTCGGATTTCTATTTATAGTGTGGTAGTGTGTGTGTCCCCTGTGAGTACAAATTTCAGGAGAAGAAACTATTACTGTCAAACGTGTAATGTGCTCTAGGTTTGGGGAAGTAATGCCAAGGTAGATCTGGTGTCTGCTGACAGGTTTAGTAAGTTCTCATCAGTGGGAAGGACCAGTGGAATCCACTACGGCTCATAGTCACGTGAGCACGCTACAGAGAACACAGTTGCCCCAGGGACGAGCAACAAACAGCTGTGTGGAGGGAGGATCCCCGGGAAAGAGTGATGGTCGACTTAGACTTCACCCTGAAGTGACTTGGGAATATTGCTCTGATAGAGGGGAAACCCAGAAAACCAAGAGTGACTGGAGAATTAGTTAACCAATTGGGCCTCAACCTTCCTAAGGCTGCGACCTTTTAATACAGTTCCTCATGGTGTGGTGACCCCAGCCATAAAATTATTTTCGTTGCTACTTCATCACTGTAATTTTGCTACTGTTGTGAATCATAATTTTTTTGGAGATAGAGGCTCACCATCCACAGGTTGAGAGCCACTGGAATGGCCTGGGTGTCAAGGCTCAGGGAAAGAAACGGGATGTCTGAGGATGGTATGGAGCTAAGGGGTTGATCAGCAATGAAGATAAAGTAAGCTGGCAAGGAGCTGTAGTTACGCCTACATTAAAAAAAAAAAATATGGAAGGGTGGTTTTATGTCGAGTGTGTCTTCTCTAGATAGCCACATTTGAACAGTTGCCCCCACTCGTAAGTAAGTGTAGGTGAAGTTTCTTTTCCTAAGAACAAGTGTGGAAACCTGGTAGAAGCAGGCTTGGGGTGGAAGGGTTGGATTACAAGGGTAGATTGATGGCAGAGGAGGTGGCAGTCACGAATGTCGTCTCTCACCACACACATCACCATTCCTGCGCTCGTATACTTTCTGGTGGGGAATTGACTGTTAATCTAAGGAAATGATAGGACGGTTTTGGAAATGCCGTCCTATTTGATACTGGGCCTGTGTGAATCTCTACCGGCCAAGTGCCCAGGGCTACTGTTAGCAGACATCCAAGTTGAGCTGTGTCACGGCTACCAATACAAGTCACCGCCACAGATGGGACAGTTCAAGATTCTTCCACATACCTTCCCCATCATGTACCCACTTTTTCTCTTACTCTTTTTAAACGATGCTTTGGCACTTCATCAGAAATGTTTCAGAGATAGAGTATTAATTGCGTTTTTTATGATGAACTATACCTCTATTTATCTGATTCTCTGGAAAAGATATATTTGTGTCCTGAACAGGAGGGATATTCTAACAGCTGTGGTGACTGAAGCCAGGGGCGTGTTCTCTCACGTTCCCAAATCAGAATGTCAGTAGGCCTGCACACGCACCGAGGGTCTAGAAGAGAGCCCATTCTGGGGCATCTAAAGGTATTTGTGATGGCATTCAGAGTCCAGCTGGATAACCCAAGATAATTGGCCAAACCTTCCATTGCATCTGCAGGTACCATCAAAGGTTTGAGATGTGGGGTGCCAGCATATCCTTTGGGGGGCATTGACAGCAGACCTCCCTAAAGGTCAGAAGCCCCTCAGGCAGTCCTGGGTTTAAGCTGCTCTGCAGGTATTCTGAGCAATCCTAGGATTAGGTGAGGCATCCATGAGTCACTACCCCATCAGACATTTGCTCCGTGGTAGAAAAGAACTTTAGAGCCTGAATGGTGGTGTTTATTTCCAAGATTTTAATTCTACCCTGTCCTGCTGCTTGGGCGGGGGCGGGGTATTTTAAGAAATGAGGTAAACTGGGTATGGTGTCATGTGCCTAAAATCTTAGTGCTCAAGAGGAAGAAACAGAAGGGCACCAGCCTTGAGAACATCAAAACCTGTCACAGAGGAGAAAGGGGGTTACAGGTGGGGCTCCGTGCTAAAGCTTTTGCCCAAGACTATAGCAATGATCCTCTGTAAATACTCCAGAAAGGAGTGAATGAAGGAATTAGATGATCTCAGCTTTGGACTCTTAAATGATACTTTGGCACTTAAAAAGTATCAGCTTACTGTAGCTTGAGTTTTTCTGCCTTGCCCACAGTCAGGACAAATCTTTGTCACCCGCCAGTCCCACAGCTGCTCAGACCCAACCAAGTAAACACAGAGACTTACATTGCTTACAAACCATATGGCCGTGGCAGGCTTCTTGCTAACTGTTCTTATAGCCTAAATTAATCCATTTCTATAAATCTATACCTTGCCACGTGGCTGGTGGCTTACCGGCATCTTCACTTGCTGCTGGCCATGGCAGCGGCAGCAGCGGCTGCAGTGTCTCTCTGCCTCAGCCTTCTGCTTCCCAGAATTCTCCTCTCTCCTTGTCTCTACTTCCTGCCTGGCCACTGGCCAACCAGTGTTTTATTTATTGACCAATCAGAGCAATTTGACATATAGACCGTCCCACAGCAGCTTACAGCCCACTTTGATTCTTAGGAGTATTCTTTTAAAAAAAAAAAATTCATTTTTCATGTCATGCACCTCTATCCCATTCAGTTCTCTGTCCCTTCATATCCACTCTCTGCCCTTGCAACCTCCCCCAAAAATGAAATAAAATTTAAGAGAAAAAAAGGGGGGAAAAAAGGAAAGATCAGTGTCATCACAGAAACCGTAGCGTGACACAGTGAGTCACTAGGTAAACCCTTTCATCCATATATCTTTACTTGATAGTGTTCATTGCAAAGAATTACTGGTCTGGTCCGAGGCCTCTGGTTTCTGCTTGCACTATCGATGTTGGGCCATCACTGGGACTCCTCTTGGATATCCTGTTGTTCCCTGGGTCGAGATCCTGCAGCTTACGGTTTGCAGGACCCATCCCTTCACGTGCTCCAGCAGATCACGGGGTGGATGGATGTTGGAGTGGGCCAACTCATAAACCTGTTTCTGGGCCTGGGTAGTTGGAGGGTTGGTCAGCCTGCCAGCTCCCTTGTCCTCACCACCTGCATTCTCCTGCCTCAGGCCTTGATGGGAGTAGGAGGCAGCTCTCCCATGCTCGTCTCCCACCTCTGTCAAGAGGATTGACTCTCATGCTGCCCAGGCGAGGTGCAGGTCCTGCTCTCCCTTGCAGCTGGTGGTGGGCAGGGGCAGCTCTCCCACCTGCCTCAAGCATTGATGGGCAGGGGAGGAGGTATCTTTTTTTGTTTGTTTGGTTTTTTTTTTTTTGTTTTTGTTTTTTTTTTTTTTTTTTCAAGACAGGGTTTCTCTGTGTAGCTTTGCACCTTTCCTGGATCTCGCTCTGTAGACCAGGCTGGCCTTGAACTCACAGAGATCCGCCTGGCTCTGCCTCCCGAGTGCTGGGATTAAAGGCGTGCGCCACCACCGCCCGGCGAGGTATCCTTTTCTTAATGTTCTCTCTCTATTCCATGCCTGACTTAAAAGGCATACTGCCCCCACACACACACAGGTATTTACTTCTTTGCTGAGTATTTAGACTCCAGGAAAACATGGCGTGGACCTAATGAAATCTGAACTGGAGTCAGATGTGTTGGGGTGCACCTTTAATCCCAGCACTGCAGAAGCAGGCCGAGCTCTTGGGAGTTGGAGGCAAGTCTGGACTACCGAGTGAGACCATGTCTTTAAAGAAGAAATCAACCAGAGACTTTAATGCTGTTAGCCACTAACATTTCACTCATCGTATTACACCAATATTTAGAGGACGTCCTGGAAGGAGGAAGTGGCATCCACCCACCATGCATTTCCCCATCGCTCTGAACCAGCACAGGATATTCTTCTGGCCAGGGCATCTAGACAGGATGTGGCTGATGACAGGTGCAGATGGATGGGCTTGGTTGCCCTAGACGCTTGTTTAAGAAAAAATAAAGCACTGGTCTCAGGATGTCATTCAGATGGTGGATACCATATGCCAAGCATGTCAGCCCTGGGAAGTTGACACGTTTTCAGTGCCACCGTCCCGACCTCCGTCAGGATTGTCAGTTGGACACTGTCCATCTTCCTGAGGCTATTACAGGGTTTGTTGTTGTTTTTATCTCAGTTACTCCTAAAACTCGTTGGGGAACAGTGGAGTCAGTCACTGATGGCATGACTGCTTTATTGTACTCTGAAAGGGAAAGGTAATAAATTTTAGGAACCGAAAGGTTTTCTTGATGGGCCTCTGCGTCAGCTGGGATTCTTTAGAGGGGCAGAACTGACAGTGAGGGTTTATTAGACTGCTTACTCAGTAGAGCCAGGGTAGTAAGTAGCTCCACCAGTGACTAGCTTTCTGCTGGAGAAGCTTCCAGAACCCAGTGGCTGCTCGGATCCTGAGGCTGGATGCCGCGGCTGCAGGCCTGCAGATTCCTGGGAAATCACTGGTCCTCAGTACATGGCATGGGGAAGGCTGAAGAAGCCAGGTTCTGTGATGTCAAAAAGGATGGTAGCGGGGTCTGCATCAGTGGAACAAACCAGTGAAAAGGGGAAACTGACAGACACACCACACTGCCTTTTCCTGAGACTTCCTGTTCAGGCCAGGGTGCCACCCTTGTAGCTCAAACTGTAAAGGTCAAGTTGTAAAGATAACATGTTATGAAACAGTGAAGAGCATAAGTCAACTCATACTTAGTAGGGAGTCAAAAACATTAGTTTCTCCATATTAATGTAATACATTTCAACTCTGATCTTGAAATAAGTGAAAGGGAAAAAAAAACATTATCAGCAGAGAAGACAAGAGTTCAGAAGTGGATTTGGTTACTATATGACACTGGCATCGAACACAAAAACCCACCGAGAAGTTCAAGACCAACAAGATGGTTCAGCAAGCAAAGGCTGTGTGACCTGAGTTCGATGCCTTGGACCTCCTGTGGGAGAGAAAGAACCAAATTGTCCTCTGGTCACCACACGTGGCTGTGGCAAGTGTGCACGATATATGAAATGTGTGCACACAAAATGAAAACCTCTGTTGTGAAAAAAAATGACTTCCAAATTAAGCAGTAAACACTTTGGATGTCTATGAGATTGAGAGTAAAGCCTAGAGATCAAGGGAATCTTGGCTGATTCTTTCTCTCTCTCTCTCTCTCTCTCTCTCTCTCTCTCTCTCTCTCTCTCTCTCTCTCTCTCTCTTTTTTTTTTTTTTTTTTTTGGAGCTGAGGATTGAACCCAGGGCCTTGTGCTTGCTAGGCAAGCGCTCTATCACTGAGCTAAATCCCCAACCCAAGCTGATTCTTAAAATAAAATATTTAAATATATACTTAGATAAAATATATAAATCTTAAGTAAAAGGTACTGCAAAGTCAGATCTAGAGAAATAAACTACAAGATAAAAAGATAAGTAGCTGTAAAGTACTAAGAGTTCTTAGGTTCTTATTAAGGGTTGACAATTCAAAAGAAATATATAAAAGCTAGAACCAGACAGTTGAAGGCAACAGATGTAGATCACTTGTGGGGCATACAACCTGACCAACCTGGGCTACACAGACCGACCCTCTCTGAAAACACAAAACGAGTTAGAAAGAGATGGCTCAGTAACCAAGAGTGCTTGCTCCTCTGGAGGACCCAGGTTCAATCCCTGTACTTACGTAGCAGCTCCCAACTGTGACTCCAGATGGAGGGGACCCAACACCCTCTTCTGGCCTCTGTTGGGCGCTAGGCACACACATGGTGCACATATGTACACATAGGCAAAACACTCATACACATAAGTAGATCGAAAAAATAGAAACAAAACATTCACTTGGCCCCTAAACAGGTGTTTTAGCTAGCAGCCACAGAAATGCAAATTAACATGGATACTCAGGAGCTTAAAGAATGCATGAAGACTGCAAGGCAGGAAGGACACTGCTTCCTGAAGTCCCCAAGGTTAGAGCACAAGAAAGAAGTTACGCTCCTGGTTGGGAGTGTGAGAGAAACTTAGGTAAGCCAGGAATTGGAAGCCATCTGCAAATATTTAAAATTGAAGACTCATTTGGCCAGATGGTCTTAATGTCTGTACCAAAAGAGAAAAAGTCATATACCAAGATGATTAAGTGTTGCCATCATGCAGAAGGAAAGGCCTTGTGTGCCTATCAATGGGAAGAATAATTGAACAAATCATGATTGATTGGTACATACTGCCTGCCAGCCCAGCACTCCAGAGGGGGAGGCGGGCTGATTGTAAGTTCAAGACCAGCCTGGAGATTTAAGATAGACAGATAGGCAGATACAGACAGACACACACACACACACAGTGATGGGGGAGGGGTGGTGTGGCAGTTATGTTTAAAGGTTGATTCACAGTGGGGCATGGTGGCACATGCCTGTGACCCCAGCATTCTGGAGGCAGAAGAGAATTACTGCTAAGATGGAAGCAGTCTGGGCCACAAAGTGAGTTTCTGGCAAGACCTTGTCATTAAAGAAATGATTGATTCAGAGGAGAGATCGGGAAGTATTGGGAGTTTAAAAGTAAACTTTCTCCAGAGGGAGGGGGAGTGGGGGAGGAAGGAGAGTGTAGCTGGAGTTTTTCTGCCTTGCCCACAGTCAGGACAAATCTCTGTCACCCACCAGTCCCACAGCTGCTCAGACCCAACCAAGTAAACACAAAGACTTATATTGCTTACAAACTGTATGGCTGTGGCAGGCTTCTTGCTAACTGTTCTTATATCTTAAATTAATCCATTTCTATAAATCTATACCTTGCCACGTGGCTCATGGCTTACCGGCATCTTCACATGCTGCTTGTCATGGCGGTGGCTGGCAGTGACTCCTTCCGCCTTCCTGTTCTTCTTTTCTCCTCTCTGTTAGTCCTGCCTATACTTCCTGCCTAGCCACTGGCCAATCGGTGTTTTATTTATTGACCAATCAGAGCAATTTGACATACAGAACATCCCACAGCAGGAGAGGGTGTGTGTGAGAGACCTGACCCCTGGAAAAAGTGCAGAGGGAGACAGAAATAAAGGAAATCCAGATAGGACAAAGGTGTTGTGAAGGGCGGGGAATAAAACCAAAACTCGTGAAAAAGTATTTTCTGAAATGTAGATATTTTATTTTTATTTATTTTAAAATGAGTTTTTATCATTTTTTTTTAAAGATTTATTTATCTATTATGTAGAAAGTATTTTGCCTGCATTATGTCTGCACACCAGAAGAGGGCACCAGATCTCATTACAGATGGCTGTGAGCCACCATGTAGGTGCTGGGAATTGAACTCGGGACCTCTGGAAGAACAGTCAGTGCTCTTAACCTCTGAGCCACTTCTCCAGCCCAAATGTAGATATTTTAAAAGCTGTGTTGTCAAGTTTTCTTTTTGAGATGAACTCCATATATATCTAAATGTCATTATTATCTGTAAATATAGATGTGGGTATGTGGACAGTGACATGCTTCTAGAAGCTGTAGAAGCAGTAATATGGATAACTAGAATATATTCTTAATGTTATGTTATCCTTAAGTAAAAATAATTTTAAATTTTACAAAGAATGAAGTCAGCATTATAATTTCATATTTTTTTAAATCTTTCAAAAAGCCAAAAGAATTTAGCTTTCTGATATTACCTGAAATTCAGCCTTTTTATATAGCTAAAGAACTCAGGTTGGCTGGGCGGTGGTGGCGCACACCTTTAATCCCAGCACTCAGGAGGCAGAGCCAGGTGGATCTCTGTGAGTTTGAGGCCAGCCTGGTCTACAAAGTGAGTTCCAGGACAGGCACCAAAACTACACACGGAGAAACCTTGTCTCAAAAAACCAAAAAAAAAAAAAAAAGAGGAAAAAAAAGAACTCAGGTTGATCTTGTGAAGGATGGAAAAGCAAAGATAGTCCCTTAGGGGTATGAGCTTTTCCTAAAGATTAAACTCAGTCATTTCAATTGCAAATAGGGAGCGAGGATGCGTGTTGAGGCGCACATTTTTCTTCCTGTCCTCTTGCAGAGAGCCGTTCAAGCTTCCACCTGAGTCTGCAAGGACGATGTTCACAGGGGTCTTCCTTAGCATCCTTCGAATGGCCAAGACTCAGGTCCCATCTTTTTGTGCTTTGAAATACACTTCTATTTTTAGAAGCCCATAGTTAGATGTCAGTAAATTTGCAACTCAAAATATGCTCACAAGGTATTTTTCAAGTCAATTTCTGCTCCTGATTTAGAAAGTAAATTGACTTTTCTCTGTCTGTGGCGCTGAGGATTGGAGCCAGGACATGACACTGTGCTAAGCCACTGACACTGTGACCTCAGCCATTAAGAGTGTGTCCTTACAAATTCTCTAGAAGGCATCATCTAAACCCTGAGCCCCTAAGAATACACTTTCATGAGTTCTCTAGAAGGTATTTTACTATTGACAAAGACAACCGTATATGTGTAGTAACATCTACTTTTCAAAGTATTTGTTACATTGTTTCTTAAAATGTTACTATCCAGAGGCCTGGAACCATAGATAGCATAGCTCTGCGTGCAGTGTACCTCTGGAAGCTCTTACAGAAGACCCAGGTTCAATTCCCAGCACCCATGATCCACCTGCAACTCCAGCTCCAGGAGATCTAACGCTCTCTTCTGGCCTCCACAGGAACCCGGACACACATGTGCATGCACACCACACATAGAATCTTCTTTGAGCTTCTCATCATATCACTTATTCGGGCAATAATGTGTGTTGGCTCTCTCCTTGCACCTCGCTCCCCATCTATCTCACCCAGCCTGTGCCTCTGAGACCTGCTTGGCGCACGCTTTTAATCCCAACACTTGGGAGGCAGAGGCCAGCCTGGTCTACAGAGCAAGATCCAGGAAAGGCGCAAAGCTACACAGAGAAACCCTGTCTCAAAAAACCAAAAAAAAAAAAAAAAAGAAAAGAAAAGAAAAGAAAAAGAAAAAGAAAAAAAAAATCCACTGAGTTGAGTCTCCTGAGATGAACAACCTTTCTCACAAGTGGTGGTGTTTTACGATGCCTTCACCAAGTAGCTCAGGCTGACCTTGAACTTGTAACCATCCTTCCTCAGCTCCTGAGGGCTGAAATGACAAGCCTGAGCCACCACTCTGGCTTCACCTGATGTTTTTGTCATGGTCGTTTTTGTTTTAGGGTTTTGTTGTTGTTGTTGTTGTTTGTTTCCTCTCCTGTGTTTGTTTGAAACCGGGTCTCATTGTACCCCTGTCTGTCCTAGAACTTGCTCTGTAGTCTAGGCTGTCCTTAAACTCACAGAGATGCTCCTGCCTCTGCTGCCTCTTGAACACTGGCATTAAAGGCATCCGTTACCATGCCCATCCTCACCTGTGTTCTTAAGAGCACAGGGGAGCATCTGCTAGATTCTGCTACAAGTACCAGAGGATCGATACCCTTGGGCCAGTCCCCTCCCCATCAACCAGGCAGAATGTCACCAGGTGGTGACACTGGAGAGCGAAGAAGAAGAAGAAGAAGAAGAAGAAGAAGAAGAAGAAGAAGAAGAAGAAGAAGAAGAAGAAGAAGAAGAAGAAGAAGAAGAAGAAGAAGAAGAAGAAGAAAACTTGGATGTGACTTCTTTTATTTCCTGATCAAATTTGTATAAAGATCGCGCCAGCCACCTTCACAGAATACAATCTAGACAGAATAAAAGCCGTCCTAAAATTCTAATAAGTCAACCAAAGGAATGTGGCCGTGCATCGGGTTTGCAGGATGCCTGTGTCTGCAGAGAAGTATGCTAAGAGAAGAACACGGGTGCTGAGCTTGCAGTCGTGGTTTGTGGTTTAGCTAGAGAGTGTCCCGTGTAAACCGGAGATAACGATCTGAGTGTCTCAGGTGCTCCTAAGATCATCTCCGCTATTGATGGCGGCTGCAGTGTCTGTAAAGAGGGGTCACTGCCGATGATTTACTCGTCTGGCGAGGCTTCACACTTCCTTGAAAATGTCACCCCAAACACACCGTGCTTAAGGCACCAGAGGCACAAACCCAGTCCCTCTTTGTAGCTTGAGTTTTCCGCCTTGCCCACAGTCAGGACAAACCTTTGTCACCCGCCAGTCCCACAGCCGCTCAGACCCAACCAAGTAAACACAGAGACTTATATTGCTTACAAACTGTATGGCCGTGGCAGGCTTCTTGCTAACTGTGCTTATAGCTTAAATTAGTCCATTTCCATAAATCTATACCTTGCCACGTGGCTCATGGCTTACCGGCATCTTCACATGCTGCTGGTCATGGCGGCGGCTGGCAGGCAGTCCTTCTGCCTTCCTGTCCTTTTATTTCTCCTCTCTGTTAGTCCCGTCTATCCTTCCTGCCTAGCCACAGCCGATCAGGTTTTATTTATTGATCAATCAGAACAACTTGACATACAGACCATCCCCCAGCACAGCCAAGTGCAGACCATCTCAGACACCTGCACTCAGGCCCATGGTCCTAATCATCCTCTATGCGGACCTGCTGGGTAACGCCACAAAGAACCCAAGAAGGGCTCCCACAGGACATACAGAACATCCCACAGCAGCTTCTGATAACCGAAATCCAATCTCAGGAACCGTTCTGCAAGGAGAGACCTGACTCTCAAAGTTGTCCCCACACATGGGCCATAGCATGCTTATACGTGCATTCTCTCTCTCTCTCTCTCTCTCTCTCTCTCTCTCTCTCTCTCTCTCTCTCTCACACACACACACACACACACACACACACACACACACACACACAAGACTGAAAAGTGCCTATATTGAAAAACATTACATTGACTTAATGGTAGACTTCTAAGAAGTGTTCTCATATTTGTTATTCTGTGTTAAAAGTCTATCAGATGGTGCCCTAATTTGGTTTCTGTCCCCGTGATAAAACACTGATCAAAAGCAACTGGGGGGTGGGGGGTGCACACCTTTAATCCCAGCACTCTGGAGGCAGAGGCAGGCTGATCTCTTTGAGTTCGAGGCCAGCCTGGTCTACAGAGTGAGATCCAGGACAGGCACCAAAGCTACATGGAGAAACCCTGTCTCAAGGAAAAAAAAAAAGCAACTGGTAAAGTGTCCTAGTTAAGGTTACTATTGCTATGATGAAACACCAAGACCAAAAGTAAATTGGAAAGAAAAGGGTTTATTTGAATCACACATCCACATCATAGTCCATAATTGGAGGAAGTCGGGACAGGAACTCAAACAAGGCAGGAACCTGGAGGCAGGAGCTGATGCAGAGGCCATGGAGGGGAGCTGCTTACTGGCTTGATTTTCACGGCTTTGTTCAGCCTGCTTTCTTATAGAACTTAGGACCACCAGCCCAGGGGTGGTCCCACCCACAGTGGTCTGGGCCCTCCCCTGTCAATCACTCATTAAGAAAATGCCTTACAGCCAGATCTTATGGAGGCATTTTCTCAATTGAGGTTCCCTCCTTTCAGAGAACTCCAGCTTGTGTCAAGTTGACACAAACTAACCAGGACAAAAGGGTTTGTTTCATCTTACAGTTTACAGTCTATGATCCAGGGGAGCCGGGGAAGAGCCCGGAGACGGGAGCTGATGCGGAGACCATGGAGGAACACTGCTCACAGTCAGCTACTGTCTCTTTTAGGTGAACGTCACTTTTTATTTGTTAATTATGTGTGTGGGTGAGTGCAGTGCCTGTGGAGGACAGGAGAGAGTGTTGGATCCCCTGGAACTGAAGTGACAAGTGATGAGGAGGACGAGGCAGGTGGATTGCCATGAGTTCAGGGCCAGCTTGGGTGACATTGGGACTTACTAGCTATCCTGGCATACAGTGATCCCATATCTAAAAAACACAAAAGAAAGGCACATCAAATGGTACTCGATTAATATGCATACCTTTAATGTTTTTACTTATGAGTAGTTAAGGCCTGGCTTGGGGGCACATACTTATAATCCCAACTGTCAGGAAGCTGCGATAAAAGGATTATAAGTTTTACACCAGCCTAGGCTATAGTCTTCCCTCTTCCATATGAAATTCAAATAAAACACCTGAGTTCCAAGACACACACAATTTACATCCCGTGTGCAAATATTTTCCCCTCTCCTGATCATAAACTTCTTGGAATCTAACTATTTTTCCTTTATCTTTTGCTACCCAGTCTGTCAAGACCAAACTTGTGGGTATCTACCAGATCCCAATGTAGCCCTGAGCCTTTCTCAGGGTGAGCTTTTAAGCACACATAAAAAAAAAAAAACATATCCTGAGTAGATGTACTTCAGTTAACAAGAACAGTTAGCCAAAAGTGTAACTACAGAAGCCAAAAAGCAAGGTTGGTACACTTAGACACTTCCCCAGGACTATGGATTTTGATGAATTAAGTCTTTGTTTCCATTTTGCCTGGTGGTGCTGTCTATGTGCTGAGTTTTATGGCCTGAATGGCACTTTCATCGTGGAGTCAGATGTGCTAAGTTCTGGAGGCCTACTAAGGTCTGGGGACCTGTCTCAGTTAGGGTTTCTATTGCTATGAAGAGACATCATGACCATGGCAACTCTTATAAAGGAAAAACATTTAATTGGGGCTCACTTACACTTTCAGAGGTTCAGCCCATTATCATCAGGGCGGAACATGGCAGCACGCAGGCAGACACAGTGCTGGAGAAGGAGCTGAGAGTGGAGGCGCTGCATCTTGGTCCACAGCCACAGGAAGTGAAGTCAAACGCTGGGCGTGACTTGAGCATATATGAGACCTCAAAGCCCGCCTCCACAGTGACACACTTCCTCCAACAAGGCCACACCTACTCGATCAAGGCCATGCCTCCTAATAGTGCCACTCCCTTTGGAAGCCATTTTCTTTCAAACCACTGCAGGGTCTGTTATAGTATAAGTTTTCTTTTCTTTTCTTTTTCCGGAGCTGAGGACCGAACCTAGGGCCTTGTGCTTGCTCTACCACTGAGCTAAATCCCCAACCCCTACAGTATAAGTTTTTAGGTTCCTCTGAAAAGCATTCGCAGCTGAGCTCTACTTTGCTTCAGGTTACTGATTGATAGCTAACTATTTGGTGTATGGGGAAGCTGGTTGTTTTGGATTTTGTTTGTTCCTTGTTTTTTAAGTCGGCCACACACAGCCATGCCTGACTCTTTTTGCATGACTGCAGGAGATTAAAGAGTGAACACGGGATGGGGGCGGGGGAGGAGGGTGCATGGAGAGATGGCTCAGCGCTTAAGAGCACTGGCTGCTCTTCCAGAGGACCCAGGTTCAATTCCCAGCACCCACATGGCAACTAACAACTGTCTATAACTCCAAGATCTGACACCCTCACATAGACATGCATGCAGGCAAAAACATCAATGCACATAATAAAAATAAATGAATATTTAAAAAAAAAAAAAGTAAACATGCTGCTTCCCCCCACAGTCTCTGCGGCCTAGATCCGAGCACAGTGCCTGGCTCTTGGCAGACAGCTAAAGATTTGTGAATAGATAAGCAAAGGATTCTCCTGGAGAAGATCCATTGATTTTCTTTATACGGAGGACAAAAAGAGAGCTTGCAAACATGTATAGTTATACAGGTAACATGTTAACTATACTGAACTCTTCAGACAGAAAAAAAAAATTCTGCTAATGTCACAGCATCTCAGAAAATACCTCTAACACCTCCAGCACTGTGTATCAAGTCTGATGTTGCCCAATAGGCTAGTAATCATTCTAGAGTTGGGTCGGCGAGATGGCTCAGCAAATACAGGTACTTGCTGTAAAACCTAATGACCCTGAGTTTGATGCCCAAGGCCCACATGGTGGAAGGTGAAAACTAATCTCTATAAGTTTATCCTCTGATTCTTTACACACAGACCGCGGCATGCACTTATATACAAATAAACAAATAAGTAAATAAATAAATCTTTTTTTTTTAAAGCTGAAATGATGAGTCACGGGAAGATTGTGTTTGTACAGGCCACTATGTCACAGATACTACAGTGCCTCGTGCTGTTCCACGTCCTTACATACAGATCATCCAGTCCTCCTAATAATCCTATGATCCGGTGATTACAACCCAAAAGAAAAACTGAGGCATGCACGTGTGGCCTAACAACGCAGCTGAAACTGATAGAGCATCTGATAGGTGACCCTAGGCAACACAGCTCTGAAGTCTGAGCTTCCGGGCATTTGTCTCTGATGGTATTTTTTATGTTTAGATCTCACAGCCATCCTAAGAAAATACATTCTCAGACTGAGGGTGTAACTCCGTGTTAGAGCCCTTGCCTAGCATATCCAAGGCTGTGGCTTAGATCCCCAGCACCAACCATGTATATCAGGAAGCCTGGTGTCCAAGACTGTGCTCGTAACCTCCAGCAAGCAAGCTTCCCGCCACGAGATAGCTCCGTGGGTAGAGTCCTGGTCAAGCAAGCCCGAAGATCTGAGTTTGATCCCCAGAACTGATTCCACAGAGTTGTCCTCTTTCTGCTCATCCTGTCTATCCTCAGAAGGAGTGAACAAAACTGTCTCAAATGGCCATCGAATGTTTGGGGAACCGAGACTGAATACGGCCAGAATTTAAAACTGGAGGCCGGGCGGTGGTGGCGCACGCCTTTAATCCCAGCACTCGGGAGGCAGAGCCAGGTGGATCTCTGTGAGTTCGAGGCCTGTCTGGTCTACAAAGTGAGTTCCAGGAAAGGCGCAAAACTACACAGAGAAACCCTGTCTTCAAAAACAAAAACAACAACAAGAGAGAGAGAGAGAGAGAGAGAGAGAGAGAGAGAGAGAGAGAGAGAGAGAGAGAACCATTCTGCTACCCGGGTAGAGCCCTAGGCAGAACCTCCAGCCTCATGGGACTTCCGGTTCTATTGGGGTTACATTCCAGACTTACAGGAGGTGACCTTCTGTCAAAATGGAAACTTTAGGAGAGTTAAGTTTGCCATTATGTTGTCTGGTGATGATGTGCAATATGTCCAAAGGGGCAGCTGTGTGTGTTAATCTGAAAAGCAAAATCAAGGCATTATCTGGAGACTCGAGTCTGTTAGGGTTTAAGATACCAGAGAGTTGAGGACTAGGCTTGCTTCTGGTCTGGAAAGGAGTATTTAAAGGAAGGGCAGACTTCCTCAGCCCGCAGAAGAAACAAACCAAGAGAAGCCTGGGCAGCAGGAAAGGCCATTAAGCAATCATGGCGGCTCATCACAGGAGAGGAAATAGGCAGATTGGCCAACGGCGGTGTCGGGAGCTCCACGGGGAGGAAGGGAGAGAAACCTGCTGAGCCCATTGGTGACCTCGCCTCGGACAGTTTCCACTCACTGTGTAGGGTGAAACCAGAGTGCACTGAGGGGTGAAGAAACGGTAATGGAAACCAAAAGAATGTTACCCTCGAAGTATTCAGCCCAGTTACCAGAGCTGTAGCTGAATGAGTTCTGATATGAAAAGATGTCTGTGCTAATCAAATCAACAACTTATGAAACATTGTACAATGTAATCTCTACTGTTTGTTTTCACTATGTAAAAAAGCCAATACAAAATGTGCTGGCATAAACAATAATTAATTCTGTCAGTTAACTGCATTCAAGTGGCAGACTTTTATTTTATTTTTGAGACAGGGGCTCACTATGTAGCACAAGCTTGCCTAGAATTTACAGTCTTCCTGCCTCTCCCTCCTGAGTGATGGGATTGCAGAGTGTCCTACCATGCCTGACTTTGGGTGGTCTCCATCAGGATATCTCCTGGAATTATAGTCACAGAGAGCTAACGGGGTCATAGGAATCTCACATTAGTTCTTCTGCTTCTGTGTATTTCCCTATTTTCTATGAGAGACAAAATATGTATTCATATTAAGAAAACCATCTGGTGGCTGGAGGGATGTCTCAGTGGTTAAGAACTCAGTACTGTCCTTCCAAAGGACCCAAGATGGACTTCCAGCACCCACAGCAGGTACCTCACAACTACCTATACTCCAGTTGTAGATCCGAGGGCCCCTGGCCTCCACACATGTGGTAAACATAAAGTCACACAGGCAACAGCCAGTAGTGGCCCACACCTTTACTCTCAGCACTCAGGAGGCAGAGGCAGGCAGATCTCTGTGGATTTGAGACCAGTCTGATCTGCATAGTAAGTTCCAAGAAAGCCAGAGCTACATAGAGACCCTGTCTCAAAAAAAAAGCAAAACACAATGTGGTGATATTTTATCTGTGTAATAAAGCTTATCTGAGGATCAGAGGAAAAAGCCAGCCATTATAGTAAACATAGAAGTCAGGCAATGGTAGCACAGGCCTTTAATCCTATCACTCGGGAGGCAGGGATCCATCTGGATCTCTGTGAGTTCAAGGCCACACTGGGGAACAGAGCCAAGCATGGTGACACACGCCTTTAATCCCAACACCAGTTAACCATAAAGGTCTGGAGGTCTGTACAGACAGACAGGAAGTGACAGAGCTGGGCAGGAAGAGGAAGTGATGGAGCTGGGCAGAGAGGAAGTGAGAGGGCAGAACAGAAAGGCATATAGGCGTGGGTATACAGTAAGTAGCTCTCTTTGGAGACTGAGGGCTGGTGAGGTGAGGTTTGCATGGCTTGTCCTATTCCTCTGGTCTCTCAGGTTTTAACCCCAATATCTGGCTCTGGGTTTTTTATTAATAAGACCTTTTAAGACAAAACTATGCATACCATAAACTCATACAGTTATACAACACACAAAGACATAAATAAAAGTAAATCATTTTTAAAAAGAAAATCACTAGTAGCAATTACAAAATCAGGCAGGAAAAAAAAGTTTAGCTAAGAAAAGATGGGAGAGGGAAAGAAAGGAATGTTGGGTTCAGCCCTAGTTCCCAGACTACTGTTAGGGTCCCACAACCACCATGATAATCAGCCACCCAAGCCTTGGACTCTACGAGATCTGGGAGATCCAAGAGGACAGAGCTGCAAAATGGAGGGCAAGGTGTTCGGTAGAAGAGAGAATAACAACACTGATGACTTGCTCATTGGTAGAAATGCTTCTGCTAAAGGCCCTAGGCACGGAAAATACAGGCCTCCCCAGTGCTGATCTCGTTAGGAACCATCACTGGACAGGGGACCAGCTTCCCAGGCCTACAGGAAGTACATCAAAGGCTGCACAAAGGCACTCAAGACAAGCTAGAAATATAGAAGCCAGAAAAAATAGTGTGTGTGTGTGTGTGTGTGTGTGTGTGAGAGAGAGAGAGAGAGAGAGAGAGAGAGAGAGAGAGAGAGAGAGAGAGAGAGAGAGAGAGAACACAACTCTAGATAGCACAGCTCTGGCTGGCCTGTGACTTGCGAAATAGACTGGTCTCAAACTTCAAGTACTTGGGATTATAGGCATGTGCCACCAAACCCAGCTCTAAGTGTGCCATTCTGTCAATATTGATGTGATGTAGGCGTATTGTGACCGGGTGAGCATTTTGTTTTAGAAATGTCAGAGAGCAAAACCTCAACATGAATATTAAAGACCTAATTGACTCTTATCAGGGACTCATGCATTGGGCAGCAACCCACACACAAAATGGAGGGAAGCTCAAAACCCTGCAGAGGGGCTGGCTTTACTGAAAAGGGCTGAATAGGGCAGAAATAGAAAAATAAATTGAGGGGCTGGAGAGATGGCTCAGTGGCTAAGAGCACTGACTGCTCCTCCAGAGGACTGGGTTCAATTCCCAGCACCCACGTGGTGACTCACAACTGTCTGTAACTCCAAGATCTGACATCCTCACACAGGCATACATGCTGGCAAAATACCAATGCACATAGAAATATTAAAAAAAAAGAGAGAGTCAGGCGTGGGGGCACACACCTTTAATCCCAGCACTCAGGTGGCAGAGCCAGGCGGATCTCTGTGAGTTCGAAGCCAGCCTGGTCTACAGAGCGAGATCCAGGACAGGCTCCAAAGCTACACAGAGAAACCCTGTTTTGGAAAACAAACAAACAAAACCCCAAAATTTAATTAATTACTGGAAAAGTGGATTGGCTATTTCAGAGTTACTTTTGTTGCAGAGGTAAAAGGGAGTGGACTACCTTATCCCGTTTGCTCAGGTAGCCTGGGTAACTGCTGACTGCAGCTGTAAATCTCCTGGCCTGCTTTGTTTTGTTTTGAGGGTTTTCATTTTTATTTATGTGTGTTTGTGTCTCTGTATGTATCCATGGGTGTCTTCAAGACTAGAGGAGGGTGTGAGATCCCCTGAAGTTACAGGCAGTTATGAGCTGCCCCAATGTGGGTGGTAGGAACTGAACTCAGGTCCTCTGGAAGAGTGGCAAGTGCTCTTAACTTAACCACTGAGCCATCCATGCAGCCTCTGGCCTGTTGGCTTGTTTGGTTGGTTGGATTTTTGTTGTTGTTGTTTTCAAGGCAGGGTTTCTCACTGAGCGGTGGTGGCGGCGCACGCCTTTAATTCCAGTACTTGGGAGGCAGAGGCAGGCGGATCTCTGTGAGTTTGAGGTCAGCCTGGTCTACAAAGCAAGTTCCAGGACACCCATGGCTACACAGAGAAACCCTGTCTCGAAACCCCCTCCCACCCCCCCCCCCCCACACAAAAAGACAGTTGTAGTTGGTTTTCTCCTTCTTAGATCATTAGGCCTTCTAGGCAAGCTTACTTACCGGTTGCCCTTCTAACACTAATTTTATAATCTGGTCACTTAATAAAGAATGATTGCTTTCAAATTGGAAAAAAAAAAAATTAACGAACTGAGTTCTTCAGGCCCTGAATGCTACTTTTTACCCAGATAGCATTAGAAGGGAATACGATATCACTACTTTCTTTTCTTCTCTCTTTTTTTTTTTTTTTTTTTTTTTTGAGACAAGGTCTCAAGTAACACACGTCTGCCTGCCTCTCATGTGGTTTGAACTGAGGATGATCTTGCCCCCTGCCTCCACTTTCCTACATTCCTCCCCCCCCCCCCCATGACTGCTCCATTAGGGGTAAGGTTTTTATTGTGAGTAAGAGAGGGAAAAGATCCAGAGGTGTCTGGATGAGTCCAGAGCAGAGAGAGAGAAACAGACTAGACAGGGCCAGGCCTAGGGAAGCCGGAGTAGTCAAGATAGAGAAAAATAAGAGTCTCATGATGGGAGAACAGAGAATAGGAATTAGTGCAGGGTGGGGATCATGAGGAGGACAAAGAGCTAGGGAGCAAGACTCCTTTTGAGGACAGAAAATCTCAAGTTCCTGAGGGATGCTGCCTTTTATCTAGCCGCCAGAAATCCTATGGTTCAACCTGAGCTCATTTCTAAACATACGGAGGGCCTGAGACCTCCGAGATGCTGGAAAAGGTAAGGTCTCCATGTCTAAAACTTTAAAAAAGTATTATTTATTTATTTATTTATTTATTTATTTATTTATTTAGTCAAGGTCTTATTCTTAATCCAGCCTGGCTTCAAACTCATGGTGATCCTCCTGCCTCAGCCTCCCAAATGCTGGTGTGTTACAGGCGTGAGAGCCCATGGGGCGTTTATGCATTGCTTTTCGATTTTTAAAAAGATGGCTGGTTCTATAAAGGAACCATAAACAACAATGATAGGGAACAACTTCAAAACCCGCCCACTGAGGCTACACCCCAAGCCCCCCGAGGCAGGCCCGCTCCTGTGGAGTGTCGCAGGCCGGACTCCACGCAGGAACGCCGAGGCGGGCTCCTTCCATCAGAATCCCCGAGTCCAGTTCATCGACCTGTGGTTCCCTAAGCTGGACGCTCCGCCCAGACCACGCCCACGAACGTCGCCCCGGGCAACGCGCCAGGCCCCGCCCCTTTCCCGCCGGGCCGGCTCCGCCCAGCCACGCAGTCCCGGACTGGCACACTTCCGGGCCTGCGCTCTCTGGGCCTGCGGCTGTGGGCGGAAAATCACGCATGCGCCAAGTCGGAACCCGGTTTCTCCCTGCTCAGTCCTTGTCGCAGGGGGGGGCTGGCTCCTCGAGGGCCCGCTTCCGGGGCGAAGGGTGTGCTTCCGGAGAGCGGGACGGCTGAAACGCGGTGGCCACCGGGTTGCAGTCGAATTTGCAAGGTTCTCAGGTGGAGGAGGCGGCGGCCATGGACAGGTCAGCCGTGGCGGGGGCCTCCTGGGCCAAGGCTCGGTCGGGGCTCTGGCCTGTGGGCGGGGCGGCGTCGGTGACGCTGCACCTCCGCGGGGAGCGGGAGCGGAGCGGAGCGGCGCCATTCAATCCTTCCTTCTCCCTGCCGGGGGTTTGGCCCCTCGGGGAGGAAAGGCGGTTTGGTGGAGGCGGAGCCGGGAGGCAGGGGCTGCAGATCGCCGCGTTCCACGCCCGGGCTCCGGGCTCCGGGCTCCGGGCTCGGATCCGCTCCCTCGCCGCCGTTCTTCTCTCCGAAGTGGGCGGGGTAGGTGGCGATGGGCCGGCGTTGGAAATGCTCACTGAGCGGCAGCAGTCCGAGGTCGCACACCGCCGCCGGCAGTCGTCAGTAGCAGCCCTTGACATCTCAGTGTAGGCTTTGAAAGCGGTTTTCATTGTGGCCATTCATTCATACCAGCGGTACACAAGTGGGCTGTCACTGGGATCAGCCTAGACGAGCCAGCGCCAGGTAGCTGCTGGTTTTCTCACGGGATCAGGTGGTTATGCTCGCCCTGCGACGAAGAGGGGGTTATTCACGTCCCTTGGCATAGGCGGAATTGATTGTGTAATGAAGACAACCAAGTGGTGTAACACACTGTGTTATGTACTGTGCTTTGGGAAATTAGACGGAGGAGGTGTAAGATCCGCCCGTCACAGGAGTGTCAGGGAAACCTGTCACAGGTAACATGCTAGCTGGTCTTTTTGAGTAATGATAGCACATTATTATTATTAATACGGAATACATTGTGCTAGGTTTATTTTGGTGTGTTCCTTAAGATTTAAATAGTGCATTGAGTCTTAGACCTATCCTATGAGGATCTTTACTGCCATCCTTTTGTCGGGGAACAGGGAGCCTGGAAGAGATTAAGGAACCAAGTTATGGGGCTGGGTGTACAGCTCAGTGGTAGAGTGCTTGCCTTGCAAGCCTGAGGTTCTGAAGAACAGGAGAGAGAGAACCAGATTACCAACATGGAACTCTGTATCTCCATAAAGCTGTTTGATGAATAATTTATGTAGATGTACACCAGGTGACACGGAGCACATGCAGACCTCTGTAAAAGAAACATACTCAGAGGTTTAAAGTTATGAAAAGTGTTCACGCTTGGAGTGGCTGAAGGCTCACAGCAGTCTGTCTGTGGGTGAACATCATAGGCTGACCTCCTAAATTGGGATCGTGTTGTAAATAATATGCTGGAAAGTATGAATTGATTCTGTAGGCTACAGGGAGTTATCTGAAGATTTCAAGTGGAAGAAAAGCATGTTAATTTGTTGTTTTAAAATCTTAATTCGTATGGTTTAGTTTGTAAACCTTCTGGTGACAATGTTGGAGGTCTGGAGCACTGTGACTTCAGTTGTACCGAGACAGGAGACTTACTAGAATCCCTTCATCCCACCAAGCCAAACAGCGTAGTCCTCACAAATCTGAGTTTTTTGGCTGCATAACGATGTTTTGGTCAACAAACAGGCCTTACATACAACGCTGGTCCCATATGACTGTGTTGCCTAGTGACATGACAACTGGCTTAGTTTGTATGAATGTATTGTATGATGTTTGCATGAGAAGCAAAACACCTGAAGAATTTCTCAGAGCCTGTTTCATCTTTCATTTGGTTTATTTTTGAAGCAGGGTCTCACTCTGTGTCCTGGTTGGCCTGGAACTTACCACGTAGTTCAGTTTGGATTGCAGGTGCAAAGTCTGGTTCAGCACCTATAACCTATAACGGAGCAAACTCCTCACTGTGTTTTAGAAGCTGCAGAAGTCTTTGCAGAGGATTCTGCAGCTAAGCAGCTCCTTGACCCACTGCAGGAAAGATTACCTTCAGGAGGCAGTCGCTATAGTACAGATTTCAGGTTCGGAAGTAACCGTGTAGGAAACAAAACATTATGGCACTAGGAAGTGAAAGAGGCGATTCACAGCTAGCATCGAGTGGGGTTGGGGGGAGCGAGCAAGACTTAGAAAAAAGAGGGTATTCCTGGCAAAAAGAGGGTATTCCTGGCAAAAAGAGGGTCTTCCTGGCTTGGCTGTTGGAGTGACCTGCCCCTTGACTGACTCAGGATCCTTTGCTTTAACTATAACGATAAAGTTTTTTGTTTTTGTTTTTGTAAATGCTAAGAGCTAAATCATTTATATACTGTTTGTTTTAGGAGTAGCTTTGGGGAGATGTCATCCCCTGTGATCCGGGAGGCAGAAGTGACGCGGACCGCAAGGAAGCAAAGTGCTCAAAAACGAGTTTTAAGTATCCTTTGTCTTTTAAGAATTGTACACATTGCAGAATGCTTTGAATCAGTGGTGCAGGGTTTCCTTTGAGGCACTGAACATTAACTGGTAAAATTGGTTTATTACCTCCACAGGTGGTTTTTTTTTTTAATTTATGTATTTTTATCTTATGTACATTAGTGTGAGGGTGTCAGATGCCCTGGAACTGGAGTTACAGACAGTTGTGAGCTGCCATGTGGGTGCTGGGAATTGAACCTAGGTCCTCTGGAAGAGCAGCGAGTGCTCTTAACCTCTGAGCCATCTCTCCAGCCCTCTCCACAGGTGTTTTACTTGGTGGATACACCCTCTAAATGAACTTCGGTGAGGTTAAGATGTCTGTGTCTCTGAAAGCATGTTCTGGTTCCCTACTAGTATGTCATGGTAGCCAACTAACTAGTAGTCAGTATATATTATTTAATTCTGATCTGAGAATTTAAGGACAGAAGGAATAAAAACAGAAAAGGTAGTGGCGATAAAATGCTTTGTTCTTGAAGAAAATGTATTCATGCATCTTGTGTATGTAATAAATCTGTGGTTAACATTAGTGATTTTTTTTTCTCTACATGGAAAACTTTCCTTAATTCTTCCTAAGTTCAGGCCAACCAAGATGAAAATTTTGGTAATACTACACCAAGAAGCCAAATTATTCCTCGAACTCCAAGCTCGTTTCGACATCCTTGTAAGATTTTTGTTTCTGCTTTGAAAGTATTTAATAGAGTAGTAGTCATCATACCAACTAACATTTATATAATTTACATTATAAAATATGTGGCTACAGTATTAGGAAGTAAGCATAAATGATAATGATTACAGTTATCTGAACTCTTATGAACAAGGACTGTACTTTATATCAGTACATAGTAATGGTGATCTACTGTTACCTGCTTTTCCAGACAAAAAGGCGGACTTGGAGGAGTCGGTGTGAATGACTGAGTGCTGTTATTTAGACAGTGAACATAGAACTTAAACAACCGTTTGCTCTAAAGTGCAGGCCGACTAACTACACTGCACACCTCAGTGTGCTCTCTGAAACTAGACAGTGAAGGATCTGCTGACTGGTGCCGCCTTGGCTTTAAAATTTTGTCTGTGCAGTTACATTTATATTGAAAGTATATTTTACAGTTAAAAATTTTTTTAATAGTATAAGCTCAATTTCAGAAAAATAAATTAATTCTTCATAACAAAAATTAAAGTGTTTGACTTGCATCTAAATAATTGAAACTGAGAAATTTGTATGTGTATGTGTGGGTGTTTCATGTTCCTGTACATGTAGGAGCATGTATATGTGCATGTTCCTGTGTGTGTGTCTGGGGGATTGTGTGTATGTGCATGCAGGAGTACATATGTGTGTATGTGTCAAGTCTACAGTTGGACCTTGGGTATTTTTCCTCAGGAGCCATCCAGCCCTTTGAGGCAGGTTCCCTATAGGGACCTAGAGCTTTCTGATTAGTCTGGACTGCCAGACTAGAGTTCCGTGTCCCGTCTCCTGCCCCGACTCTGGGATTACAAGCGTGCGCCCCTGTGCCAGACACTAGGGACCAAACTCAGGTCCTCGTGCTTGCCCACGAGCACTTTACCGACTGAGCCAGCTCCCCCGCCCCCCTGCACCCTGGAAATATATTTCGTTGCTGGCCTACATGCTTTGTGTTGATGGTTCCTGACCTTTCCTTGTAGTTACCCCACCAAGCCGGAGCCTACTCAGACACCCAGATATTTCCTGCATTCTTGGAACAGAAGGGAGATCTCCCCGGCACACACAGTCTTCTGGATTCTTGGGAAATCTATCCATGGTATGTATAAATAAATACACTTTAATACTTGGCTTAAAAGCCTTTTAATGAAAGTCGAAGTTAGAGTCATCATGAAAGTAATTTGGGGTTGTGTGGAGTGATAGGATTGGTTAGACATTTGAACAACATCAAATGTTGGAGCATGTCACGTCACAGGAGAATGATGGCAGTGACATTGGGACAGGTAAGTTCCCAAGTCTGACTGCGGACCAAATGAAATGCATCCTAAAACTGTCGATGGCTGTTAAAGCCAGTCCTCTTTTGTTGGTTGGTTGGTTGGTTTTGGTTCTGGTTTTTTTTTTTTTTTTTTTTTTTTGAGATAGGGTCTCACTGTGTAGACCAGGTTGGCCTCGAACTCACAGATCCACCTGCCTCTTCCTCCTGAGTGTCTGCACTACCACACCCGGCTGTTTTACAAAGAAGGCTGAGGGATGGCTGGGGTGTAAACTGCTTGCCTCACAAGCATAAGACCTGAGTTCAGATCTCCAGCAGTAATGTAAAAGCTGGGTAAAGCAACCCTGTAACCCTAGACCTGGGGGCTTGGGGTACGGGGGCACGGGCAGAGACAGGCGGAACCTGGAATTCACTGGCCAGCCAGTCTAGCCGAAGCAGTGGGCTCCAGATCCAGTGAGAGACCCTGTCTTGAAAATGAGGCTCAGGCTCGGGCAGTGGTGGCTCTCGCCCATGATGCCCACACGCAGGAGGCCGAGGACTGCAGAGTGAGTTCCAGGATGACAGGGCCACACAGAGAAGCCTGTCTCAAAGAACAAAACAAATAAACAAGAGCATGACTGTTAAAAGATGAGAGACATGGTAAGGAAGAAGAAGACTGTCTACCTGTGGGATCTGACGGTAGGTGGGATCCAAATTGAATTAAAGGACCCACCTGTGTCTGCCTCTGAGTTGATTCCTGGCTTTTGTTAGGAAAACCCTCTTTCCCCATATGGTGACTGGAGCCGTCTGTGTTGTAAGAGTACAGGAAACGCTGAGTCCGGCTTTTCTACTCAAGGTGGAAGAGAACATTGCAGGAAAGGATGAGAGAGTCTCTAGGAGTACCATAGTCACTGTGGTACAGTACTGAAAACAGCAGCAGAAATGTTGTGTACGCTATAATGCGCAGTGGCTTCACCTGGTTATTAAATATACCAATGAGGGAAAGAATGCATTGTGTCGAAGAAGCAAACAAAAACTACTCTCAAGGCATATTTAATTTCAAAATCAAAATGGTTCTGGCTTGAACATTGTGGTTTATTAAACAGGCCTGGAGATTTTTATGTACATATAAAGTTATCTGGACTAGCTATTTCCTGAAGGGTAGTTCTGCCTTTTAACTTTGCTTTGTTAGAGGTTAAACACACCTCCTTTTGTGGTGGGGGTGGGAATCAGCCAGGGTCTCAGTGGTGGTCTATGCCTGGTATCCCAGCACGCAAGAGATAGACGCAGGAGGATCCGAAGTTCAAGGTCATTCTCAGCAACCTAGTGCATTGGAGGTGGGCTTGGGCCTCATGCATGAGACCTGTTGTAAAACAAAGAAATGTTGAAGCTGAAAGAATCATCCTCAGGAACTGGGTTTGGGGAGATAGATGGCTCAGTGGTTAAGAGCATTGACTGCTTTCCCAGAAGACCCAAGTGTGATTCCCAGCACCCACATCTTGGCTCACAGCCACCTCCTACTCCAGCCTAGAGGATCCAGTGTTCTCTTCTGGCCTCTGAGCACCATGCACGAAAGTGGCGCGTAGACCCACATACAGGCAAACACATAAAATAAAAACAAAGCTCGTGGCTTCCTTAACAAGATCACAGTCTTTCAAATGAAAAACATGTGAGATGGAAAAGCACTGTTTCATTATTAATTTGCTTTTTAATGACGATGGCGCCATTGCTCTCCTTTCTCCTTTAAGGTAACTAATCTGGACGACAGTACCTGGGCAGCTGCATTCTCATCGCAGCGTTTAGGGCTCTACACAAACCTGGAGCCCCACAATGTGACCGAGGACATAAACCTAAGTGCTGTTATGCTACGTGAAGACGACCCTGGAGAAGCTGGTAATTGGCTTGGGGATTTAAGTGGATTATTACTTCGTTGAGATCAAAGAAACCTGTTCCTGAACATCATCATAATGTGGCTTTTTTGCTGGCCATAGTAGTACAGGCCTGTATTCTAGCACTTGGGAGGCAAAGGCAGGTGGATCTCTGCGGGTTTGAGACTAGCCTAGTCTACATAGCAATTTCCAGCCAGCCTAGGCTAGATAGCAGAACTCTTTCTCAATAATAGAGTGTGTGTGTGTGTGTGTGTGTGTGTGTGTGTGTGTGTATCAGACTCGGGAAATAACAACTGCTAGTAAACATGGAGAAATGTAAACATACTGAGGCCCTTGGGCACAGTAGCACACTCCTGTGATCTCGGCACTTCAGGGAAGAGGCAGGTGGAGTCTCATCTGTGTGTGAGGCCAGCTGGGCTACGGAGACCCTGCCTCGGGGAAATACTGCATCGCTCACTTTCATGACGTACTTAAAGTGCTTAACTCACAGAGACGAAGTAGAGTGATGGGTACCAGGGGGTGAGGGAGATATGGGCTGGAGGGCTACTGATTGGTTACAGAGGTAAATTTTATAAAAGGAAGAGTTCTGTGGATGGGTTTCCTTCCGTACAGGCAACACCACAACGTGAATGTACCTAAGGCCACTGAACAACACTGTTAAAAATTTGTAAAGTTTTGTTGTTTGTTTTTGAGACAGAGATCTCTGTGTAGCCTTGGCTGTCCCGGAACTCACTAGATCAGGCCGGCCTTGAACTCAGAGATTTGTCTGCCTCTGTCTCCTGAGTCCTGGGATTAAAGGTGTGTACCACCACCGCCTGGCTAGAAATTTGTAAACTTAAAAAAAAATTTTTTTTTCTGTGTATGAATGTTTCCCCGTGTGTGTGTGTGTGTGTGTGTGTGTGTGTGTGTGTGTGTGTGTGTGTGTGTGTGTGTACCACGTGAGTGCTGGTGTTCTTGAAGTTCAGAAGAGGACAGTAGGTCCCCTGGACCTGCAGGTACAGATGGTTGTGAGCCTCCATGGGATGTGGGTGCTGGGAACCAAGCCTGGGTCCTCTGCAAGAACAGCAAATGCTGTGGACCACTGAGCCATCTCTCTCCAGCCCCGAGTCACTGGTTCTGAAAACGACGGTTGTGTTGGCGGGAGGGAAAGACTTGCAGCTGCTCTGTGGGTTTTAAACCAGTGGGATTTCTGGAACTGTCGCTCACTCTTGCTTCCTCGTGCCTCCTGTGTTGCAGCCTCCATGAGTATGTTCTCTGACTTCCTGCAGTCCTTCTTGAAGCACTCTTCCACCACAGTGTTTGAACTTGTAGAAGAGTACGAAAATATCTGTGCTAGTCAGGTAATCGATTCCATCCATGGCTGGGAAAGTTCAGTGCTTGGATGTTAGTCTGCTAATTCCCGTTCTGTGCTTACTGGGTTGCATGGTGGACGGGCAGGGGAACTGGTCAGAGGGTCTCTGCTTTTTACATATTCCGGGTCCGAGAAAAAGGAATCTGCTCTTGAAAAAGCAAAGTCCAGCCGGGCAGTGGTGGTGCATGCCTTTAATCCCAGCACTCTGGATGTTGAGGTCCACCTGGTCTACAACATGAGTTCCAGGACAGCCAGGGCTACACAGAAAAACCCTCTCTCAAAAAGCCAAAAAGAGCCAGGCAGTGGTGGGACACGCCTTTAATCCCAGCACTCGGGAGGCAGAGCCAGGCGGATCTCTGTGAGTTCGAGGCCAGCCTGGTCCCCAAAGTGAGTTCTAGGAAAGGCACAAAGCTACACAGAGAAACCCTGTTTGGAAAAGACCAAAACAAAACAAAACAAAAGCCAAAAAGAAAGAAAGAAAAAAGAAAGCCCGAGGCTGGAGAGACAGCTCAGTGAGAAAGTGGCTGATGGTAATCTCGGAGCCTGAGTTCAGATCCCGGGCACCCAGTGGCACATAGCTGTGGAGAGCAGCGAGGAGAGGTAGACAGATCCAGGAGGCTTGCTGGCAGCAAGTAAAGCCAGAAGAGCAGCTCCAGGTCCAGTGGAAGACCCTGGCTCACTAGATAAGATAGAGAACGATAAAGGGACCTGATATGACACACGCACGCACACACGCGCACGAGCACAGCCGCATATACACAGCTGAGAACACACACATACACATGTGCACACACAGCAAAAAATAAAGTCTACAATGTACAAAGAACTCTTAAAATTCAACCGTAGGAAACAAAGCAGCTAGATTAATAGTGGTCGAAAGATGGGGACAGGCCGCCAAGCAGAGAGGGTACACAGACACCAAATAAGTGTGCGTAGAGAACGTGTCACATCGTCAGATAGCAAGGGGAAGGCCGGACAGCTGCAAGCCTGTTAAAATGGTGACACTCCGGAAGACAGGCCTGGAGAGAGGGCTCAGTGGTTATGAGCACTGGCTGTTCTTAGAGGACTGAGGTTCATTTCCCAGCACCCACGTGGTGGCTCCCAACTGCCTGTGATGTAGTTTCAGAGGATCCAGTGGCCTCGGGTGCCTTTAGCACTGCGTGCAGGTGGTGCGCACAGACTCACATAGGCACACATGCGCACATGTAAGTCAGTCTTTGGAAAAGTCCAGAATACACCACCCATGGGTAGCATCATGTGAAGCAGCAGGAACTCTCCGTCTTTGATGGGAGTGCACAGTGGCTCAGCCATGAGGGAAAACGGTCGGGTGGGTTCTTGTAAGGTTAAACATGGTCTTACAACATAAGCCGGCACTGGTGTGGTCTTTGGTATTACTCAAGTGAATTTCAATCAAGTATGCCTACACAGAAACCAGCACACAGGCTGGAGGCAGCTCTGTTCATACAAACATAGATGCAACCAGGATGGCCTTTAGTTGTGAGTGAATCAAACATCCAGAAATGGAGACTGAGAGCTCTCAAGTCCTGAAGAGACACAGAAACCTTAAATACATGCTGTTAAAGGAAAGAAGCCAGTCTGGAAAGCTGCTGACGTGTGATCCGAACTGTATGGCACTCTGGAAAGGCACAATGAGATAGTGGCTGGGTTGTTGGCTGCCACAAGTTTAGTGAGGCAGGAAGGAGAGATGGCCAGATGAGGGTTTTCAGGGCAGTGACGCTGTTCTCTGTGGTACTCGTGAATGCCTCTCATGAGACATTTCTCAAAGCCCATGGAATGTCACCACCATGTGTGAATCCCAATGCAAACTATAAACTTTGGGCTGCGGGGTTCGCCAATGGTAGTAGATGCACCCCTTATTGCCAGGTACTGATAACGTGGTAGTCCACGCATACATGGGAGCAGTGTTGGGTTCTCTAGCTTTTGTCCAGTTTGGCTGTGCTCAAACTGTTCTTTATAAAACAAAAGAACTTCAGAAAAGCAGAGTGTTGACTTGGGAAACAGCTCAGCCAATAGAGTGGTTGGCACACAAGTGTGAGGACCTGAATTCAATACGTGGCCGGATGAGTGGTATTAAGAGGATGTCAGGGTAGAGACGGGGATTGCTTATTGGCTGGCCAGCCTAGCCAGGCAGTGAGCTCCAGGTTCAGGAAGACACGTTCTCAAAAATTATGCTGGCAAACTGGGTCTGGTGACACATTCCTTTAATTCCAGCCCTTGGCAGGTAAAGGCAAGCTGATCTCTGAGTTTAAGACCAGTCAGGGTTACATACTGAGACCCTGCCTCAGTAAATAAGTGGAGAATGTTAGAGACCGTCTAAATCGACTTCCGACCTCCACATGCATACACACACACCATTTTACACACCCATGCAAACATGTAAATACACAACACACACACACACACACACACACACACGCACGCACGCACACACGCACGCACTCCAAAAATCAGAATAATAATAGCCAGTATATCTTTTAACATTGAATACTTTTAAACCTTCTTTTATTGTGTGAAAGTGGGGTTTGTGTGGAGGTCAGAGACAACTTGTGGGAGTCAATTCTTCCACTGTGGCTTGGCGTCAAGCAGCATTTCCCAGTAGACCATCTTATCAGCCCTCAGCTGCGGGTGAGGGTTCAGTGAATGAGTAATGTGCAGGTGATGCTTCTCCTAAACCCTGCTTTTCAGACCGCACATCTCCTGCAGGGTGGTAGGCTGGTGTGATTGTGTTCTCAGACTGCACATCTCCTGCAGGGTGGTAGGCCGGTGTGATTGTGTTCTGGTGAGGATGGTCTGTTTCTCAGTCGTCTCCTCACCCATGTTGCTCATCACTTCTAAACAGATTGATTGCCTTTGCTTCCAGGCCTAATCTCCCCGTTCCACTATTTGGTGTGTGTTTCAGGGGGAATATTTATATAAATTTTATTAGATTCTCTTGTGCCTCAGTCCTAAAAAGGTTTCAGGTCACCAAATTAGAAAAAGGAGGGGGTTTGTTAAAGTTTTGTTTAGAAATAACATGTTTTGGTCCCAATCATTAAGAATTTTTTTTCTTGGTTTGTTACATGTCAAAATTTTTTCAGACATAGTTTTAAGATAGTCATTGTTACTGGTTTATATGATTTTGTAAGGTATAAATTTAACTTATCCTTTGGGTGTATATATGGAGAGAAAAAAATATATCTGTGGTTACTCTTGTTGGATCTGAAATTTAAAGAATATTAAGCTCTACCTGGGTGTGGTTGCATACACTTTAATCCCAGCTCTCAGGAGGCAGAGGCAGGTGGATCTCTGTGGGTTCAAAGCCAGCCTGGTCTACAAAAAGTGAGTTCTAGGACAGCCAGGGCTGTTACACAGAGAAACCTTGTCTTGAAAAACCAAAAATAAAGAAAGAATGCTAAGCTCCTATGTATATTCACATAAACATACTTTGCTTAAATTAGCATCATTTCTGATGAGAATGCTACATTGCATTCTATTCAAAAACATAATAGGTAGACAGGGAAAGTATGTATTTGTACTGCACAAGGTTCCTATTAACACTCTATACTTGAACACAAAGATACTAGTAACTCGGAATTGTAGGAAAACAGCCTCTTTATGTCTGTGTTTTTAATTTTAGGTGAATATACTGAGTAAAATAGTGAGCAGAGCAACCCCTGGACTGCAGAAGTTTTCAAAGACAGCCAGCATGCTCTGGCTTCTTCAGCAAGAGATGGTCACGTGGAGGCTGCTTGCATCTTTGTATAGGTAAAGTTGTCTAGAACTCATAAGTGAGATAAACGTAAGGTAACAAGCCAATTAGGCAAATTAACTTAAATTTTAGTGAGAGATAGGTTTAGAGTAGGTTTTGCTAATCTTGAGATTTTTCATTTCTAATATTTCAGGTGTCAAGAGTCATGAGAAGAGGGACCTATCAGGTCATAACTACAAAAAAAATTGGTCTTTAGCTGGACAAAGTAATGTCCATACATAGTCCCAGGAGGCTAAGGCAGAAGGATTGAAAGTTTGAGGCAAGCCCGGGCTGCAGAAAGTGGGAAAGAGAGACTTGGTGGTTTGGTTTTTATTATGAAATACTGAAAGAAAATCATGATTAATTTTGCCATATGTCCTGAGCAGATGCCATTAAAGGCTACAGTAGTAAATACAGCTTTCTTTATTCAGGTGTCAAAATTAGATTAATCACATACTTAGTACTAAATCTTACATTAAATGTAATGATTTAGTTAATTGGCAGCTTGTTTGTTTCTGCCTAGTAGAATGTGGAACAGCTTTAAAGGTGGTTTTATGCATTTGTTTAAAATAAAGCCTTTTCATTTTATATTATTGTCCCCAGAGACAGAATACAGTCTTCATTAGAAGAGGAAAATATGTTTGCAGTTGCTGTAAGTTTTCTATTAATTTTTTTCCATTATGGGTACTTACAATTGGGAGACTGTTTTCAACCCTCCGTTTGCATTTCCCCATTTGAAAAAATCTACAAGTACATAAAAGACTATCAGAGTAATCAGATATTTATATTTGTGGGTGAAGGTCAAAGTTCTTTTTTATTTCTAATTATCTAACATAATAACTTGGTTTGCATCCTATCAGGTGATTTCTATGCATCTCTATACACACACATCATCAAACTACTCATGTCTGATTTGGTTTGGTTTTTTTGGTCTCCTTTTTTGGGACTGGGTGTGGTTTGATAGTCCAGGTGGCCTCAAAGTCCCCGCCCATCCTTCTGTCTCCACCTCACGAGTGTTGAAATCACAGGTGTACCCCGGCACACCACCTAGCCTTGTAGTGTTTCGTTTCAGGGACTTCTTTACTGTGAGTCTTTTGAGACAGTCTCTTTGAAGTATAAACTGGCAGAGACCTATCTGGGGGACCTTGAACTGCAGCACTGCTGGGATTATTAAGGCACACCACAGCACCAACCAGACCCAGGGCCTTATGTATGCTAGACAAGCATTCTGCCAGCCAGCTGCATCCCAGCCCATCCTTTTTTATTTTGCTTTTTAAAAACTTATTAATTGCCGAGCGTTGGTGGCGCACGCCTTTAATCCCAGCACTCGGGAGACAGAGCCAGGCGGATCTCTGTGAGTTTGAGGCCAGCCTGGGCTACCAAGTGAGATCCAGGAAAGGCGCAAAGCTACACAGAGAAACCCTGACTCGAAAAACCAAAAAAAAAAAAAAAAAAAAAACTTATTAATAATAAATTTGTATGTCAATTATAATAATTTTATATGAGGCTGTCTTTTTTTCTGTCCCCCAACCTCTTATTTTTATGTGAAGATATAAATCATCATAACTGTTTTAGATTATTTTACTTCTCTATTTTAGAGGAAAATATCTTATTTTAATATATAAGTTCTTGGTCACTGGTAAGAAGGAAGTTTTTTGTTAATAGTTGGAATGGGGACTGGATATAGTCAGTGGTTTTGTTTTGTTTGTTTCTTTTTGTTATTTTTTTAGCTTCTGTAACAACTTTAATTTATTGTCATAATGGATTGTAATGATAGTTTTCCTAATGTTGCATTATCTCAGATAAGGTAAACTAAGGTAGTGTTCCTAAATATACTGTTAAGTTTTATTAGGCATGCTATTTTTCTGTGGTCTGTTTCTGTAACACCGTCATTTGATCTTGATGTCTAGTATCGTGCTGGTTCTGCAGAACAAGTTCAGAAAAGTGTGTGTGTGTGTGTGTCTGTGTCTGTGTCTGTGTGTCTGTGTGTTTTCTACTGAAGACTATACAAATTGACTTGTTCCCTGGAGGATGAGCAGAGATGTCTGGAGAAGCACCGCCTTCTAGGGATCAGATCTGCTGCTGCTGCTGCTGCTGCTGCTGCTGCTGCTGCTGCTGCTGCTGCTGCTCCTGTGCTACCCCAGAGCTGCATCCATAGCCTCTGCTTTTGTTTTTACTTTTGAGATAATGTCTAGTTAGTGTAACCCAAGCTGCAAAATTTTAAGATGATTTTATCTTTTTATGTGGTTTTGCCTGCATGTGTATCTGTGCACTACGTGTGCCTGGGGGTTCCCAGGAACTGGAGTTATGGACAGTTATGAGCTACCATGTGGGTGCTGGAAACCAAACTCATGTCTTCTAGAAGAGCAGCCAGTGCTCTTAACTGCTCAGCCATCTCTCCAGACCCAATATTCTAAATTCTAAAGCAAGTATTCTGCTCATCAGGCATGGTATTACTAGTTTAACCAAGTAGTCTATTACATTGGTGTCATCGTTTTCTTTCAATTAAAAAATCATTTTGAGATTTATTCTTATTTTATGTATTTGCCTGCATGTATGTCTGTGTACCACATGTGTATCTGGTGCCTGCTGAGGTCAGAAGAGGGTGTTGGATCCCCTGGAACTGAAGTTAGGTAGTGAGCCCCTTGTGGATGCTGGGATTGAACCCCAGTCCTCTGCAAGAGCAGCAGGTTCTCTTAAGTGCTGAGGCATCTTTCCAGCCTCCGATTCTGTTTTTAATCAGGTATGACTGTGTAGCCTAGGTTTCATACTCTGATCCTCCTGCCTCAGCCTCTGGAATAGAGGGACTGCAGGTGTGTGCCCCTGACCTGGCTGTAAAGTCAGTTTCAGTAGCCTTGGGAAGCACTTAGGTTTCATTACCTATTAATTTGTGCTGTCTTAAAGGAAAATACTGTAGAGTTCTGGAATACTCATTTTCTAGTATGGTGCCATGACTACAACAAGCTCTTTATATAATTTGCGGGGGGGGGGGGGGGGGGCAGTTTTGTTTGAGAACAAGTCTTTCTTGGGAGCCTGGAACCCAGGCCTTGACTTCTTGGCAAGCCTCCTGCTTCCGCCTCCTGGCTGCTGAGATCATAGGCGTCCAGCAGAATGACCAGCAACCTTCTTCTTCTTTCCATGCATGCAAGTGTGTGTGTGTGTGTGTGCGCGCGCGCGCGCCTTTTTCTGAAACACCATCTGTGGAGATGGGAGACGTTATTCTCGTGCAGTTCCAGGGTGGACTCACGTTTGCGAGTGTCAGGCCAGCACCCTGTGACACAGCTGTGTCCCAGCTCAGAGGCAGAATTTAAAAATATAACAAATTAAATTGTCAGGTAAAAAGTAGACAGTGTATAGTTTAAATTTTATTTATAAATAACATTTAAGGAGCCAGGAGGTGGTGGTGCACACCTTTAGTCCCAGTACCCAGGAGGCAGAGGCAGGTGGATTTCTGAGTTTGAGGCCAGCCTGGTCTACATGAGTTCTAGGACAGCCAGGGCTACACAGAGAAACCCTGTCTCAAAAACCAAAAAATAAAAATAAAAAATAATAATTTTTAAGAATACATATAAAGTCAGGCGTTGATACATGCCTTTAATACAGCTCTCGGGAGACAGAGGCAGTCAGGTCTCTGTGAGTTCCAGGCCAGCCTGATCTACAGAGACCCTATCTAAATAACGAAAAGAAAGCCCCGTAAAGTGGAGGGCAAATACAGGTGTTAAATGCACTGATTTGTGACTTGCCTTTGGTTTGAAGTCTGTGCCCTCCTCCATCCTCCCTCCCCTTAACTGTTCTCTGTCGTCACAGGCTATTAACGCCAGCGAGAAGACAGTTGTGGAAGCGTTGTTTCAGAGGGACTCTCTGGTCCGCCAGAGTCAGGTGTGGCTGGAATTTTTTAATTCTTTCTGTAAAAAACATGGAGAAAAGGGAAATGACATAACTACTGCACTTGTGTTTTTTTAACTTACCTCTTTTAATTTTCTTCTTGATTTCTTTTTTTTTTTGTAATTAAAAGAAATTTTTGGGATGTTCTTCAACTTTTAAATAATAACATTTGTGTTTCCAGGGACAGACTATTAAAAATAACATTATTCCTATAGGAAATACTATTGTTAGATGTTTGTTTATCTTAAAAAGTAAAAATAGTGGTTGGAAAAAGTTGTTATTTGATATCAGGAACTTCAGATTAAGGGTGGAAGTACTATTAAAAATAAAACAGATTTTAGAGTTAAAATGATCTTTAATTTTTTTCTTTCTTTCCTAGTTGGTGGTAGATTGGCTA